>NW_004443949.1:24036024-24054189 GCF_000243295.1 Trichechus manatus latirostris | reverse complement strand
GAGACCAGAAGAACTAGATGGTGCCCAGCTACCACCAATGACCACCCTGACAGGGAACACAACAGAGAGTCCCAGATGGAGCAGGAGAAAGGTGGGGTGCAGAACTCAAATTCTAGAAAGGAGACCAGACTTAATGGTCTGAACGAGACTGGAGGAACCCCGGAGAGCATGGCCCCTGGATTCTTTATCAGCACAGAACTAAGACAGTTTCCGAGGCCAACTCTTCAGACAGGGATTGGACTGGACTGTGAAACATAAAGTGATACTCGTGAGGCGTGTACCTCTTACCTCAAGTAGATACAAGAGACTAAATGGGCAGCTGCTGTTCAGAGGTGAGATGGGAAGGCAGAGAGGGTTAGGAGTTGGTTGAATGGACATGGGGAATCAGAGGTGGAAAGGAGGAGTGAGCTGTCACAGTATGGGGAGAGCAATCAGAGTTACATAACAATGTATGTATAAATTTTTGTATGGGAAAACATAAAAAAAAAAAAAATGATAAATGATTCCAGCCTTGGAAATACTATGGGACAGTTCTGCTCTTTCCTACAGTCACCATGAGTCGGAATCTACTAGAAAGCAACAGATTTACTGGTTCATTGCTAGAATATAGGAAGAAAGTTGATTTTTTTTTTATATTGACCTTATATTCTGTAACCTTGCTAAACTCAGTTATTAGTTCTACAAGCTCTTTTGTAGACTTCTTAAGATTTTCTATAGACAATTATGTCATCTACAAATAGCAGCATTTTACTTCTCTATTGAAATCTGCATGTCTTTTTTTTTTCCTAGCATTATTGAACCAGCTTAATCTTCCAGTACTATATTGAGTAGTAGTTGTATTAGTCATTTTTATTGCTGCTGTAACAAATTACCACAAAGAACACAAATTCATTATCTTACAGTTCTGGAGATCAGAAGTCCAAAATGGGTCTCACTGGGCTAAAATCAAGATGTTGGTAGGGCTGATTTCCCTTTACGAGGTTATAGGAGAAAATTAGTTTTCTTGCTTTTTAGAGGCTGTTCTCATTCCTGTTTCATGGCCCTTATCCACCTTCAAAGCCAGTAATATAGTATCTTCAAATCTCTGACTGTAATTCTTTTGCTTCCCTCTTTCACGTATATCGTTTTTCTAATTACATTGTACCCGTCTGTATAATCTAGGGTAATCTCTCAACCTGAAGGTCATCTGATTAGCAACCTTAATTCCATTTGCAACCTTAATTCCCCCTTTGGCATGTAACCTAACATATTCATAGATCTGGGGATTAGGACAAGGACATTTTTTTTTGGAGGTTGTATTTTGCATACCACAGTAATAGTAAGAGTGTACACCCTTGCTTTGTTCCTGATTTTAGCTGGGAAATATTCAGTCTTTCACCATAAGTTTGGTACTAGCTGTAGGTTTTAATGGATGTCCTTTATCAGGTTAAGATTCCCTTCTATTCCTAGTTTACCTCAGGTTTTTATTAGGAATAGATGGTAAATTTTGATGAATGTTTTTTCTGTGATTGATATGTTCATGTGGTTTTCTTTCAGACTGTTAATATGTTGCATTACATTGATTTGAAATATTGAATCATACTTGTATACCTGGAATAAATCCCCTTGGTCATGAAGTAATCTTCTTTTCATATATTTCTGGATTCAATTTGCTAATATTTTGTTTAGGATTTTTGCATCTAAGTTTATGAGGAATATTGGTTAATAGTTTTGTTTTCTTGTGCTGTCTTTGTCTGGTTTTAATATTAGGATAATGTTGATGATGATCTCATAAAACGAGTTGAGTTGTTTTCCTTCCTATTCTATTTTCTGGAAGTGACTGTGTAGCACTGGTATTATTTCTTCTTTAAATGTTTGCTAGAATTAATCAATGAAATCATCTGAGTCTGTGAATACATATTTTTAATTGTTTATTAGTATGAATTCAATTTCTATAATAGGTAAAGAACTATTCAGGTTATATATTTCTTGCTGTGTAAATTTTAGAAGTTTGTTGCCCTGAAGGAGTTTGCTCATTTCCTCCAAGTTGTCAAATGTACGTGCATCATGTTGTTGGTCCAATTTTCTTATTTTCCTCTTAATATATGTGAGGTCTGTAGTAATATACCCTCTTTCATTCCTGATATTGGTAATATGTGTTTTCTCTCTCTTTTTTTATAAGTCTTGCCAGAGGTTTATCAATTTTATTCATTTTATCAGAGAACCAGCTTTCATTTTAATTGATTTTCTCTATTGTTTTCTCTTTTCATTTCGATTGGTTTCTGCTCTTATTTTTATCATTTTCTTTCTTCTGCTAACTTTGAACTTATTTTGCGCTTCTTTTTCTAGTTTCTTAAGGAAAAAGTTGATTGTTAATTTGTGATATTTCCCTTTCTGACTATAAATATTTAATGTTACAAATTTCCCTCTAAGTGCTGTTTTAGCTGCATCTCACATGCTGTGATATGTTATATTTTCAGTTTGATCATTTCAAAATATTTTCTAATTTTTCTTGAGACTTCCTCTTTGACCCATGGATTACTGGAAAATGTGCTATTTAATTTCTAATTATGGATTTACCAGTTATCTTTCTGTAGTTGTTTTCGAGTTTAATTCAATTACATCCAAAGATCATATTTTGTGTAGTAATTCTTTTTACTTTTTAAAAATTTGTTTCATGATGCAAGATATGGTCAATCTTGGTAAATGTTCCATGTACATTTGAAAAAAAATGTATCCAACTTTTGGTGGCGTGTTCTATAAATGTCATTTGGATATAGTTGGTTGATGGTGTTGTTAGTTCTTTTACATCTTTGCTTGTTTTCTCTTTTATTGTTCTGTCTAATACAAAAGGGGAGTGTTGAAGTCTCTGATTAGAATTGCGAATTAGTTTATTTCTCCTTTCTGTCTTATTCTTTTACTTTTAACAATGTGTCTTTATACTTAAAGTGGGTTTCTTACAGGCAGAAAAGTGGATTTTTACTTTTTAATCTAATCTAACAATTTCTTCTTTTAAACTGGGAGATTAGACTATTTATAATTAATGTTATTATGAATATGGTTTAGAACTATCATCTTGCTATTTGTTTTCTATTTGCCTCTTCTGTTCCTTATTTCCTTTTCTCTCTTTTTCCACCCTACGTAGAGCAAGGGAAAGCCTCTGTTTTGTTTTATTTTTTCTTTTATTTATTCTCTTGTGCCTCAGCCCCCAGGCAATCCCATGGCAGCAGGGCAAAAATAGACGCTGGGCAGGTGCCTAAAACTTTAAGTGAGGGCACCTCTTAAAGCTTTTACTGTTCACTCCTGGTGTACACTTCCGGGTTTTGAACTGCTTTTGACTCTGACCAGGGTGATAACAGATGAGAAATAAATGGAAACTCACTGCTGATTTGAAGATAACTTTGAATTCTAGTCTCCTTCCCCAGTCTGCATGCTACCATTTACTTTTCAGAGTTGTCAGATCACTGCTGCTTGCATTTTGTGAATGGTTTATATTTGCATTCAGTTAAGAAAGACAGGATGGAGTGTGTTAGTTAATCTTGCTTGGGATCAGAATTCCACTATAGGATTTTAAACAATTGATTGTTTTTTGTTTTTTGTTTTTAACAATAGGCTTTTAATCATAGCAACTGCAGTAGGGTGTGGAGAAATAAAAGTCAGAAGAAAGGATCTGGGCTCTTTTCTTTGGAATTTCCAACTCAGAGGCCTATGCAAGTTCCTATGTGCTAGTAATGCAAAAACAATTTTTTTCAAAAGAAATTGGCTTATAATATTGTTTTAAAAAGCATGAAAGTAGTCAATATAAGAAAATACACTGTTGGATTTCATTGTATTTATTTTTCAGATTAGTATATTTTCATTTTGATTTACACATGGCAGCACTATAATATCCTGTGTTTAAAGCTTCTTAAGCCATGTCACTTATGAGTTTTCAGTTATTCCCTGCTAATGCAGTCTCTACCCATATTCTCAGGATCACCAGAGAGTCCTCACAACCTGAATTCTGGAAAATAACTCTAAAAGTTTGGATGAAAACCTGTATCAAAAATACATTTATCCTCTCTTCTATCCCTTTCTTGCCTCCTACACTCATGATATATGGCTAGAAATGTTTCATGTAGCAATTTACTTGATTGTCTGAAAATGAAAAACTTGTCATTAACAGGAAGGGGAGCAAAGCCTACCATTAAGTGATCCAATACAACATGAAAGGTACATTCATCTCCTTTACTTCCACTACAAGGTAGGAATTAGTTAGGTATTATTACCGTCAGTTTACCGATGAGAAAGCTGAGACTAAGATTCAGTAAATTGTCCAAGGTTGCAACAGTAATTTCAAAAGCTTTTTTTTTTCATAATGCCATGTTTCTGTCTATGCATGCTACCATCCTTGAGAAGATAGAATCAAACAGATACTTTAGAGGTGGAGATAGTTCAAGAGATTAGGATCTGGTGGAGACAGAGTGGGGTGGCAATGAAGCAGGACTTCTAATAAGAGACTAAAATCCTTAAGTCTTCATGTCTGTTCTATGTTCTTCTTTTAGATACTGGGATTATACTGAAGGAAATTATCTAATTTTTTTTATTGTGCTTTAAGTGAAAGTTTACAGTTCAAGCTAGTATCTCATACAAGAATTTATACACACATTGTTATGTGACCTTAGTTGCTCTCCCTATAATGTGACAGCACTCTTCTCCTTTCCACCCTAGATTTCTCGTGTACATTCAGCCAGCTCCTGTCCCCTTTTGGTTTCTCATCTCCCCTCCGGACAGAGCTGCCCATTTAGTCTCATGTATCTACTTGAGCTAAGAAGCACTCTCTTCACGAGTATCATTTTATGTCTTATAGTCCACTCTAATTTTTTTCTGAAGAGTTGGCTTCAGGAATGGTTTCAGATCTGGGCTAACAGAGAGTCCAGGGACCATGTCTTCTGAGGTCCCTCCTGTCTCAGTGAGACCATTAAGTCTGGTCTTTTTACTAGAATTTGAGTTCTGCACCCCACCTTTCTACTGCTCCATCAGGGACTCTCTGTTGTGTTCCCTGTCAGGGTGGTCATTGGTGGTAGCCTGGCACCATCTAGTTCTTCTGGTCTCAGGCTGATGGAGTCTCTGATTTATGTGGCCCCTTCTGTCTCTTGGGCTATTATTTTCCTTGTGTCTTTGGTCTTCTTCATTCTCCTTTGCTCCAGGTGAGTTGGGACCAATTGATGCATCTTAGATGGTCGCTTGCTAGCTTTTTAAGACCCCAGATGTCACTCAGAAAAATGGGATGCAGAACATTTTCTTAATAAACTTTGTTATGCTAATTGACCTAGATGTCCCCTGAAACCATGGTCCCCAGGGCCCCACCCCTGCTACTCTGTCCCTAGAAGTGTTTGGTTGCATTCAGGAAACTTCTTGGCTTTTGGTTTAGTCCAGTCGTGCTGACTTCCCCTGTAGTGTGTGTTGTCTTTCCATTTATCTAAGATAATTCTTATCTACTATCTAGTTAGTGAATACCCCTCCTCCCTCCCCACCTTCGTAACCATCAAAGAATGTTTTCTTCTGTATTTAAACCTTTTCTTGAGTTCTTATAATAGTGTTCTCGTAGAATATTTATCCTTTTGTGCCTGACTAATTTCCCTCAGCATAATGACTTCCAGATTCATCCATCTTATGAGATGTTTTGCAGATTCATCATTGTTCTTTATCATTGCATTGTATTCCATTGTGTGAATGTACCATTATTTGTTTATCCATTTGTCCATTGATGGGCACCTAGATTGTTTCCATCTTTTTGCTATTGTGAACAGTGCTGCAATGAATATGGGTGTATATATCTATTTGTGTGATGGCTCTTATTTCTCTAGGATATATTCCAAGGAGAGGGATGGCTGGATCGTATGGTACTTTTATTTCTAGCTTTTTAAGGAAGTGCCAAATCAATTTCTAAAATGGTTGTACCATTTAACATTCCCACCAGCAGTGTATAAGTGTTCCAGTCTCTCCACAACCACTCCAACATTGATTATTTTGTGTGTTTTGGATTAATGCTAGCCTTGTTGGGGTAAGATGGTATCTCATTGTAGTTTTGATTTGCATTTCTCTAACGGCTAATGATCGGAAGCATTTCCTCATGTATCTGTTAGCCTGAGTGTCTTCTTTGGTGAAATGCCAGTTCATATCCCTTGCCCAATTTTTAATTGGGCTATTTGTCTTCTCGTTGTTGAGATTTTCCAGTACCTTGTAGATTTTAGAAGCTTATCAGATTTGTTGTAGCCAAAATTTTTTTCCCAGTCTGTAGGTTGTCTTCTTACTCTTTTGGTGAAGACTTTTGATGAGTATAAGTGTTTGATTTTTAGGAGCTCCCAGCTATCTAGTTTCTCTTCTAGTGTTTGTGCATCGTTACTTATGGTTTGTATTCTGTTTATTCCATCTATTAGGGCTCCTAGCATTGTCCCTATTTTTTCTTCTGTGATCTTTATCATTTTAGGTTTTATATTTAGGTCTTTGATCCATTTTGAATTAGTTTTTGTGATCTTGTTTCATTTTTTTTTTGCAGATGGATATCCAGTCATGCCAGCACCATTTGTTAAAGAGACTGTCTTTTCCCCATTTAAAGGACATGGGACTTTTGTCAAATATCAGCTGTTCATAGGTAAATGAATTTCTGTCTGGATTCTCAATTCTGTTCCATTGGTCTATGTATCTGTTGTTGTACCAGTACCAGGCTGTTTTGACTACCATGGCAGTATAATAAATTCTAAAACCTGGTTGTATGTGACCTCCTACTTTGTTCTGCTTCTTCAGTAATGCTTTGCTTATCCGGGGTCTTGTCCCTTTCCATATGAAGTTGGTGATTTGTTTTTTCATCTTATTAAAAAACACCACTGGAATTTGGATTGGGATTGCTTTGTATCTGTAGATAGCTTTGGGTAGAATTGACATTTTCACAATGTTGAGTCCTGCTATTCATGAGCAAGGTATGTTTCTCCACTTATGTAGGTCTCTATTGGTTTCTTGCAGTAGTGTCTTGTAGTTTTCATTGTATAGGTCTTTTACATCTCTTGTTAAATTTATTCCTAAGTATTTTATCTTCTTGGGGGCTATTGTAAACGGTATTGATTTGGCTATTTCCTCTTTGAAGTTCTCTTTGTTGATGTAAAGGAATCCAACTGATTTTTGCATGTTTATCTTGTATTCTGATACTTTGCTGAAATCTTCTATTAGTTCCAGTAGTTTTCTTGTGGATTCTTTGGGGCTTTCTGTGTATAGATCATATTATCTACAAATACAGATACTTTTCCTTCTTCCTTACGAATTTGAATGCACTTTATTTCTTTTTCTAGACTAATTGCTCTGGCTAAGGCCTCCAGCACAATGTTGAATAAGAGTGGGGATAAAGGGCATCCTTGTCTGGTTCCTGTTCTCAAGGGGAATGCTTTTAAACTCTCTCCATTTAGGATGATGTTGGCTGTTGGGTTTGTATAAATGCCTTTTCTTATGTCAAGGAATTTCCCTTCTATTCCTATTTTGCTGAGAGTTTTTATCATGAATGGGTGTTGGACTTTGTCAAAAGCTTTTTCTGCATCAATTGATAAGATCATGTGGTTCTTGTCTTTTGTTTTATTTATATGATGGAGTACATTGATTGTTTTTGTAATGTTGAACCATCCTTGCATACCTGGTGTGACTCCCACTTGGTCATGATGAATTATTTTATTATTATTTTTTGATATGTTGCTGAATTCTATTGGCTAGAATTTTGTTGAGGATTTTTGCGTCAATGTTCATGAGGGATATTGGTCTGTAATTTTCTTTTTTTGTGATGTCTTTACCTGGTTTTGGTATCAGGGTTATGCTGGCTTCATAGAATGAGTTTGGGAGTAGTCCATGTTTTTCTGTGTTCTGAAATACCTTCAATAGTAGTGGTGTTAACTGTTCTCTGAAAGTTTGGTAGAATTCTCCAGTGAAGCCATCAGGTCCAGGTTGTTTTTTTTTTTTTGGTTGGGAGTTTTTTAATTACCTTTTCAATCTCTTCTTTTGTTGTGGGTTTATTTAGTTGTTCTACCTCTGTTTGTGTTAGTTTAGGAAGATAGTGTGTTTCTAGAAATTTGTCCATTTCCTCTAGGTTTTCAAAGGTGTTAGAGTACAATTTTTCACAGTATTCTGTTATGATTCTTCTAATTTCAATCGGTATGTTGTGATATCACCCATCTCATTTCTTATTTGGGTTATTTGCTTCTTCCCCTGTTTTTCTTTTGTCAGTTTGGTCAATGGTTTATCGATGTTGATCTTTTCAAAGAACAAGTTTTTGGTCTTATTAACTCTTTCCATTGTTTTTCTATTTTCTATTTCATTTAATTCTGCTCTAATTTTATTATTTGCTTTCTTCTGTTGCCCAAGGGCTTATTTTGCTGCTCTCTTTCTATTTGATAGAGTTGTAGGGCTAATGTTTTGATTTTGGCCCTTTCTTCTTTTTGGATATGCGCATTTATTGCTATTAATTGACTTCTGAGCACTGCTTTTGCTATGTCCCAAAGGTTCTGGTAGGATGTGTTTTCATTCTTATTTGATTCTGTGAATTTCTTTATTCCATCCATAATTGCTTCTATAACCCAGTAGATTTTGAGCAAGGTGTTGTTCAGTTTCCATGTGTTTGATTTTTTTCCCTGCTTTTTCTGTTATTGTTTTCTACTTTTATGGCTTTATGGTCAGAAAAGATGCTTTGTAATATTTCAATGCTTTGGATTCTGTTAAGGCTTGCCTTATGGCATAATATATGGTCTATTCTGAAGAATGTTCAATGTGTGTTGGAAAAGAAAGTATACTTGGCTGCTGTTGGGTGGAGTGTTCCGTATGTATCTATGAGATCAAGTTGGTTGATTGTGGCATTTAGATCTTCCATGTCTTTACTGAGGTTCTTTCTGGATGTTCTGTCCTTCACTGAAAGTCATGTGTTGAAGTCTCTTACTATTATTGTGGAGCTGTCTATTTGTATTTTCAGTGCTGTTAGAGTTTGTTTTATATATTTTGGAGCCCTGTGGGGTGACTAAATATTATGTTTATGTCCTCCTGGTGTATTGACACTTCTACCATTATATAGTGTCCTTCCTTATCCTTTGTGGTGGATTTTACTTTAAAGTCTATTTTGTCAGAGGTAAATATTGCCACTCCTGCTCTTTTTTGAGTGTTGTTTGCTTGATATATATTTTTCCATCCTTTGAGTTTTAGTTTGTTTGTGTCTTTAAGTCTAAGATGTGTCTCTTATAGGCAGCATGTAGACAAATTGTGTTTTTTTATCCATTCTGCCACTCTCTGTCTCTTTGTTGGTGCATTTAGTCCATTTACATTCAGTGTAATTATTGATAGGTATGAGTTTAGTGTTGTCATTTTGATGTCTTTTTTTCTGTGTTGTTGACAGTTTTTTTGTTCCACTTAATTTTTTGTGCTGAGTTGTTTTTCTTTACATATTTTCTTTTCATCTGTTTCATTGTTGTTGATTTTGCATTTGCTGAGTCTTTGTTTTTCTTGCTTTTTATTTTCATGTGTAGGATTGTTAGTTTCCTTTGTCATTACCTTATTGTTTATCCCTATTTTTCTAAGTTTAAACCAATCTTTTATTTCTTTACATTGCCTTGACTTCCTCTCCATATGAAAGATCTATGACTACATTTTTTTAGTCCCCTTTTTTTTTAATATTGTCATTTTTTACATATTGACATCTCTGTTTCCCTATTTTTAGCATTTTATCTTTGATTTATTTTTGTGACTTCCCTATCTGGGTTGATATCTGGTTGCTGTGTCCTGTGTTGTAGTCTTGGGTTGTTATCTGATGTTATTGATTTTCTAACCAGAGGACTTCCTTTAGTATTTCTTGTAATTTTGGTTTGGATTTTGAAAATGCCCTAAACTTCTGTTTATCTGGAAATGCCTTAATTTCACCATCATATTTGAGAGACAGTTTTGCTGGATATATAATTCTTGGCTGGCAATTATTTTCCTTCAGGGCTTATGTATGTCATCCCATTGCCTTCTTGCCTGCATGGTTTCTGCTGAGTAGTCTGAGCTTAGTCTTATTGACGCTCCTTTGTAGATGACTTTACATTTATCACTAGTTGCTCTTAAAATTCTCTATCTTTGGTTTTGGCAAGTTTGATTACAATATGTCTCGATTCCTTTCTTCTGTGATCTACCTTTTGTGGGGTTCAATGAGCATCTTGGATAGATATCTTCTCATCTTTTATGATATCGGGGAAGTTTTCTGCCAACAAATCTTCAAAAATTCTCTCTGTATTTTCTGTTACTCCCCCCATTCTGGTACTCCAATCACTCATAGGTTGTTCCTCTTGATAGAGTCCTACATAATTCTTAGAGTTTCTTCTTTTTTAAAAAATTCTTTTATCTGATTTTTCCTTAAATAAGTTAGTGTCATGTGCTTTATCTTCAGTCTCATTAATTTTGACTTCCATTGCTTTGGTTCTGCTCCTATGACTTTCTACTGAGTTGTCTAATTCTGAAATTTTATTGTTAATCTTCTGGATTTCTGTTTTCTGTTTTCTATGGATTCTTGCAGCCTGTTAAATTTGTCATTATGCTTTTCTATAATCTTCTTAAGTTCCTCTATTGCTTTGTCTGTGTGTTCCTGGCCTTGTTCTGCGTTTTGCCTGATCTCTTGAAGCGTTCTGTATATTAATCTTTTGTATTCTACCTCCAGTAATTCCAAGAAGTTCTCTTCCTCCAGAAGATTTCTTCATTCTTTGTTTTGGGAACTGCTGAAGCCATCATGGTCTGCTCCTTTATGTGATTTGATATTGACTGTTGTCTACGAGTCATCAGTAAGTTATTATATTTATTTATTTTATGTCTGCTTATTGTGTCCTAGCTTCTTGTTTTGTTATGCTTTGATAATCCCACATCGACTGCTCATGTGAGCAAGTTAGATTATTGGCACCTTTGAAGCTGTAACGTCCTGTCACCAGGTAGTTATATCTTTTACTAAGTATGTGATCCCAGGAGTCTGTTTACTTCTCTTGTATGGATTCAGCTCAGGTGTCCAGGTAGTCAGTCACCGAATGTGTGGTGCAAGCTCTTACCTACAGTCATAGATGGGCACAGGTATCTGGCTGCAGTAGGGGGGTCATGTGCTGAGCAAGGTAGGGGATTGACGGTTGCCCCTGAGTGTCTGGGAGGAAACTGTGCCCCTGTTCCCTAGGGTGCATAGGTGAGTAGGTTTTGTAGCCAGACTATGAGCACCCAATGCTGTTGGCTATAAGGCCCGGGAGGCACCACTTATTCTTGGACCCCTGTTGCAGGTGGCTAGGTGGTGTGGGTGTAACCACCAGTCCTCAGGCCCCTGATGTCAATAGGTGAGAACCCTGCTTAATGGGCAGAGCAGTGTCAAATGTCAGAAACCTGCCACTCCACCATATAGCTGATACAGCTGAAGTTAGGTTTCAGGTATATACCCTGTTATACTGAGCTAATGAGGGCCTATGTTGTTGAAATGAGCCCACATAGGTGTATGCAGGGTGAAAGGCATTCAAAGTCCATGAATCCCTCATGCCTGTGCCTTGGGAGGTGTGCCTCCCATGAGTTCTCGGCCTAGGGGAGATGGCAGGTTATTTTTTCCGTTTGTTAATTTGTTCCCTCTCCAAGGCCAAGAGAATGGTTCAGGGTGAGTGACAGGTCCTACTTCTGGCCCAGGGAATAAGGCAATCACTGATGCCAGCCCAGGACCCAGTGCAGAGCAGGGAGGGAGCAGATAAATGGGAGGGAGTTTCTTCCCAAATGGGGCGTTTTTTGATCCATGTGGTAGGTTAGACACTTGTACTTTTGCTGATTGAGCACCGCTTTTCACTGGTTCTGGAGGCTTGAGTGGACTCTCCGCCGCTTGGTCTCTCCCAGTGTGGAAAATGCATCCCGAATGCCACTGCTTGCCTCACCGCACACATCAGCCAATCCCACCCACAGGGTGCCAGTTCCCTCCAGGTCAGGTCTGGCAACTCCTTATTGCTTCTGAACTGTCTCTCCTGCCCCCTGCCACTCAGTCTGATTCCTTAACTTTACCTTTGATGTTCAGGACTCCTCAATTGTCATATATAATTGATTCTTTTTTGGGGGGATGTTTGTTGTAAGAGGGACCACTGGAAGCATCTGACTACTCCGCCATCTTGGCCCTGCCTCCAGATAATCTAACATTTAATTTCTTCTTTTTTTTTTTAAGTCTATCTTTTCTGAGGCTATGGTGTTGGGATATGAAAGCTACATCTCTATCTTCAAACTCTTTGGTCATATTTTTCCTTTTTATCTCTATTTTCTGGGACTTTCTGGAACCAACTCACTAATCTTATTCTGTTACACCTTTTCCATTTCCTAGGCCACAAATGGAAAGGAAAATGAGTGTACAGGAAGCTGAAATAAATCTGGATGCTGTGGACCCACTGAATTTCCGTGAAGCAAACTTACAGGCCAACTTTCAGGGGAAGAACAACTGATCTTAACAAACAATATTTTCATTCTTTTATTTCTCAAACTCCATTTAATCTTCCCTAAGGTCTAGTTTTCATAGTTTCTATCTTTGGCCAGCTTCCCATGTTTAAAAAAAAAAAAAAAAAAAAAAACTTTTGTAGTGATGTCTGCTATATACCTACCACGTCATTTAAAAAAAAAAAAAAAACCAAACCTGTTTCCATTGTGCCGATTCTGACTCATGGCAACCCTATGTGTTACAGAGTAGAAGTGCTCCATAGGGTTTTCTTGGTTGTAATCTTTACTAAAGCAGATCACCAGGACTTTCTTCTGCAGCACTGCTGGGTGGATTTGAACCACCAAACCTTAGGTTAGCAATTGATTGCAAACTACTTTTGCCACCCAGGTGCCTGCCACATCATAAATAGCTGTGCTTTTCTTTTGTAAAATTAAACAAATACTACTACAAATACTAATCTGATACTAACACATTCCGCATCATACATGCTCACATGTTTAATGAACAACTGACTGACTGAATAAATGAATGGCCAAATAACTACATAGGAACCTCAATACTGAATCCAGAAATAAGAGAAGAGAGTAGAAGTAAGCAGAGTTTACATGGTGATTGTAGAATCTGACAGAGGAAGAAGGGAAGACACAGAACAGCAGGTAGTAAGTAGGAGGGGAAAAAACAAAGGAAGTAGCAAAGGCAATAAGATACCTGTGTGCTTACCTCAAGGGCTGAAAAATCAATTCTATGTCTCCTGATTGATGCTTCAGAAAGCTTAATAAGCTTTTGTAGAACAAGACCAGGAAATTGGAGTATGTCCCCAGCACTATTCTGCTGAATTTCACCAAGTCTGGTTTGAATGAAATGAGAACTCAAAGTGTAGTTATGTTCCATTTCCACTGGAAGATAAAAAAGTCTTTTTCCCATCATTTTTTCTTCTCTAGAAAAATCTTACCCTTTGCTAAAACTAATACTATATCTGGATCCACATTAGTCTTCTCCCTTCAGTGGAAATAATTTTGACCAACTCTCCTGGATATTTTATTGTCTTGTCAACAACAACATGGTAATTGGTATTAATGCCTGAGAATCAAAGCCTTTCAGAAATGATTGACTTGATTTAGTACCAGCAGTAGGGCTCTCATTAAACCAGTGAAGACTGTGTAGTACAAATGTGCAGATTCCTTTATTCATCACTATAACAACCTCAGGGAGCCTTACTGAAAATGTACATGATAAATCAGGTACGTAATGCTGATGCCCAAATAAAAAGAAAATATACAATGAGAGCAGGATAATATAGACTTTACCTTATATAAATCATTAAGTAATCATAATTTGAATAAATTATGCATTTTACATAATCCAAAATATTCTGTACTTAAGAGCCTTGGTGGAAAAAATACACACGTTTGAAGATTCTGAATTAAAGTTAAAAGAGATTCCTCTCCATCATGACTTGCTAGCATCTATGGCAAAGTGATTAAGAGCTCAGGGTGCTAACCAAAACGTTGGCAGTTCAAATCCACCAGCCACTCCTTGGAAACTGTATGGGCAGTTCTACTGTGTTCTATAGGGTCACCATGAGTTAGAATTGACTTGATGGCACACTACAACAACAAGCATAGATTCACTGGATTACTGTCTTAGTTTCCCAAGGCTGTCATAACAAAATACCACAAAGTGAGTGGTTAAGAATTTGGCTGCTAACCAAAAGGTCGGCAGTTTGAATCCACCACTTGCTCCTTGGAAACCCTATGGGCAGTTCTACCCTATCGTATAAGGTTGCTATGAGTTGGAATCGACTCGACAGCAATGGGTTTGTTTGTTCATTTGTTTGTTTGTTGGTCATAACAAAATACCACAAAATGGGTAACTTTAAAGAACAGGAATTTATTTTCCCACAGTTCTGGGGGATAGAAATTCAAATTCAGGACATCAGAAGGGCTATGCTCTGTCTCTGTTGGCTCTGAAGGAAAATACTTCCTCATCTCTTTCAGCTCTGGCAACACCAACGCATTTCTTGGTGTTTCTTGACTTGTAAACAGATCCTTACATGCTGTCCCCTCCCCTTTCTGATTTTTATCCTTCTCTTTTATAAAATGCCACTCAGAAGGGTTTAGGATTAGGACCCACCCTACTCTGGTATGATTTAGTTAATTTAACTGATAACATCTGTGAAGAAAAGTCCTATTTCCCCAAATAAGGTCACATTCACCAGTGTAGGGGTTAGGACTTCAACATATCTTTTTTGCTGAATTAGGCACAACTTAATCCATAACAACTAATCTGGGCAAAAATTCTCAAACTATCTCACTTACGGAATTATAAGGTAGATTTCTGCCTCAAAGACCACCACCATTTCCACTCCTCACCCCACCCAGTCCCAACTCATACACATACCTGCACCCACATGCATGCACACATACACACTGACACATGCATAGAAAGTGAGTTTATGCTATATGAAGATCCCTACGGAAGAAAAAGAGTGTTGGGGCAGTGACACAAGCATTGGAGGAGGAGAAAGTAGCATAGGGAGGTAAGAAATGGGAAATAAAACAGATAAGTGGTGTCTTAGTTATCTAGTGCTGCTATAATAGAAATACCACAAGTAGATGGTTTTAACAAAGAGAAGTTTATTTCCTTACAGTAAAGTAGGCTAAAAATCCAAATTCAGGGTGTCAGCTCCAAGGGAAGGCTTTCTCTCTCTCAGCCTTTTCATCAGTGTTCCCCCGGACTAGGCGCTTCTCGGCACAGGGACCCTGGTCCAAAGTATGCGCTCTGCTCCTGGCACTGCTTTCTTGATGGTATGAGGTCCCCAACTCTCTGCTTGCTTCCTTTTCCTTTTATCTCTTGAGAGATAACAGGTGGTGCAGGCCACACCCCAGGGAAACTCGCTTTACATTGGATGTGACCTGGGTAAAGGTGGTGTTACAATCCCACTCTAATCCTCTTTAACATAAAATTACAATCACAAAATGGAGGCCAACCACACAATTCTGGGAATCATGGCCCAGCCAAATTGATACACACATTTTTTGGGGGACATAATTCAAACCATGACAAGTGGGGAGAAAAGGAAAAGGTAAGATGATGAGAAAAAGTTGTGAAAGGATAAGAAGGTATGGGAAAAGAGAACGAGGTACAAGGGAGTGAGGGCAGAGCAGATCTAGAAATGGGGATCGAGCGGAGCAAATATACAAGAATCCAAGTATGCCTTATTTGCTATGAAGAAAGAAGTCCATTAAATCTCATTCAATAAAATATTATTACTGAAGGAGCAAGAGGTATTTTAATCTGTAAGACTCTCTTAGAACTTGATGACTAAGAAAAGTCATTTCAGCTTGGCCTTTACAGGGATAGCAAGGTCAAGGCATGAGAAGCTAACCTGCGTAATGATACAGGGAAGTTAGGAACAGGTACCCTCAGCCATAAGAGTCTTATTAGCCTGAAGATCCAGTGGATCTCTTAGAATAAATGATATTGAGGATTGTGGAAAAGTTGGTGGTGTGGTAACCAGGAGAGGAAATTAAGACAGGAAGGGACTGTTGATAAACTGAGAGTAAAGCTAACCTGTTTGGGAGTCTCTAAAAGAAATTAAAATGTTCTTGGGTAGAGTGCAGTCCACATCTGCCTTCTTGGTGGAAACAACATAGAATATGAAGGTGCATAACATTTCCAGAGTACACTTTCTCCTCACTTATCGACTATCTCGTTATCTGACATTTTACATTTATGACAATAGTAAAATATCTACTATCCAACTATTTAGCGCATTAATGATGTACATCTGGCTGTAACAAACATTGAGGTGCAACGTGAGAGTAACACTGACTTTGATGGTTATAGTTATGTGTCAACTTTGCTGGGCCATAATTCTTAATGGTTTGGCGTTTATGTAATGATGTAACTTGGCAGTTATGTAATGATGTATTCATCCTCCATTTTGTGATCTGATATGGTCATCCTCAATTTTGCATAAGACCAGTTTTCATAACAATCTGGTCTTTGGAACCTAACCATGTCGATCAGCGAGGAGAGAGTGTAAAGGCAAAGGAAAAAAAAAAAATCTTCCTTCAATGACAGGCCAGACACAGCACTTAAGACCACAGGAGATGAAGTGGAGGGAGCTCAACTCTTGTGACTACAGCAAGAACATTTGACTTACCTTGATAATTATCCTCACGAGTGTAGAAGCCCAAGAATAGTTTCCCTAATATTGTTATTATGACCAGTTCCTCTTGATTGACCGCTTGTGATTCAAAGCAGCCTGGGGATGCCCAGATCAGGTAACGTTTGAAACAGCATGCAACAGGAGTTACATCAGCTCACATTACAGAGGAATCTTGGGTCATGCTTAGAGCAGGGCAGGTATGGCACATACCCTGGGCATCACTTGAAGGTGGGGAGTGCCACTGAGCAGTTTCTATTAACCTGGTATGGCCCAATGTCTTTTCTCAAGCCCAGTAGATGCAGAGGTGTAGCAAGGGAGGGGGGAGGCAGATGGTGGCACTTGCCCCTGGGCGTAAGTCCAATGGGGTGCCAGACAAGGCATGGACTGACATTCTGAGGTACCACAAAAATATGAAAGGCGCCTGACTAAGGCAGCCAGACAAGCGGGCAGAAGGCATTTCCAGGTCACCGATATCAATGTCTATTCATCTTGAAATGGGAGGTGGTGCAACTTAGAGGTTGCCTCTGGACGCTCACTACCCCCGCTATGCCCCTGTAGGGGCACAATTTCAGCCTTTGCCGTAGGCTCTATTTTGTGTACATACACCTCTGGCTCGGAGTAAAATGCTTCAAAATTTAAAATAAACTAACATGAAAAAGAAAACCATCACTGTTTCAGAGACTATTGATAAAGCAGCAATCTTCCGCAAAGAAGCCCAGTTTTTTATTCATGACTATGTTTGCTAGTTTAGGTATGGGAAACTACATCATGCACACAGAGCTGGAAATCTTATTTTTAAAACTGTTTCTGAAATTCTTGTGTCACTGAAGAGACAGGAACAACTGATTTTGGTCTGCAACTCGATGCTTTATAATATTTCAGCTGTGCTAAGTGGAAATGTCCATTCTTATTTATGTGACCAAGACACTTATAAATGCCTCATTTAGTTATTTGGGTAAATTCTGTTCTTGCCACTTACAAATTGTTCTTTGTAACAATTGGCTGGCAAAGTTTTCAGCAGCCAGATTCTCAAATATTAGAAATTCACATTTGCTGGGCTTAGACATGTTAACATTATGAATGACATGGGAATAAAGTATACTGAAAAGTAATTATGATTAAGCTACTGGACGTTGGATAAGCATCTGAGCCCGAGGATGCATTTGAAGGCTTCACTGAACCACAGCCTGAAGAAATGTAACATCACAGTAGAACGCTGAGGAGCAACAGTGGTCCAGAGAATGTGCTAGTGTGTGGCAGTCAAGGCCAGGGTAACTTAGTTTGAGCAAAATTGCTGTCTACCGCACAACAGCATCATTCTTCAAAGAGCAACAAAAGTCACAGCGTAGTCACAAGCAATAGATATTAGGGAAATGTTTTTTATTTTATTTTCTTCTTTTTATTTTTTTTTATTGTACTTCAGGTGAAGGCTTACAGAACAAATAGTTTGTCATGAAACAGAAGTAAACATGTTATTTTATGACATTGGTTAACAACCTCACAACATATCAACCCTCTAACTTCTCAACCTCTTTTTTTTTTT
>NW_004443949.1:23983283-24026412 GCF_000243295.1 Trichechus manatus latirostris | reverse complement strand
GGACAAGAGACTGTTTCCGTGGGAAGCAGAGGGGGCTGAGTGAGGGTGAAGAAGTGTAAACAGTGGGAAAGCGTATATCACAAATTACCGGAGCTCTGCAGCCCCTCAGGAAGAAGCAAAGATGGCGCACGGTGCACGGTACTCAAGCGAAAGGAGGGGGAGATGAGGAGAGGCAAGGAAGAAATAAAACGAAGTGGAAAAAAAGCAACACCAGCAGCCAACAAATGGCACTCAGAGAGCCACCTGTTTGAGTGTGTAATATCCAAGCAGCCGCTGTCTCCCGGTCAAGAGACTGCGGCTGAGGGAAGCAGAGGAGGCCGAGTCAGGGTGAAGAAGGGTGGGGGGTGGGAAAGCTTATATCACCAGTTACCGGTTGTTTATCTCCCACTGGAAGCTCCGTGAGGCTACTTTCTCGTACCCCCTGTTTGCTGGTCTCCGATAGGAGTCCAAGATGGCGGATCCGTGCTATGTTAGCTGGTAGGGGACCTCTGCATGAATCTCTCCTCACTGTCCGTTCTCTGTCAGTTTTCACTCCATTTGGTGCTTGGCTGAGTTCTTTATCTCTTCATTTGATGTTTTAGGGTTTCAGGTTGTTGTATTCTCTGTTTGGCTTAGTTTTTCGGATCTTTGCTGTGGAGGGATGGCGTGGTGCTTCTGCCTAGAGCGCCATTTTGCCGGAACTCCTCCACTTAGGAAATATTTTAAGTCTTATTAATGTGACTTGGCTTTGAAGTCACATACTACATATTTAGCTATTCCTGTATCCAGGTGAACCCTGGTGGCACAGTGGTTAAGAGCTACAGTTGCTAACCAAAAGGTTGGCAGTTTGAATCCACCAGCTGCTCCTTGGAAACCCTATAGGGCAGTTCTACTCTGTCCTATAGGGTTGCTATGAGTTGGAATCAACTCAACGGCAACAGTTTGTTATCCAGGTAGAGAAATAATCCATTATTTTTCTTTTCAAAATAAATGAGTTGTAGGTCTATAGAATTACACAGACAAATATTGCAACCTCAGGATAATATTTGCTAGAAAACAGAATTAGGATTAAGAAAGTAAGACAGCTCCATGCCAAATGAAATGGATTAAATAAACCAAATGTTATATGATGAGGCAGCCTTACAGACTGGTTTTGTGGTGTGGGTTTCAAGAAAAGTTTATAATTAGCAATTTTGGTAGACACAAATGTTTTCATACACTCTGCTAACCAAAAGGTCGGCAGTTAGAACACTATGGGGCAGTTCTACTGTGTCCTGTAGGGTCGCTATGAGTCAGAATCGACTTCATGGCAAAGGGTTTGGTTTTCACATCCTTGAAGGAGCCCTGGTGGCACAGTGATTAAAGCACTCAGCTATTAACTTAAAGATAGGCACTTCGAACCCACCAGCCATTTCAAAGGAATAAGATGCGGCAGTCTCCTACCATAAGGACTACAGCCTTGGAAACCCCAGGAGGCGGTTCTACTCTGTCCAAAGGGTCACTCTGACTCAGAATCAACTCGACGGCAATGGGTTATCTACATCTTCAGTAGTGCTTTACTACACTGACTCAGGACACTTGTGATTTGTTTTGGCAAAAGAGACGTTAGCAAACTTGGTATGAGCAGAGACTTGAAAAGTATTTTTGCACTGACATTTACATTCTTGTTCCTATTTGGAACCTTGAGACTGCCATTTGAAGATCCGTGGTTAAAGCAATCAACTGCTAACCAAAAGGTTGGCAGTTCAAAACCACCAGTGGCTCCATGGGAGAAAGAAGAAGCAGTCTGTTTCTGTGGAGATTTACAGCCTTGGAAACTCTGTGGGGTGGCTGTGAGTCGGAATCGACTGGACGGTAGTGGGTTTGGTTTTTTGTTTGTTTGTTTGGGCTAGCTTGCTAGAGTATGATGGACCACATGGAGCAAAAATAAGCCATCCAAGCTGAGAATCCCCTACACCAACCAGGCTACCAACTGCCAGGCATATGAATGAGGTTGTCTTGAGCAATCTAACTCCAACCAATATGGTCTGGAAGAACTCCCCAGCCAATTAATTGAATCAGAAAAAAGTAGTAATTGTTACTTTAAGCAAATGAGTTTGGGGTTGGTTTTTATGCAACAACACTTAACAGTACAGCCCTCTGTAATACTACTACTACTGCTGCTGCTACTACTACTACTACTAATATCTATTAATGGTTGAGGTCTATGATAAATGTATCAGGCACAATATTAGGCAATTTGTGTATATTATTTCTAACCTTTGAATACCACCACCCATCTGTCAGTTTGTTGTACCGTAGTGACTTGAGTTTTGCTATGATGTTGGAAGCTATGTCACCAGTATTTCAAATACCAGCTTGGTCATCTATGGTGGACAGGTTTAAGCGGAGCTTCCAGACTAAGACAGACTAGAAAGATAGGCCTGGTGATCTGCTTCTGAAAATTAGCCAATGAAAACCCTAAATATCATAACAGAACAGTGTCCACTATAGTGCTGGAAGATGAGTCTCATAGGTTGGAAGGCACTACACAATGGCCACAGCCTAGGATTTAAACATGTCAACAATCATGAAGATGGGGTAGGACTGAGTAATGTTTCATTACATCATATACATAGGGTCATCATGAGTTGGAGCTAACATGATGGCAACTAACAACAGCAAACTTTAAATAAAGTATGTGTTCATAACACCATTTTGCAAATGCTATAATTTATGTAGAGAGTGGTTATGAATCAAATATAATGCTAGGATTCATCCCCAGGCCTGCCAGACTGTGATTTCCAAGACCTTAGCATTGTGCCAGGATGCTGATGGCTCCTTCCAAGTGGGGAGATGAAAGACAAACTTTGATGGGTTGCTCAGTTTTCCCCAAAGAGATAAAATATACAACACTGGACTAACTGTAATATACTTAATAGTTTCTCAGTTTGACTAGTGCTTACTGGTTTGTTCCAGTTTGAACTCATTCTAACTGGAACAGACTGGTTGGAAGCCCTGGTGCTTACCTTAGCAAAATATATCAATAAATATTACTTGAACTGATGAGGAAAGAAATGAAATGCATTTCAAGACAGCCTAGTCAGTTCAACTTATTTGAAATTAAGATAGTATAATGGGAATAGAAGATCAGAAAACATGAATTTAAATCCTAATTTGAGTACTCAGTAGATTATGTGACCATTTGTAAATTACAATTTCAATTACCTCAACAGAAAAAGGTGGGTGATATTGCTTGCCTGATAAAATTGGAATAAGAGTTAATGAAGTAATGTTAAAAAAAAGTGGGAGGGGATTACGCATCTGACACATTTATAAGTAGGAGATACTATTAACTTATTGCACATTTTTAATGTAAAATACACAATTTGTTATTGACAGAATTAGTAAATTTAATATTGTATATAATTTTTTTTGCAATCTGGACATAATTATCATATAAAATGAAACATATTAAAATATTTAGCATTTTTTCTAGGTTTGTGTATCAGATCTAATTTTGCCTTGATAATGATATAAATGTTTGATATTTATATATCAAATGTTTATAATATTTAATAATGTTATGACATATTTGATAACGTTTGACAAAATCATAATGTTTGATAATAATATAAATATTAAATAGTCTATATATACAGCTTTTATGAATCTTTATTTCCAAATTTCCCACCCTCTGTCAGTTTGTCATACTGTGGTAGCTTGCATATTGCTATGAAGCTGGAAGCTATGGCAGTCTATTCTGAAAAATTTGTCCAGTGAAAACCTTATATATAGCAGCGGACCATTGTTAATATGGTGCCGGAAGATGAGTACCCCAGGTTGGAAGGCACTCAAAAGACAACTGGGGAAAAGCTGCCACCTCAGGGTAGAGTTGACCTTAATGATGAGGATGGAGTCAAGCTTTCGGGACCTTCATTTCCTGATGTGGCACAACTCAAAATGAGAAGAAACAGCTGCAAAATCCGTTAATAATCGGAGCTTGAAATGTATGAAGTATGAATCTAGGAAAATTTTAAGTCTTCAAAAATGAAATGCATCAAGATTTCTATCCTAGGCATTCGTGAGCTGAAATGGACTGGTAGTGGCCATTTTCAATTGGACAATATTATGGTCTACTATGCCAAGAATGACAAATTGAAGAGGAATGGTGGCACATTCATTGTCAAAAAGAACATTTCAAGATCTATCCTGAAGTACAACACTGTCGATGATAGGATCATAACCATAAGTCTGCAAGGAAGACCAGTTAATACGACTATTATTCAAATTTACACAACAACCACTAATGTGGAAGATGAGGAAATTGAAGATTTTTACCAACTTCTGCAGTCTGAAATTGATCAAACATGCAATCAAGATGAATTGGTAATTACTGGTGATTGGAATGCAAAAGTTGGAAACAAAGAAGAAGGACTGGTAGTTGGAAAATATTGCCTTGATTATAGAAATTACGCTTGAGATCACGTGATAGAATTTTGCAAGACCAACAACAGCTTCACTGCAAATACCTTTTTTCACCAACATGCATGGTGACTATACATGTGGACCTCACCAGCTGGAATACACAGGAATCAAATTGATTACATCTGTGGAAAGAAATGATGGAGAAGCTCAATATCATCAGTCAGAACAAGGCCAGGGCCCGACTTTGGAACAGAACATCAATTGCTCATAGGCAAGTTCAAGTCGACACTGAAGAAAATTGAAACAAGTCCATAAGAGCCTAAGTACGACTTTGAGTATATCCCACCTGAATTTAGAGGCCATGTCAAGAATAGATTTGAGACACTGAACACTAATGTCTAAAGACCAGATCAGTTGTGGGATGACATCAAGGACATCACACATGAAGAAAGCAAAAGGTCATTAAAAAGACAGGAAAGAAAGAAAAGACCAAAATGGATGTCAGAAGAGACTCTGAAACTTGCTCTTGAACATAGAGTAGCTACAGAAAATGGAAGAAATAATGAAGTAAAAGAGCTGAACAGAAGATTTCAAAAGGCAGCTCAAGAAGACAAAGTAAAATATTATAATAAAATGTACGAAGACCTGGAATTAGAAAACCAAAAAAGAAGAACACACTTGCCATTTCTCAAGCTGAAAGAACTGAAGAAAAACTTCAAGCCTTGAGTTGTAATACTGAATGATTCTATGGGCAAAATGTTGAGTGATGCAGGAAACATCAAAAGAAGATGGAAGGAATACACAGAGTCACTGTACCAGAAAGAATTGGTCAATGTTCGACCATTTCAGGAGGTAGGATATGACCAAGAATCTATGGTACTGAAGGAAGCAGTCAAAGCTGCACTGTAGAGAATGTCAAAAAATAAGGCTCCAGGGATTGACAGAATATCAGATGAGATATTTCAACAAATGGATGTAGCACTGGAGGTGCTAACTCTTCTATATCAAGAAATTTGGAAGACAGCTTCCTGAACAATTGACTGGAAAGGTCCATATTTGTGCTCATTCCAAAGAAAGGTGACCCAACAGAATGTGGAAATAGCATTAATACCACACACAAGTAAAATTTTGCTGAAAATCAGTCAAAAATGGTTGCAGCAGTAGATCGACAGGGAACTGCCAGAAGTTCAAGCTGGACTCAGAAGAGAACATGGAACAAAGAATATCATTGCTGATGTCAGATGGATCATGGCTGAAAGCAGAGAATACCAGAAAGATGTTTACCTGTGTTATATTGACTATATTTGTCTGGGTGGATCACAACAAATTATGGATACTCTGCAAAGAATGGGAAATCCAGAACACTTGATTGTGCTTATGAGCAACTTGTACTTAGACCAAGAGGCAGTCATTCAAACAGAACAAGCAGATGCTACATGGTTTAAAGTCAGGAAAGGTGTGCATTAGGGTTGTATCCTTTCACCATATTTATTCAATCTGTATGATGAGCAAATAATCAGAGAAGCTGGATTATATGAAGAAAAACATGGCATCAGGATTGAAGAAAGACTTACTAAAAGCCTGTGATATACAGATGACACAACCTTGCTTGCTGAAAGTTAAATGGATTTGAAGTAGCTACTGATAAAGATCAAGGCTACAGTCTTCAGTATGGATTATAACTCAACATAAAGAAAACAAAAATTGTCAAAACTGGACTAATAAGCAACATCATGATAATGGAGAAAAATTTGAAGTTATTAAGGATTTCATTTTACTTGGCTCCACAATCAACACCCATGGAAGCAGCAGTCAAGAAATCAAACGATGTATTGCACTGGGCAAATCTGCTGCAAAAGTCACTTTGAGGACTAAGGTGCACCTGACCCAATCTGTGGTATTTTCAATCGCCTTCGGTGAATACGAAACCTGGACAATCAATAAGGAAGACCGAAGAAGAATTGATACCTTTGAATTATGGCATTGCTGAAGAAGATTGAATACACTGAATATACCAGAAGAACAAACAAATCTGTCTTGGAAGAAGTACAGTCAGAATGCTCTTTAGAAGCAAGGATGGTGAGACTTTGTCTCACGTACTTTGGGCACTGTGATGGTTAAGAGTGTGTGTCAACTTGTCTGGGCCATGATTCTCTGTGTTTTAATGTAATCACTCCCATGATTGCATATACTGTGAGTAGCCAATCAGATGAAAGGGAGTCTCTTTGGGGATGCGGCCCACATCTGTATATAAGCAGACGTTCTGGCTTTTTGCTCTCTCTAGATCCTGCGGCTGCTTCCTGTCATCTCATCTCCCTTTCTTGGGACTTGAGCTGTCAGCTTATCTGCCGAACCTGGAATTCATCGATCTGCACAGCCTGTGAGTGGGAGACCTGCTGATCTTGAGCTTGCCAGCTTCTGCAGCTGTGTGACTTGGGAGAGGCCTCTCCCCTGATCCACGGACTTGGGACGTTCTAGCCTCTACAATTGCGTGAGCTGTTTCCTTGATGTAATCTCTCTTTGTATATATATATTTGTACCCTTTGCTGGTTTTGCTTCTCTGGAGAACCCAGCCTAAGACAGGCATGTTATCAGTAGGAACCAGAACCTGGAGAAGAACATCATGCTTGGTAAAGTAGAGGGTCAGTGAAAAAGGGGAAGACCCTCAATGAGATGGATTGACACAGTGGCTGCAACAATGGGCTCAAGCATAGCATCAGTTGTGAGGATGGCACGGGACAGGGCAGTGTTTCGTTCTGTGGTATGTGGGGTCGCTGTGAGTAGGAACCAACTTGAAGGCACCTAACAACAACAATGAGATTTCCAAATTTATTTGTCATTACAGAAAATATTTTAAAATGCTGCATTTTTCTAGCATTATCTCCATCTTTGCATTATCTTGCATAATTGTCAAGTTCAGAGCTTGGAGATAATAGCTTAAAAGGAATTAAAATATCTTAGTATTGCAAATTTGGCCTTGTTAGCTCAAACAGAAATTTTTGTTGTACTATTCTTTTCTTCTCTGTGTTTTTCAGATTGAGTAATTTCAATTTTTTTTTTTTATCTTTAAGTTCACTGACTAATTGGTCCCCTCCATTCTTTTGTTAAGCCATTCAGTGAATTTTCAATTCAGATTACCTTTTCAGTTCTGGAATTTCCATAGATTCTTTTTTTTTAATTTTTTTTATTTTTTATGGTAAAATATGTATAAAAAAATTTGCCAATTCAACAATACTTACATGTACAATTCAGTGACATTGACTATGTCTATCACATTGTGCAAGGATCACCATTATCTTTTCCAAAGTATTCCATCACAATTAACAGAAACTCAGTGCCCCCTAAGCAATGACTCCCCCATTTCCCCTCCTTCTACCTCCTGGCGGCCACTAATAAACTCTATCTCTATACCCTTGCCTATTCTAGATACTTCATGTAAGTGAAATCCTGTATTTGTTCTTTTGTGACTGATTTATTTCACTCAGCATGATGTTTTTGGGGCTCATTCATGTTTTAACATGTATCAGGACTCGACTTCTCTTTACAGCTGAGTAATATTCCATTGCATGTATTTACCTCAGTTGTTTATCCATTCATCTGTTGATAGACATTTAGGTTAGTTCTACCTTTTGGCTATTGTGAATAGTGCTATAATGAACATTGATTTACAAGTTTCTGTTTGCATTCCTAATTTCAATTCTTTTGAGTATATATCTAGGACTAGGATTGCTGGCAAATTTTTTCCAAAACACACGTTATAATTTGTTCTTTGCTTACCATGTCCCAGTCTTTGTGCTAAGCATTTCAGGGAGGTTTCCTCAATGAAACTTCATTCTAACTACCCTTTACCAGCAGAGGTAATTGTACCCAGTGGAGGGTGGCCTCATGAGAATCATCAGTGCAGAAAAGGCTGGATTGACCTGCTCTGAGCACACTCCTTTGTGTTGTGTAAAGTTGAACAGACACTTAATAAAGCTACAGTTAACTATTGTGAATTATATTGCTTGGGGAAAACGTAGATAGACAGTAGAAAGTGAGTATGAAAAGAAACCAAAAATATGTAGTTTTGATTAAATGATCAGATCTGGCTGGATGAATCAGTGATTTTTTTAAACTGACTTGTAGAATGACCGTTCCAGGAAGGTGCATCCAGGCTGTGGACTTGAGTCAGCATACTCGCCACTTCTAAGTGCAGGCTGGAAGTGCCTTTTTGGCAGTCAGTTTTGTTCTTGGTAAATGACCAAGTCACATAGTTAAGCTTAGGGGAAGTAGTAGATAATGTTAGCAATTTATATCACACCTACAACTTCATGTTCGTTGCTTTTAGAACTGCTGAATATATCCCAGACTTTCTGTAGTTTGTCCCCATCTTGCAACTAGTTATTACAAACTGAGAAAACAGACTCATCTCACTTTACCTGGATAAAAGGGAAAACAAAACAAAACAACAACAAAAATAAAACTATCCACACGTAGTATTTAATATGAGTCCCAGAGTGGTGCAAATGGTTATTGTGCTTGGCTGCTAAGCAAAATGTTGGAGGTTCAAATCCACCCAGAGGCTCCTCTAAGTGAAAACCCTATGGAGCACAGTTCTATTCTGATACACGTGGGGTCACCTAGAGTTGGACTTGACCGCAACTGGGAATATTTAATAAATGTCTAGAACATCATATCAAATGTCACTGAGTACAATTTATGACATCAAAATAGTGACAATAGGCAGAAATAAAGCTGATGAAAAGTGTGTCTTCTTTTGTAATTTGTAAAAAGACAAATACCCTTTTATCCCTCAGGTATTCAAGTTGGATATTGTATTCGAATGGAATATATGCCAAATTTAAAAAGATAAATAGCCCCCTATGATTGTGAATGACCATGGACTGCCAAAAGAATGAACAAATCTGTCTTGGAAGAAGTACAGCCAGGATGCTCCTCAAAAGCAAGGATGGTGAGAAGTCATCTCACGTACTTTGGACATGTTGTCAGGAGGGACCAGTCCCTGGAGGAAGACATCATGCTTGGTAAAGTAGAGGATCAGCATAAAAGAGGAAGACCCTCAGCGAGATGGACTGACACAGTGGTTGCAACAATGGGCTCAAGCACAACAACAATCATAAAGATGGTGCAGGATGGTAGTGTTTTGTTCTATTGTTCATAGGGTCACTATGAGTGGGAGCTGACTCAACGGCGCCTAACGACAACAACAACATGAATGTATTTATTTTTCCCTTTGTTTCTATGATAGCTGGAAAAATATTGATGACCCCCAAATCTTGGTAATTTGAGTGTTACTTGCATTAGAGAGAAAACTTACGACTTTAGGCTGTGGATTGCTCTGTTATCATCACCAACATTGACTGAGGCAAATAAATGTTTGGGAAATGGTGGGAAGTGAAAGAAATAGTAGCTTCTGCTATTTGAAAAGTTCACAGTTAAAGGGAGAAATCAGAGAGATAAAATGACATAAAAATATTAATGATAAAATTGTTCCGCTGTCAACTAATGATTGCATTTGAATAGAGTTATAGAAAATGCTAAAGAATTGTGTATCTGAGTGCAGATATCGAGAGCAAGGATTCAAGAATTAGCTGAGAACAGATTATAAGGAAGATTTTCAAAGTCTGTACATAATAGGGAAAGCCTTCTTAACAGAGGAAAGCTTTTATGAAGAGGAATGGAGAAGGTCCTGGGTAGGAAGAGTCCTTTAGAAATGGGTGAGCTAAGAACAAAAACTCTGCACAGGCTCCTTGGGTAAATTGGGACAGATTTTTAAGCAAGGGGCAGGAAAGAGGGTAGAAGGAGAGGGCAGGAGTCTCCACACGCTGGAATGAGCTGTGAGGAAATATGGATATTCAGCAGATTGTGCTGCTGTTGTTCGTTGCTGTAGAGTCCATTCAGACTCATGGCAATCCCATGTTTGCAGGGTAGAACTGCTCCACAGGGTTTTCAAAGCTGTGACTTTTTGGAAGCAGATCACCAAGTCTGTCTTCCAAGGCACCTCCGGGTGGCTTTGAACCTTCAACCTTTTGGCTGGTAGTATAGTGCTTAACCATTTGCACCACCCAGAGAGACCTGCAGATTGCGCTGGGAGAACAATATAGTGAAAATGAAGCCCGCGGAAGAGAAAACTGGAAACTATTACCCACATTAGTAGATCCATATAGAAAATTAAACCAAATGATCATCTGTAGAGCATTATGAGGATTATTATATTGCTTTATACTCATAAGCAATTCAAAGTTTAACTTTAGTGAATGTTTTCATAACAACAAACACCAAACAAACAAGCAGATGCACCTAGTGTGAAGTCAGTCAGAATTAAG
The DNA here is from genome assembly GCF_000243295.1 of Trichechus manatus latirostris. NCBI lineage: Eukaryota > Metazoa > Chordata > Mammalia > Sirenia > Trichechidae > Trichechus > Trichechus manatus. Next base: position 24,015,700 of record NW_004443949.1, on the reverse strand, counting down.
TGTGAATCCTGCCCTTGTTACTTACCAAGTGTTTGACTAAGGGCAAATTACCTATTTTTTACTGATTCTCAGTTCCTCATCTACGTAATGGGGATAATAAAAATTCCTGTGCAGACAATTGGAAGAGCGTAGTCAATGTCACTGAACTGTGTATGTAGAAATTTTTGAAACCATGTATCTTTGGCTGTGTGTATTTTCACCAAAAAAAAAAAAAAAAAGTTGAGAATTTAGAAGGTTAATATGTTGTGGGGTTGTTAACCAATGTCATAAAACAACATGTGTACTACTGTTTCATGAGAAACTATTTGTTCTGTAAGCTTTCACCTGAAGTGCAATTAAAAAAAAAAAAAAAAAAAATTCCTGTGCAGAGTTGTTGAGACTTTTAATGAGACAAGTAAATAACCTAGTAAGGTAAAAAAGCCTCAGTAAGTGGGAGCACATTATTTTTATTAAAATATCAGTTATTCTAAGCCCAGGGATATAACAACTGAATTGGTTTAATGCAGTGAGAGTTAGTCCCTGCGCAGTAGTGCCTTTCTGAGTTCTGTATCATGCATGCAATTTGAATAATGAAACACGCACATACAAATAATTGAACCTCTTAGGGACCCTAAACCCTTTATGAAAAAAAATCTAGCATAAATATATAAATAAATAAATATCCTAACTACTCCTTTAGATTTTCAAGCAGGAGAACATGCTAGAGGGAGAGTCTAATTAAAGTCACTGGAGCCTTAACAATCAGCTACTGACAGAAAAAGAAGCAGGGGAAGAAAAAGAGGTATAGGGGGAAAAAGAAGAGGAAGAATGTGGCTTCCAAGAGTGATGAGTGAACTCCTAGTTCATGGTTCAGTGGGCTGTGGAGCAGCTTGTAATTTCTACCTCTATTTCTCACAACAGCAATAGTTTCATGGCTCCGTACCTCAATCTCTGTAAATCAGAATATCATACCATAATGGAATGCTTTAACCAAGTTATGATAACTGAAACAACTTACCTCTTTTAGGATACTCTATGGTTTACAAAATGCCTTTACAACCATTACCTTATTTGATTCCTGCAGTAACCTGAAGATATGTGGAATTGGTATCCTTATAATCATGCAATGATCCCGTATGACAAAAAAAAGCAAATAGAAATGTTTAAAAACAGAACACTACAATGGCCTGAATCTTTCTCATATTTTGGTTTATGTAGTGTATATAAAAGCTATCAAATCCAATTTACAATTCTTGAAAGAACTAGCACTGTTGATGTTTTCTATTTTAAAAAAAAATACTTAGGAGCATATTTCTCTTTGCCCTCACCTCATTTAGTAAAATAAGAAGATTAAGAGCTGAGTAGAAATGTCTGAAGCCATTATCTAGCTAAGCTAGAAGTCATTCCGAATTCTTGACTGCTGTCTTACATTCTTGAGGACAAGACTTTTCCTTACGTTTGTTTTAAAACATGATATTCAACAGGCTTTGGTTCTCGGTCCCAACAGACCTACAAGTGAAGGTGAAAGATGCACAGGAACTGAAAAATAATGAAGATGTAGTTTATGTTTGGGTTGAAGTAAGAAGAACAGCTATGCTTCCCCACACAAGGGTTCATCTAAGTCAGTTTTCCCATACTTATTTTCCAGCACCTTGAGAGACAGGCTACACAAAGAGATGAGAAATACAGAAACCACAATGAGAAAACCCAAACAAAGTATCACAACTTTGAGAAACTTGCTTAACCCCGTGCGACTCATTTTTATAGCCTGTATAACAGTGATAATCATAGTATCTATTAGAATAGATAATTATCTATTAGATTAATTATTGAATATAGGTAATTCTATAATATCTATATAATAGATAATTAGAATAAAAATAGTCATTATAGATAATTATTTCAGAGGATTATTTTAAGGATTAAATGAATTTTACATGACAAACATGTACAATACTAGCAAAAAATAAGAACTGGATAAATGTTATCTTCTAATTATTATTATTATTATTTATTGTTCTTTAATGAAAGCTACAATTAGGCACATGCTAAACTTGGTCATTTGCTGCCTAATAATCCAAGTATTGGTAAGCTCCATTGGATTTATCATTGCTTGTCAGCCACGCTTTCTCTCAAGATTGGCTTCTTCAGAAAGAACAAAATAATAACAAAGCATTCAGTAGTCGTTTCTTAGTCTACTCCATCAAAATAAACCAAGAAATCTACAAGTTGTTTAAACAGCCTGTGAATTTTTTGCAAATCTCATTTTAAGCCTCTCATAAATGAAGTTGTTCATAGTCATTTTAACTAAATACATAATAATTGAAGACAAGATTCTAATCAACTATATAGCCTCCTTGTCATTTTGACTGATAACATACTCATGTTTATGCTTAATTTTTTTATGTTCACATTAAGAACTGAAAAAACCTATGCCTTGTTATGTGATGTTACAAGCATAGGTTTATTCCATGAGCACTGTTTCTATTGGGCTATCTTCTTACAATTGATCTGGTTGTTTTGGCTTTTAAAATAGGAAATCATTTTTGAAATATTAATTGAAGAGTCCAAATTCTAATTCATAATGCTAGCAAGCAAAATTATTTCCAAATACTGTGTGAAGACAGCTCTAAGTACTGTGTATACAGCATAGTGACTGATTACAGCAATTGTAAATTTAGGGGTCATTTGGCAAAAACTGGAAAGAAACCCATTTAGTGGTTGCAGGTCACTAATTGATACCTTGTGGATAACGTATGGCCAGAGAGGAACTTATAGCACAGAGAAATGTCCCATCACAAGTACTGTTCACTGTCCATTAATTAAGCACTTGGGAAGCTTTGTTAACTAGGACAGACCCCAAGATCATTATTTTGCGCACTAGAGCAGCACTTACTTGAAAGCGTTAATTGAATTTCCTAACATGTTCATAAGCTAGCTGAATGATTAAACCTGCACTATAATTTATCCCTCAGATAGGGAACCAGATTTAGATAAAGTGTTTTGATGGATGTGGGTGCCTGTGGAATATTATCATTAAAAGAAGAATGACTAAGACCGCATCTGGCAGTGTTGAAGTTTAACAGAAATCAAATATCACCACTGACCTATATGGAGTACACACTGGGGACTTTTCTAGTCTTTCTCCTTTTTAAGTTTTCTGTATGTAGCATTTGGCCCAGTTAACCACCTCCTCTTGCTCAAAGCTTTCTTCTTGGTGCTTCTCAAATTGTACTCTTGCATTCCTCTGCTTCAGTTCTTACCTCTTGACTGATTCTTCTCAGTCTTTCTCAGCTTCTTATTCTCTCTCCATCCCCTAAAGGTTTATTTTACATATACTTTCTCATTCCTCTTTTCACTTCCCTCTGTCCTTTATTCTAGGCGATCTTATTAATTTCCAGCTTTAACTGTCAATTTGATGGGATGACTCCCCAATAGAGACCACCAACCAGACTCGTGGCTCCAGCTGCCTGCTGAAGCACACAGATGTTAAGTTATACTTAGCAGTACCTGCTAAGTCAACATGCCTTTAACTGTTTGTATCGTCTCTATTTCTCTCCCTCATTTTACCCTTTGCCACGTTCCCTAACTCAATTATTGGTTTCTTTATGTTCCCTATTACCCAGGTTCAAAAGCCTGGATGCTGCTAAAACTTCTACTCTTCTGTTTCATTACCCGTTAGTCCCATCTCACCAGATTGGTTAGCAAATACTGCTTATTATGTACAGGATTAATAGTGTGCAATGAACATGTATCTTTATTTTCAATATAATTCTAATCTCACTCTTGAGCCCACAACTTACTGATTCTGGTGATGGTGGTAGGTGAGTTGGGGGGCGATGTTTGGAGTACTTATAATTGCCAATTAAAGGTATGTAATCTCTTCCTGTTTAAAGCGGTTCCTTTAAGTTCACAATAGCCTCTTTTGCAAAAATGATCAGACTTTCCAGCTTTCATTCCCTTTCTCTTTCATAAGAAGCAGTCTTGATGTAACAGAAAGCTTATCTGACCACAGGCACCTAGTGTTGCCCTTGGGTCCTACCAGCCCCCATGTTAAGAGTCTTCTGCCTTACCTGGCCAGTGCGCATCCTGATGGTGTCTCCTGCTGCAACCTGAGAATGGTGGACCTCATAGCACTTGGCATGGTTGCAAATCCTCAGGGATCCTAGAGCTGCAGACTTCATCTCACCTCAGCTCTCAATCTCAGCTCTTGCTGGCGCTATAAATCCTCTGAGTGCTCAGTCATGTTTTCCACTCAGTCCCTGATTGAGGTGCTCTACCTTGCAACTTCTGCTACCAGCTTACTTTGCCCATCAGATGACTGTACTATGGCTGACTCATCAGCTCTGAATATGAAATTTTTCTAACCCATTACCTTGAGTCTAATCTTTCCCCTGTAAGTAACCCTTCATACTCCTACTGTCGTGATTTGAGTTATGTCCCCCCAAAAATGTGTGTATCAATTTGGCTGGGCCATGATTCCCAGAATTGTGTGGTTGGCCTCCATTTTGTGATTGTAATTTTATGTTAAAGAGGATTAGGGTGGGATTGTAACAGCACCCTTACCCAGGTCACATCGCTGATCCAATGTAAAGGGAGTTGCCCTAGGGTGTGGCCTGCACCACCTTTTACCTTACAAGAGATAAAAGGAAAGGGAAGCAAGAAGAGAATTGGGAACCTCATACCACTCAGAAAGCAGTTCTGGGAGCATAGCACATCCGTTGGACCTGAGGTTCCTGCGCTGGTCCCAGACCAACGGAAGACTGATGCATCACAAGGACTTTCTTCTAGAGTGGAAAGAGAGAGAAAGTCTTCTCCTGGAGCTGATGCCCTGTATTTGGACTTATAGCCTACTGGACTGTGAGAGAATAAACTTCTCTTTATTAAAGCCATCCATTTGTGGTATTCCTGTTAGAGTAGCACTAGATGACTAAGACACTTACCTAAGTAATGGTCACATCCTGTCACTTGCCTGCTCAAGAAGGTTCAAGAGCCTGAGCATTGTCTACAGAGTAAACCCAAGCTCCTTTGTATCAAAGTCAAGCCTTCCACAACTAGGCCCTAGATTACCATGGCCTGAGAAATCACTTGTTGCATACTTTCAGTAAAAGAGAGTATTCACTATTTCACAGATGTACAACCTGTGTTCCTTACCCTGTGCATATTATTATCACTATTTGAATGACTCTGCAGTCCCCTACCCGCCTACAGAAATTCTGTAAAGCCTGAAATGTCCTGCTCAAATGTCACTTTCTTCGTAGAATATTTCAAGATTCCGTCAGAAACTAATTCCTCCCTTTTCTATCCTATTTTATTTTCTTTAGATTTCTATTGTGTTATTTTTTACATTATACATTGCATATCCACTAGCTGTACATGTATTTTCTTTGAGGTTTGATATTTAAGTTCTTTGAGGGCAAGAGTCAGGTCCTATTTGTATTTTGTATCACAGAGTACCTAGAAAAATGCTTAACAAATAGTAGGTCCTTAATGACTCTGAGCTGAACTGAACAATAAAAATGTTGGAGATACAATAAGTCAAATAGTTGCATTTTATTATCCCTAGTATCCTGAGTCTATACCCTGGAGAAGACATCAGCAGCACATTTCGTATTCCTTAAAGTTATGCTTTCGATTTCCAGGAAGTTCTTAGATAAATAGAAAGATATTTCTTTCTTTCTTGATGGAATATATATAATGCCTTTATCAGTGAGATTAATAATGTCATTTCAGATTTCTAAAGAAGTAACTTTGGAAACCTTTCCGAAGTCTATCATGCTTTTCCCCCCACCCTTTCGAGCTTAAAAATTGGGTTTCTTGAAAACTCTATGGAAAGGAGCTAACAGCAAATAATTTTTCCCAAGATGATTTTAGAAATAAAACAAAATTTAGATATCCAGCCAAAACAAACAAGCTGACAGCAGTTGAAGAAATCACAGATAGGTTATTCCCTTTTGGAGTTCAAGTGGCAAAGCGGTTATTGCATTATGTGGATCCTAAATTGGCATTTTGGCAGGAAACAAGAATCATTTGCAGGAAATAATATCCTTCATTTCCCTAAATGACCATTCACCTCTGGGATTTGGTCTAAAGTCCCTACTTTTATCTCTCCATGACAAGTCCCTCCCCCTTTCTTTTTCTAGGGCATAATAACCATGCTATGCATTATTCATTATGCCTTTAGGAAATTCAGACTAGTAACATAGGCTATCTATATCCACTGCTGTCGAGTCGATTCCAGCTCATAGTGACCTTATAGGACAGAGTAGAACTGCCCCACAGGGTTTCCAAGGCTGTAAATCTTTACAGAAACAGACTGCTACATCTTTCTCCGTGGAGCAGCTGGTGGGTTTGAACAGCCAACCTTTCAGTTAGCAGCTGAGCACTATAACCACTGTGCCACCAGGGCTCCTGAGGCTATCATTAGCTCTCCCCATTTCAGGATTGTCCCTAGTAAAGTCTATAATCACCTGTGTTGATGTTGAACCAGGTAAGGGAGGAAAAATGGCTATTATAAAGCTGAAAATTATGATGCTCTCTGAGGAGACACATAAAGCACCCACCTATTTCAGCAACTTATTTTTCAAAGCCTCCTCTTCAGATGTTCAGCGACTTTCTTAAAAGAGTGATTTGCTCTCATTGAGAAAAAATAAAGTTTCCAACCCTTCTGGTTGCAAAGATAGACCCTTTTACTGTAAATCAATGTGTTGCTGTCTTGTTTGCTCTACTGCAAGAAAGATGGACACAGCATAGAACCAATGGTGCTGTTTCCTCCCCTCATTTATCTTGTGGATCTGTTAACTGTGCTGCCCAGCCTTAACCATTTCATTTCCCCTTTGCTGCCATTGACACAGGGGCTCTGAATACAGCTGTGTAAACGTATAGCATGAGGTTAACTTTGCTTTTCTTATTTTTTCTGGATGTCAGGTGCAAAAGATTGGATTATAATTCTGAGTTTATGGCACTCTACTATCATTTGTCCATCCCAAGCATCATTTTTAAAAATATGTTACTTACATAGTTATTTACTTATTTACTTTCCTTTGTCCTAACTTCTCATACCCCTAGATACAATAGACAACCTTTCTAACATGTTGGTCATATATCTTTTTGTTTGTATGTGTTATGGGTTGATTTGGTTCCCCCCAAAAAAATACATTCAAGTCCTGAGAACTGGTACCTATGAATGTGACCTTATTTGGAAATAGCATCTTTGCATATGTAATTAGTTAAGTTAACATCAAGTCATACTGGAATAGGGTGGGCCCTAAACCAATCTGAGTGGTCTTATAAAGAGACACAGAGAGACACAGGGAAGAAAGCCATGTGAACATAAAGGCAGAGAGTGAACTTAAGCCCCCACAAGCCAAAGAACACTTGGGACCACAAGAAGCTACAGGAGGCATGGAAGGTTTCCTCCCCTAGAGCCTTCAAAAGAGCATGGCCCTGCTGACATCCTGAATTTGAATTTGAAGCCTTTAGCACTGTGAGAGAATAAATTTCTGTTGTTTTAAGGCACCCAGTCTGTGGTTCTTTGTTACAGCAGCAATAGGAAAATAGCACAGTATGTGTTCTTGAAAATGTATATTATTATTTTGTGTGAATGAAATTTAAGTTTACATAGTGTCTTAAGCTGGGTTTTCTAGAGAAGCAAAACCAGTGGAGTGTATATATACATAGAGAGAGAGAGAGAGAGAGAGAAAGAGAGATTTATCTCAAGGAAATGGCTCACGTGGTTGTAGAGGCTGGTAAGTCCCAAGTCCATGAGTCAGGCTGAGGCTTCTCCTGACTCAAGTAGCTGCAGGGGCTGATGAACCCAAGATTGGCAGGACAGATGGCAGGTTGCTGGCTCACAGGCTGTGGAGGCTAGTGAATCCAAGATCGGCAGGTGAGATGGCAAGCTGCTGGCTCACAGGATCAATCTCAACATCAGCAGGCAATATGTAAGGGCACTGGCTCCAGTTTCAAAAACCGGAGGTTAGAAGATGAAGAGAGCAAGCAAAAGCCAGGGAGCTTTGCCAGAACATCTGTATATATTAGATGCAGGCTACATCCCTGAGGAAACATCCCTTACAACTGATTGGCTGTTCACAGCAGATCACATCATGGAGGTGACTACATTATATCAGATCTCGTCACTGAGGTGATTATATAATGGAGAGCAATCAGTCCAATGTCTGGCAGATTACATCATTACATAACTGCCAAACCATTGAGAATCATGGCCCAGCCAAATTGACACATAATCTTAATCATCACACATAGATATTACGATAATTTTTGAGATGATATTTTCTCACTCAGCACTATGCTTCTAAGATCTTTTCATGTTGCTGTGTGTACATTCAGTCATTGCTTCTAGTGCTGCTTCGTATTCTACTGGTGGCAACTATTGCCCATTGAGGTATACTTTAGTTGACTTCAACTACCTGTCAATACAAGAAATGCTGCAATAAACATGCTATAAGATCAGATTATGTGTGAGGATATCTTTAGCATTAATTTCTTAGCAATGGGATTGCTGGGTCATAAAGTATGCATATATTTAATTTATCACTAATTTAATTTAGCAAAGATTTTATCTAGTTAATACTTTGATGTTTTATAGGTTTTGTTGCTATTGTGAATGATGTGTTTTTTAAAAATTTATTTTCTCATTTATTATTCTTGATGCAGAGAAATGCTGTTGATTTTTCTTAGGTGGTCTTTGCTTAGGCTGGGTTCTCTGGAGAAGGAAAACCAGTGCAGAGTATAAATATATATAGAGAGAGAATTATATCCAGGAAATGGCTCATGCGGTTATAGAGGCTGGAAAGTCCCAAGTTCATGGATCAGGCTGGAGGCTTCTCCTAACTCACGTAGCCGCAGGTGGTGGGTAATCCAAGGTTGGGAGGTCGGATAGGAGGCCTCTGGTTCACAGGCTGTGGAGTCCGATGAATCCTAAGATAGGCAGGAAAGATGGCAGGTAAGCTTCTAGCTCAAGTCCCAAGAACCAGAGGTCAGATGAACAGGAGCCAGCTGCAGGATCCAGAGTGAGCAAAATCCAGTGGCCCTTGCCAGAATGTCACCTATATTGAATGCAGGCCACACACCCAAGAAAATTCCCTTTCAATTGATTGGCTGCTCACAACAGATCTCATTATGGAGGGGATAACATTATATCAGATCACATTACAGAGGTGATTACATCATTAACAATCTGCCAAACTACATCATAACTGCCAAACCACTGAGGATCATGGCCCAGCCAAGTTGACATACTACTTTAACTGTTACAGTCTTGTATGCAGTTAACATGCTGAACTTTTATTATTTCTAATAATTTGCTGAGTTTGTGTGTGTGTGTGTTTTTTTTAATCTAACAAGATGACTATTTCTTCAGTCTATATCATTCCTTATACCCCATTTCTTTTCTTTTCCTTTTAGTGCTTGCTAGATTCTCTAATACTATGCTAAACAGTTGTGCTGATAGAGGTATCCTTTGGTTTTCTTAGTCTTAATGTTTCTGTATTAAAAATAATATTTGTAGTAGGTTTTGGTTACATAATCTTTACTGAGTTAGGGAAATTTTTTTTTATTTCAAATTTTTGAAGGACTTGTTTTTTTAATAGCAAATTAGCATTGGACTTTATCATACGCATTTTTTTGCATCCATTGTGATAAGTTTTTTTTCCTACTGCGGTTATTATTATAACAAATTATTAAAATTTTTGATGTTGAACTGTCTTTGCATTTTGGAATAATTGATCTCTATTGTGATGGTCTCTTGTAAATTTTACTTGTAAAGTAGCTATTATTTTACTTAATATATTTGCACTTGCATTTTTGTAAGTAAAGCAGGGCTACAATTTTATTTTCTTTGATTGCCCTTATCTGTGTTTTGGGATAAGATCTCACTAAACTCACAAAATTAATAAGGCAATTCTAACTCTTTTTGTTTTTTTCTTCTGGTTTCAGGAACAACTTGTATATGTTAATAGTTAGGCATCCCTTAAAACTGTCCCTCTTGGCTGGGGACCATGGTCTCAGGGAACATCTAGGTTAATTGGCATAACATAGTTCATAAAGAAAATGTTCTCCATCCTACTTTGGTAAGTAGTGTCTGGGGTCTTAAAAGCCTGCAAGCGGCCATCTAAAATACCTCTGCTGGTCTCATCACATTCAGAGCAAAGGAGAATGAAGAAAACCAAAGACACAAGGAAAATATTAGTCCAAAGAACTAATGGACCACAGGAACCACAGCTGCCAGCAGCCAACGCCCAGAAGAACTAGATGGTACCTGGCTACCACCACCGATCACTCTGACAGGGATCACAGTAGAGGGTCCTGGGCAGAGTGGGAGAAAAATGTAGAACAAAATTCAAATTCACAAAAAAAAAAGACCAGACTTACTGGTCTGACAGAGACTGGAGAACCCCCAAGACTATTGCCCCTGTACACTCTGCTAACTCAGAACTGAAGCCACTTCTGAAGCCTACCCTTTAGACAAAGATTAGAAAGACCTATAAAACAAAGAATAACACACGTGGAGAATGTGCTTCTTAGTTCAACTGAGTATACTAGACCAAATGGACAACACCTGCCCAAAAGCAAAGACAAGAAGGCAGGAATGGACAGAAAAACTGGACTAATGAACATGGGGAAACTGTGGTAGAAAGGAGGAGAGTGCTGACATGTTGCGGGGATTGCAACCAATGTCACTAAACAATTTATGTATAAATTTTTGAATGAGAAACTAATCTGCTCTATAAACTTTCACCTAATGCACAATTAAACATATATATATATATAAAATAAAAATAGGGGGAAAAAGTGTCCCTCTGTCTTAGCAGAACTCATTTGTAAAAAAATTTCTTTGGTTTATATTACCTGACATATTGTTTTCCAAACTTGCATTTTCAGTCTTTCTTTATCTTCTCGTTTTAAGTGTGCTTCTTGCGGATAACGTATGAAAAAACACATTGCCATCAAGTCAATCTCAACTCATAGCGACCCTACAGGACAGAGTAGAACTGCTCAATAGGTTGTCCAAGGAGTGGCTGCTGCATTTGAACTGTCAGTCTTTTCGTCAGCAGCTGAACACTCAACCACTGCACTACCAGAGCTCTGATAACATATGACAGAATCTTAAATGCACATACACACTATCTTAGGCTGGGTTCTCTAGAGAACTAAAATTATTAAAGTGTATAAATATATATATAGAGAGAGATTTATATTAAGGAAATAGCTCACCCGATTGTAGAGGCTGGAATGTCCTAATACCATGGGTCAGGATAGAGGCTTCTCCTGATTCACGTAGCCACAGGGGCTAGCAAACTCAAGATCAGCAGGCCAGAGAGCAGGGCTTTTGCTCACAGTCTGCGAAGATCCACGAATCCCAAGATCAGCAGGCAAGACCACAGGTAAGCTGCTAGCTCAGGTCCCAAGAACCAGAGGTCAGACAAACGGGAGCCAGCTGCAGGATAGAGTGAGCAAAAATCCACAAGCCTTGCCAGAAAGTCTGTTTATATTCGATGCAGTCCACATCCCCAAGAAAACTCCCTTTCAACTGACTGGCTACTCAGAGCAGATCCCATCATGGAGGTGATCACTTAATATCAAATCTCATCATGGAAGTGATCACATCATCATACAACTACCAAACTTCATCATTAACTGCCAAACCACTGAGAATCATGGCCCAGCCAAGTTGACACCCAACCTTAACAATCACACACACACACAAAGCCTCTGAATCTCTGTGTTTTAATTGGTGAGTGTTATGGATTGTGTCTCCCCAAAATATGTGTCATAAATCTTAATCCCTATACCTGTGGTCATAATCCCATCTGCAAGTGGGTTTTCTTTGTTATGTTAAGAGGTCATATCAGTATATGATATGTCTTAAGCCAATTATCTCTGAGATATAAAAAGAGCAGATTAAGCACAGAGAAGCAAGTCAAATGCAGGGGAAGATATGTGAGCCAAGTAACCTAGGAATAGAGCTGACAGAGACAGAGAAACTTCCCCTAGAGCTAGTACCCTGAATTCAGACTTCCAGCCTCCTAAACTGTGAGAAAATAACTACTTGTTAAAGCCACCACTTTTGGTATTTCTGTTATAGCAGCTTAGTTATAGATAACTAAGACAGTGAAACTCCATATTAAAAAAATGAGCCTTAAATTGGGATTTATTTCTGCAATTTTTTTTTTCATATTTTCTACTTTTGACATTCTTTCTTTTTTTTCATTTTTTCTCCTTTTCTGATTAGCATTGGGTAGATCAAGTTTTATTTAATTATAGAGTTGTACACTCAACTTTTGTTTTTTGGTGGTTGTCCTTAATTTAAGCCCCATATTCATGTTTATTCACATGTTAATTCCTTAAATTTATGAATGCTTGCGTACACCCCGCCATAAAACACTCATTTTAGCATATTATCATATCCCTTTGGTTCCTGTCTACCCATGCTGATATTGTAAAGAATTTTAATTCTGAGTTTTTAAGAACTTTTTATCCTTTTCTTTACTCTTTTCTCAGCTTATAGAATAACAACAGTGTTTACATGGAATGTGATGGTGTCTTAGTTACCTAGTGCTGCCGTAACAAAATATACCACAATTGGGTGACTTTAAGAACAGAAATTTATTTTCTCAATGTGTTGTAGGCTAGGAGTCCTAGTTAGGGAACTAACTTTAAGAGAGAATCCTTCCTTGTCACTTGCCTCAAGACTTCCTTGGAGTTCCTTAGAGTTCTTGATGTTCCGTGATGTTCCTTGGCACCTATCTTCCTCCTGTGTGTGTCTCTGTGTTTATTCTGCTCTTTTTATAACTGAGAAGTGATTAGGCTTCTGAGATGTGGAACTGATTAAAACCCACACTACTCTGGTATGACCTCATTAGAATAACAAAAGAAAAGCCTTGTATCCAAACAGGGTCATATATATATATATATTTGGAGGGACTGGTTCTTTATTTCAAAAAGACATTTGTCAATTTTCAGTATCAAAACAGTTGCACTATTGGTTTCACTTTCTCCTAATCGGCCTCCAAAAGAGACCACACCAAAGGAGAGTACATTTTAAGCCAATAAGCTACAGGATGCGCGCCTAACATACTTCACAGAAACCTCACCAAAAAGGGGGAACTGGGTGGGGAAGGGACTTTTAAATGATCAGGTCATTGCCAGCCTACAGATTGTAGAGAGAACTCACAGCCAGATGGGGTGGCCAGTGCACCCCAACCCCAATGAAGCAAAGTTTTAAAATAATAGAAAATTTCAAAAAAGTTTTGTACATAAGATATTCAAGATTTCGTCAGCACTGTCTCATGCAAAGCACTTCGAGATGGCACTTTGAGAGACAGCAGCTTCAGATCCAGAATACGGTGACGAGATGATTTCATATGGCTAAATCAGTGGCAAAAACATAATTTTGTTTTTGGTCTTTGTAAACAGGAGGCAGGAGAGCAAATTAGTGGTCACTCCAACATAGGGGCACATGAGCCGTTCTGTGAGCAGTTGGGAAGGGGGTAGAGGAAGGATGGGACAACGATTTGGTCTCAGACAGAAGTCTCATCATATTAGCTTGTTTGGTCACTTCTGATGAAAAAAAATAAAAATAAAGTAAAAACCACCTTGCTCCAAGATACCTTAAAGCTGAAAACCTGAATAGCACTTTCAATTTTTTTTTTGACTAAACTTCTGGAATCACCTTTCTGGTTCGGCAGTTGCTTTGTACAGAGCAGTGAGGGTTCTCGTAGTGGAGCCTTTCCCTTTGCTATGTCCGACTTTCAGTAAGCAAGGCCCATACTTCTTTCCCTCCTCTGTGAAGAGGGCAATACACATTAAGCTGAAAAGTTAACTTTCAAAAGTAAGAAAGGGATTAGATTGCTGTTTCAGAGCTGTGGAGGTATTTGGAATGTTTTACAAATGGTTGCTACAACAACAAAAAAGTTAATTACAAAACGAGTACATCACAACATGCTTTAAAGACACTTGCACTGTGCTCCTTCCCTTAAATCTTGTTCCCAAAGGCGCTCAGCGTCTAGCCCAGTCGGAATCTCTGGGGAGAGGCAGAGAGAGTTTGGCAGAAAAAAAAAAAAGATGTGGTTGGGGGAAGGGTGGACAGAGAGAGGAGAAAGCAGCCTTCCAGTTAAAGACCAGCCCTCAGTTTAAAGGTCAGCTTCAGGCAGGCTGGTCTCATGCGAATTTGGGGTCAAACGGAGGAGCAGCAGCAGGGCGGGACTGAGGTGCTCTACATCTCGTTCAGGTCAAGCAGAGTCTGGTCCGGCATCCTTTGTGTACAGAAGTGCACCTCTTTGGTGCATTTCAGTTTATCTTCCAAATCGCCAACTGCCTTTTTCAGTTTGGCTACTGATCTCTCAGCAGCTCAGCATGGATCTCTGCCTCCTTGAGATTATCAGTAAGAATCTTTATCTCTTCCTCATATTTGTCTTCTTTTTGAGAGTACTTTTCTTCAGCAGCACTCAGACACTTAGGTTCTGGTCCATCAGTCTGATCTGCTCATCCATCTCTCGGCAACGGGACTCTGCCAGCTCAGCTCGCTCGTCTGTGCGTTCCAAGCCCCCTTCAATAATCACCAACTTACGAGCCACCTCCTCGTATTTCCTGTCTGCCTCTTCTGCAATGTGGTTAGCTTCTTCGAGTTGGATTTCCTTTAGTTCCATCTTTTCTTCATCTTTTAAGGCCCGGTTTTCAATAACCTTCTTCCCTCTCTCGCTCTCATCAGCAGCTTTTTCCGCCTCGTCCAGCTTTTGCAGGGCAGTGGCCAGGCGCTCCTCAGCGCAGTCCAGCTCCGCTGCAACCAGCTGGATCCAGCGGTTCACGAACGCCACCTCAGCCTCAGCCTGCTCCCGGGCCCGCCTTTCCCCCTCGACTTCCCGCTGGAGGCGCTTGGCCCTCTTCTCGGAATCATCCATCTGTTGCTGCAGAACCTGGATCCTGCGCTACACCGCTTTGATGGTGGTGATCCCCGCCATGGTCCAAACAGGCTCATATTTACAGGTATAGGCATTCAGATTTCAACACATATTTTTGGGCAACACAATTCAATCCATAACAGATGGTATTTTGTTATCCTCATTTCCAAAATCTTTTATAACAACTTGCAACAGCTATTACCCTTCTTATTTCGTTACATCTTCCAAGAGCATTTTTAAAGCAGGTTATTGTGTGGCAAAGCTTTTAAAGATCTATGACCCAGAATAGATTTTTATTATACCCTGAGATGTTATGGATTGAATTGTGTCCCCCCCAAAATAAGAGTTATAAATCCCAACTCCTATACCTATAGCTGGAAACCCTGGTGGTGCAGTGGTTAAGAGCTATGGCTGCTAACCAAAAGGTTGGCGGTTCAAATCCACCCGATGCTCCTTGCAAACCCTATGGGGCGGTTCTACTCTGTCTTATAGGGTGGATATGAGTCGGAATCCACTGGACCACAGCAGGTTTGGTTTGGTTTATACCTGTAGATGCAATTTCATTTGGGAATAGGGTTTTCTTTGTTACGTTAAAATGGCCATTTCAGTGTAGAGTGTGTCTTAAACCTAACCACTCTGAAGATATAAAAAGAACAGCCATTAAGCATAGAAGCAAGGAAGCACAAACCGGGAAAAATTAATGCCACATGAGGATCACCAAGGAACCGGGGAAGAGAAGCTGAAAGACACAAGGATTTTCCCCCAGAGCGAACAGAGAGAGCCCCCCTAGATCTGGTGCCCTGAATTCCGACTCACAGCCCCCTGAGCTGTGAGAAAATAAATTTCTGTTCATTAAAGCCACCCATTTGTGGTATTTCTGTTATAGCAGCACTAAAACACCCTGATAATTTGTTTGTATATGAAGTTCTAGTTTTAAAGATATTTTACTTAAAAATATTATTCCATTGCCTTTCTAATCTAGTATTGTTGAAATGTATGATGTCCATATGATTTTTGTTCTTTTTAGATGATATACTCTTTCTCTTTGAAACTTCTTAAAATTTCTCCATCTATCATATTCTTAAAGATCACGTCTATATCTGAGCGCGGGATTTTCCTTTTGGCACTCTATGAGCCCTTTCAATCTGTCTTTCATCTTTAAGTCTGGCAGTTTCTTGAATTATTTCATTCTACCTATTCTTTTACTCTCCTTTTAAGACTCTATTTTCTAGATTTGGTGATTATATTTTTACCTTACATGTCTGTTTTAATTTTCTATCTCTCTCTCCTTTCCTGCTGCCTGTAGGAAGACTCAGTTTGATATTTCAGCTCACTAATTTGTTCTGTGGATTAATCCCACTCTTTAATCTGCCCATTGTGTTCTGTAATTTTCTTTTTCATTTTTTATACTTAATATTACCACTTGCTTAGTTTAAAAAAAAAAAATCTTCTTGTCCCTGTTTTATATATTTAATATCTTCTCTTGGGAGTTTGAGTCTATCCAGAGGCACCTTAGAAGGCCTGGTGATCTACTTCTGAAAAATCACCCAGTGAACCTTGTGGAACACAGATCTACTCTCACAAACATGGAGTCATCACGACTTAGAGTTGACTTGATTTTTTTTAAATTTTAAATCATACTTTAGTGTATTTTTCCTTGTGTGTGAGGAGTGGGGAGAGGATGAGCCCCAGCACAGAGAAATCCAAGTGCCACCGAGCCACTGATTTGTTGGTGAGGCTGTTTGCTAATATTTAGTCAGGTAATGCCTCTTAAAAATAAGTAACATATAGAAGAGGTAGCACTCTTAGGTTGTGTTCTACCAAACTCAGATTGGGGTGGGAAGTGTGGAGCTGGTAGTGACTGAGCACAGCTGGTCAGCTTGCACCTGTTTTAATCAACTCTACACCCGAAAAGCCTGTGAGCTGCCCAGATCTTACACCTCCAGTGACACTTCCCAGACCAGCAAGGCAGATACAGGAGCAGAATACTGTATAAAAGATAGAATTTCCTATAAGTATATGAACCTCAAAGTAAAGAAACTATTAAAGTACTTTAGAAATGATGTTCATGGTAGACCTCTCTGAGAAGAAGGCATTTGAAATGAAGCTATAATAAAGGGAAAAAGACAATAATGTTAATATATTGAGGGAAAGTGTTTCAGGCTGAAAGAAGTACTCTGTTGTTAGGTGCTGTCAAGTCAGTTCCGATTCATAGTGTAGACTCTGTGTGCAACAGAACGAAACACTGCATGGTCCTGCACCATCTTCACAATCGTTGCTAAGTTTAAGCCATTGTTGCAGCCACTGTGTCAATTCACCTTGTCAAGGGTCTTCCTATTTTTCACTGACCCACTACTGTACCAAGTATGATGTCCTTCTCCAGGGACTGGTCCCTCCTGATAACATATCCAAAAGTATGTAAGATGAAGTCTTAGCATCCTCACTTCTAAGGAACATCCTGACTGTACTTCTTCCAAGACAGACTTGTTCGTTCTTCTGGCAGTCTGTAGTATATCCAGCATTCTTCGCCAACACCATAATTCAAAGGCATTAATTCTTCGGTCTTCCTTAATCACGTCCAGCATTTGCATGCATGGAAAGCGATTGAGAATCCCATAGCTTGGGTCAGACGCACCTTAGTCCTTAAAGTGATATCTTTGCTTTTCAACACTTTAAAGAGGTCTTTTGCAGCAGATTTGCCCAATGAAATGTGTCTTTTGATTTCTTGACTGCTGCTTCCATGGGCGTTGATTGTGGATTCAAGTAAAATGAAATCCTTGACAATTTCAATTTTTTCTCCATTTATTATAATGTTGCTTATTGGTCCAGTTGTAATGATTTTTGTTTTCTTTCTTTTTTTTTAATCATTTCATAGGTTATTTTATTACTGTGCTTTAGATGAAGGTTTACAGAGCAGAATTAGTTTCTCATTAAACAATTAATACACATATTGTTTTGTGACATTGGTTGCAAACCCATGATGTGTCAACAGTCTCCCTTTCTCGACCTCGGGTTCTCCATTTCCATTCGTCCAGCTTTCCTGTCCCCCCTGTCTTCTCATCCTTGCCCTTGGGCTAGAGTGCCCATTTAGTATACATAGTTGTATACATAGTATACGTGGTCGAGCTATGTGTATTATTGTTTGTTTTATGGGCCTGTCTAATCTTGGGCTGGAGGGTGAACCTCAGGAGTGATCTCAGTACTGAGTTAAAAAGGTGTTCAGAGGCCATACCCTCGGGGTTTCTCTAGTCTCTGTCAGACAAATAAATTTGATCTTTTTTGTGTGTGTGTGAATTGCAATTTTGTTCTACATTTTTCTCCAGCTCTGTCCAGGACCCTCTACTGTGACTGTCAGAGCAGTCGGTGGTGGTAACCGGGCACCATCTAGTTGTGCTAGACGATTTTTGTCTTCTTTATGTTGAGGTGTAATCCACACTGAAGGCTATAGTCTTTGATCTTCATCAGTAAGTGCTTCAAGTCCTCTTCACTTTCAGCAAGCCAGGTTCTGTCATTTGCATATTACAGGTTGTTAATGAGTCTTCCTCCAAGCCTCATGCCACATTCTTCTTCCTATAGTCCAGCTTCTTGGATTATTTGCCCAGCATACAGATTGAATAAGTATGGTGAAAGGATACAACCCTGATGCACACCTCTACTGATTTTAAACCATGCAGTATCCCCTTGTTCTAGCTGAATGACTGACTGCTGGCCTATGTACAGGTTCCACATGAGCTCGATAAAGTGTTCCGGAATTCCCATTCTTCACAATGTTATCCATACTTTGTTATGATCCACCCAGTCAATAAAACACAGGTAAACATCTTTCTGATATTCTCTGCTTTCAGCCAAGATCCATCTGACATCAGCAATGAAATCTCTCAGTCTACATCCTTGAGGTGAGAAAAACTTCTTTTATTCAAGAGTAGTTTGAGCACATCAGTGAGATGGAGATTTGTAAAAGAGTTTGAGAACTATGCAGAAGCAAGACTATCTAGGGTATTATCCATCAGGGCATGAAGTTTAGATTTTATCTGATGTGCAAACGGAAGATATTGAAGGGTTTTAGGCAGTCCTGGCAAGCCATGATTATGTTTGAAGACAGTAAAATGTACAGCAGCTTAAAATATAATTGGGGAATATCTTTTCTAGCATAAAACATCCATTTGCATCATCTTTCATAATTTCTTTTTGTTCAACTTTATTTTGTTCTGGAAAACTAAATCAACGTCTTCAGCATTTCAGAATGCTGATGTTTAATCTAGATATTCTTTTATTATAGTCTGCCTGTCAATCTTTATCTTTCTAAAATCCGTCCAGCTTCTCAGGTTTGCCATCATCCTAATGGCAAACGATTTACACTGAATTTCCAATTTTTTCTCAATTTCAGGTACATATTCAGGCATAGCATATAAATGTTTTAAGTAGGCAAAGGACTGATTTTCTCAAGTTTAGAGGGCTCTGCCTTTATTCATTGTAGAGCTCCTTATAGTTCAAATTCTCACAGAGTTCTCATCATTGTTCTCGATGCAGTATCACCATTATCTAGTCTACTTCACCTCAAAAAAATGGACAAAACGCCTCCTTTCACAACCTAAGGCTTGAGATACATTTTATATCATAAGAGAATAATGATGCCGAAGTGGATATTTAAATGGGCATCAGATATCACTGCTCCTAAATCAGTAACCACAATCTGTCACAGAGAATCCCCTAAGGGTAGTTTCTCAAGATCTGTGGATTAGCCAATGATGAGGGCCGTTTTCCATACTGAGTAAAATTAAATGGCCTTTCAATTGTTCTTTTCCAAAACAGAGTCATTTTCCATGGTAGTGTGCTATTTCTACTATTAGAAACAGCAACTTTTAAATGCAATCATTTTGCTAAATTAATTTAAAGTTCTTTACTGGGCACTGTGCTATATAAAATTTTTATAACTATGGAATCAAACTGTATACACTTGTGTACCTCCCACTTTTTAAAACTTAACAACATGTTATGGATGTTGTTTTCAATGAACATATTTTTACAGCATGGTTTTAAACAACAAGAACAATAATAATAGTAAATATCATTTGATGTTTTTTGCTAATGCTTATTTACTCACATAATTCTCACAACAATTTTATGATGTAGGTACTAATAATATACGCAAGATTACATGACTGATAATAGCTAGGATTTCTAATTTCTGCCAACAATAGCTAATATTTACAAAGTGCTTATAATGTGTTAGTCACTATGAAGATTGCTTAATTAAATTATTTTATTTATTTATTGTTCTTATAATGCTATAACTTTGTCCCATTTGTTAAATGGGAAAATTGTTTATAGACACAAAGTAACTTGGCCAAGTTAATAAATAGGGGAGTAATAATTCAAACGCAGGCAAACAATAAGGCTTTAAAAATATAGTAACTGTCACTGGATTCACCCCATCATTTCAATGCCAGAGCTCTAGAACATCTGATCCTAACCAGTAGCATAGGTGTAATTTGCTATCTGGTATTGGGGCTTTCTAGAATGTGAAAAATCAGTATTGCCAATCTAAAAAATAAGAAGAGTGGTTTCGTGGTTATTCTCCACTTGCCTGCCTCTCAACAGATTAATTCTCTCCCTTCCCTCCTCTGTGACTGGGAGGCTGCTTCCTTAAACTCTCCTTGGGTTTGGCCAATGGAAGGCACCAACTGAAGATGGGGACAGAAGAGAAGAAAGTCAAAGAATTTCTTCCGCCACCCTCACTTCTTTGGTGCTCTGTCTATGGCAATAGCTGTGTCCTTCCCTGCCTATAGCTTCTGCCCTGGGGACTCCTCCTCCAAGTTGCTTTTCTCACTGATCTGTAAAAATGCCTGTTCTTTTCTTTGTCGTTTCAATTCCAGGTGTGCTAATGGCTTTCCACTGTTGTTAGTCTCGGTGCCTCCTCATTCCTCAAAGTTGCTTTAATTCTCTTTCTCCCTCTGTAAACAGTTCCTTTATTACCAGTCCAGTCTGACTCATGGCAACCCCATGTGTGTCAGAGTAGAACTGTGCTCTATAGGATTTTCAACGGTCGACTCTCAGAAGTAGATCACCAGACCTTTCTTCCAAGGCACCTCTGAGTGTACTCAACCCACTAACCTTTCGCTTAATAGACAAGCACTTAACTGTTTGCACCACCCAGGGACTCCAGTCCCTCCATTAGGGTCTCTTTATTTGAACCAAAAGGATGTTTTCTGTTTCCTACCCCAGACTTAACTGATAAAAGTAGCAAAAAGTAAATGATCAATAGATTACATTTTCCAGTAACAGACATCATGAAGGCAAGATATTTTGACAATGGTGCTCAGAAGGTATGATGGCAGTCAAGTTAACAAGCATTCAGTTATGCAGAGGAAACAAAAGAGAAACGCTTAGCCAGATATTCCATGGATTCACCTACCGACAATGATATTTATATTGCATGTCAGTCAGGGTCAGCTACTATAACAAGAAAATGTAAATGGTGAATTATAAGGACACTGCGAGATACTCTATAGAGACATTCCTGCCCCTTGAACCAGAGGAAGTGATGGATTTAGCAATATAGCTGAGAGAGAGGAACTACAGAATTACAAATCCTACTTTACCCCCAGGCTAGCAGCTGTGGAAGCCTTCTACTCCATGCTAATGAAGCACTATTTCCTTGCCAGTAGAAGAGAACAAAATTGCCATTTCTATTTAAACTCCAGCAGGACTTGATATAAGATTTATTGGGTCCTTCTCTCTAAGCAACAAGTTTAGGAATTGAGATCATTTTGTTTTGAAAAAAGTTTCTTTTGATGATTGACTATATTGCACAAGTGTTTTTTCTTTCCACTGAAGAGTTCCATTTTTTTTTATTTCCTCATAACTTTATGCAACAAAAGAAAACTGTTTGGTTGAATCCCACAGTACCATGAATACACCATGCTGTTTGATTCTTATGTGATTTTGCTTAAACTTACAGAAATGCCGTACTTCTTCCACTCACAGGCAATCTGTCTAGCAAATGCCTAGTTCCATTCAAGACACTGGATATTGTTCAGCAACTAACTCTGGTATGAAGTCATTCCTGACACTCCCCTTTCCAACCTCCCCAGGTATAATTCATCATGTTTGCTGTTGTCAAAGGCCACTGTACTGGCCCTCTTAGCTTTTTTTTCTTCTTTCTTTTTTTTTTTAACAGTCTCTCGTCTACCAAATTGTAAACTCCTTGAGGGCAGTGTTGGGTCTTATATTTCTGTTTTTAACATCTAATTTAGTGGAATTTTTATGTACAATTTTTAAATGAATAAATAAGCATCTTTTTAGCCCAACATATGATGTGAAGAGCAATAAGTTTTACAGCCAACTTTTCTAGAATGTACACTGTTATGCCCTTTTTAAGATTATAGAGAAATCTAAGGATAATTGATGCAGATACCCTAATTGCTCACCCAGTATCCATTTTTCCCTTATTTCTTATAAACAGAACCTTAGCTTTTGGAGGGAGGCATATATAATGTTTAAATTACTCACATCTTCAGGCTCCTTTGAAGCTAAGGATGGTCATGTTTTCCAGATCTAGCCATTGTGATATAATTAGAGGTCTTTATGGAAAAAACTAGGATCTCTGGTAACTTAGTTTATGAGTGTGTGTTACCCATACTTATAAACTTATAAACCATGTCCACAGAATCAATGATGAATGAAAAATTAATGAAAGCTATACACACACACACACACAAAATAAGTTGGTGTAAATTTTTATCACTTCATCTTCCTCCTCCTTCCTTCCTGAAACATAGATGTGATACTTGAAAGTATAATAGCATCTCAATTTAGATGTCTCAACAAATACAGGATCTTCCGAGGAGATAGAAGCGGAGTGGCTCCTTGTGTACCTGCCCTACATTGCATACAACTTTAGTCCTTGTTATGTGAGATTAAAAAAAAAAAAAAAAAAAGTCCATACTTCTCTAGCTACAGGTACTGTCTCAGATTTCTGTATATGCAGTTGAATCCCGAACAACTCAACAATTTAAGTCTCTTGGTAGCTTTCATTAATTTTTCACACATAATTGATTCCGTGAACAGGGAAATGGCTATGGGTCAAGATGCAGGAGGTTAACATAGATTCATAGTTATTCTAAAATAATTTCCAGGCTGATTCAGTTGCTCCCTTTGCTTTATAATGTATATCTTAATGACCTGATTGCTTTTTAAGATAAACTATATGCATAGTCCCTCTAGTAAGTGACAACAGCTTTAACAGCAAAATACAAAAGTGGCCTTAAGAGACAAAAAAGTCAAGTATCTCACTGCTGTTAGAAAAGAAGTGTTCAGTATAACTATAAGAAAACTAAAATTGTTGTCTGTGACCAATATTCTTTGATATTGAATAATAGGTCACTACTAAACAACTCCATGTATGTTGAAAATTAATTTGATTGCCTAGATAGCAGTTATATTGAGCCAATAAGCCATCTTGGCCTTCATTTTGGTGGTCATGATGAATTCTTTGCAAGAATTCAATTCTTCACAAGAATGTCGTATGTTACCCTATGGCTATGGAAATATTACCCTAACATCCTTTGAAAATGTTTCAGAAAAAACATACTGTCCTGTTTCCTAGTGTGAAAGTTGATGGTCTTTGTCAGCATTTTGGTTAATTGCTAAACCTTTTTCAAAAACTAACTTTCCCTGTAGGAATTGGGTAAAAATTGGTTTTCCCTGTAGCAATTCCTACAGCCCACTTCTGTGAAGAGGTAAGGTAATTTTCCCTCTGGTGAAAAAACTTCATAATCTATTGACGAATCTAACATCTTCTTCAGGAGCCTTACTGGCACACTGGTTAAGCATTTGGCTGCTAACTGAAAAGTCGGCCATTCAAACCCACCAGTGGCTCTGCGGGAGAAAGACCTGAAGATCTGCTCCTATAAAGATTACAGCCTAGGAAACCCTGTGGGGGCAATTCTACTCTGTCCTATAGGGTCACTATGAGTCCAACTTGACGACACATAAGAGTAACCATCTTCTTGACTGATTTTTATGCTTATATATACACTTTTACAGAATGTTAGCTTTTCAATTTCTTGTTACAGAACAACAACAACAACAAAAAAAAAAAAACCCATTGCCATTGAGTCAATTCTGACTCATAGTGACCCTATAGGACAGAGTAGAACTGCCCGATAGGGTTTCCAAGGAGTGTGACTGATGGATTGGAACAGCCAACCTCTTAACCACTGTACCACCAGGGCTCCTCTTGTTATAGAGGTAGTGTTACCACAGTTGCGTGGATTGGAGCTTCCTGCTGCAACAGCCAATTCTGAGATGGAGTGAGGTGAGCAGAAAAAGTTTTATTATATACCGATATATAGGAGACAGAGGGGAATGGATGCCTCCAAAACCTGCCTCCTCGAACTGGAGACTGGCTGAAGGTTTTATAGGGACAGGATTATGAGTCTTAGAGATTTGTGGAATGTTAGTTCCTCCCTGAGGTGGTCAAATCCCAGATGAGTTAACCTTTTACTGGCATTCTTGAGGGTTATCTGGTGCCATTCTGGTTTCTTGTCACAAGACTGGTGCTTTGTTTGGTTTTTCATTCCTAGATCATTATCACTTGTTTTTCTACCCTCCAAGGAGGAACATCAGTTAATCTTAAAGTTTTTATAGAGACTGGAATGGAAGGGGGAGAAAAGATCATGAGACAATGCAAGGGTTAGCAATGGGGATTAATAATAGTGAGCTGGACCTATGCAGCCTCTTCCAGTAGCCTTAAATAATTTGTCATCTGTGATAGTTAAGGTTGTGTGTCAACTTGGCTGGGCCATGATTCTCAGTGGTTTGGCAGTTATGATGTAGTATGGCATCTATGTAATGATGTAATCACCTCCATGATGAGATCTGCTATGAGCAGCCAAACAATTGAAAAGGAGTTTCCTTAGGGTAGTGGCTTGCATCCAATATATGTGGACTTTTGACAAAGCTCACTGGCTTTTGCTTGTTCTGGATCCTGCATCTGACCTTCAGTTTTTGAGACTTAAGCTAGCAGTTTACCTGCAAATCTTGGAATTTATCAGCCTCTGCAGCCTGTGAGCCAGAGTCCTGCTGTCTGACCTGCCAGTCTTGGGTTCGCCAGCCTTGCAGCTACATGAGTCAGGAGAAGCCTCCAACCTGACTCATGGACTTGGGACTTTACAGCCTCTACAGCATGAATCATTTTCTTGGTATAAATCTCTCCCTCTCTTTTTCTGTATACATTTATATGTATATATGCTTCACTGGTTTTGCTTCCTAGACAACCCAGCCTAAGACGTTAGCTGGTACCTAGAATAAGTTTTTGTCAATACAATTTGAAATTGCTATTTATTTAGGCAGGAATAGTTTACAACATTACATTTAAGCCTGCCCCTTTCCCTGCCTTCTTTATTAATGGGTCTTACAGCTTCATGGCACCCTCTGACTCTCCCATCTTTTGCTTCCTAACTTCTTGAATATACATTATAAATTCCAACAATTTACAGTTCTGAAGTTTAATTTGTATTAGAAAACGCCATTCAAATGGAAGTGGTTTCAATTCATACCTTTAGGAATTCTCAGTTCAATCTCACTTGGATAAAGTTAGATATCCAGGCTACATATTTGAATTACATTAGCCTTGTCTGAGATGTTCTTTAATATGAGTCCCTGACTTTTGACAAAGAAATGGTCACATAAAAGTCATACTGGTGTTTGTGATAAAGCTGATGATGAAAGCATTTTCCATTAAATTATCATAATAGTTATGGATTATCTATAATATCATACATCCCTCCTTTCTCTTTCCTAACAGAAGTCAGTTTTGTTACAATATTGAGCCTTACTCCATGGAGTACACAAATATTGGAGTAGCTGACTCCTCCTCTTCCAGGAACTATTGGTCTAAGGAAAACTACCCCGACTTGGGCCACTGAAACAGGCGGAGTGGTTTTCTAGGGGAAATTGGTCTTCCTCTTTCTTCAAGATTTTCCTTACTGTTTAAGCTAGTTCAAATTGGGTGTTCCCTTAATTGTAGGTGAAGGGATTCTAAGTGATAAAGTCAATGCTTATTTTCCATAAAAGTTTCTAGTAAATTTCTTTCTCAGTATAGTACCACAAAATACTTTGTATCCTCTGCTGAATTATTTTTTTCCTTTCTTTCTGGAAATAAGAGCTATTCTACGTATCTGATTTCTTTTATTTTGATTTCTAGGAAGACTAGAGCCAATTTATCTCCAGTGACAACTATGCTGTCATTTGATGTGAGTATATTTTCTCCTTTTCTTGATCTTAGAATTCTTCCATTTTTCCTTTTTTTATTTGACTTTTTGTACTTGCGTTATATTGAAATCTACATTTATGGAATTAACAAATATAATCTCATGTGATTTGATGTTTGAGAAATTCTAACATTTTATTTCTTCTCTAAGTCAATAGTTTTCCAACTGTTTTATGGGCTACAGATCCTGTTATATAAAGAAAATCTTACACTGTATTCCAATATATATAATGAATTAGAATTGTTCTGGTTGAAGCTTAGCAATTGAGTCCCACCCAGTTAGCCTCCCCTCTCCCCACTGTACCTTCCTATTTACACATAATGTCCTCTACCCTGTTGGAAAATCTTTAGTACTTCTAGAAAATCCTTAAATCTTCTGTTTCTGTTTCTTTCCTCAGTGCTGATTATTGGCATACCGTTTTCTAAAGATATTGAACCATAATCAAATTCTATGAATGAGCTTTGAGTATTCATCTTAAAATCGTTACAGATGGTCTTTATAACAGTGTAGCCTTAAATGGCCATTTTATTCATGCTACCACATAAAGAGAATTGATCCACCTGAAGGTTATAGTTCAAGTGGATGAAAAGAGTCTCTACTGTCAAGGCATTAAAACAACAACAATAAATAGATTTGGATTGAGCACAGATACGGGTGTTCCAGTAGAGATCATAAGCAAAGCATATTCTAAGAAGTCTAGTTCTATTCCTAATCCTCTTCATCCCATTCCATGACTACACCCTGTAGCTATGAATTTTTTTCTATTTATGAATTATTCTTCCATTCTTTGCTTTCATTAAAATATGAACACACATGGTTGTGTGTATGTGTGTGCTTAAGTGGTTGCATACTTTACCTAATTTTCTGTACCTTTTCCACCTAACAATATATCCTAGAGATTACTTTACAGAAACCCACCACTGCCATGGAGTCAGTTCTGACTCACAGCCATCCCATAGGGTTTCTGAAGCTGTAAATCTCTACTGAAGCAGACTGCCACATCTTTCTCCCTCGGAGCCACAGATAGTTTTGAACTGTGACCTTTCAGTTAGCAGTCGGTTGCTTTAATCACTGCACCACCAGGGCTTCTATATATATAGAAGTATATAAATATTCCTCATTCTTTTTTATGGCGGTAGGATTCTCAGTTGTATGGATGTACATGAGTTAATTCAATCATTCCTCTATTGATGAATATTCGTTTTGTTTCAAGTTTTTTCTTACCTTTACCAATAGTCCTGCAATGACTGTATGTGTATATGGTATATATATGTACCTTGTGCATATCTCTGTTTGAAATTTTCAAGTATATTTTTGAGATAAATTTCTTGAAGTAAAACTTCTGGGTCACAGGATAAATGTATATGCAATCTTCTTAGATTTTGCCAAATGCCCCTCTGTGTGTTATGTATCTTTCTACGGTCCCATCAGAGTATATGAGAGTGCCAGTTTCCCCACAGCCTTGCCAAGAGACTATGTCATCAAAGGTTTGGATTTTTGCCAATATGATATGTGAGAAATAGTATCTGAGTATAGTTTTCATCTACATTTTTGTTACTGTGAGCATGTTTGAGCATACTTTTATAAAGTTAAGAGCCAATTGCATCACTATCACTGTGAACTGTTAATTTTTCTAGCTTAGTTTTCTATAAGGCTATTCATGCTTTTCTTGTATGCTTTTACAAACTGTTTATGTATTAGCAATATTAACCCTTTGTATGCAATATAATTGGCAAATATCCCAAAAATAGTATTACTTTTTACTTTGCTTATTTTTCTTTTGTCATGTATTTTTAAATATTTTTATGTAATCAAATGTGCTATTATCTTTATTATTTCTTGGATTTGTGTCATATATACAATGAAACATTTCCTCCTACCAAGTGGGTAGAGGATTTCACCCAGGTTTCCTTCTACATTTAAATCTCTGACTCGTTTGAAATTTATCGAGGCATATTTTTTCCACAATTTTTTTAAGTACATTTTCCCCACTAATTTGAGTTATTATCTTTATTGTATGCTAAATTTATCTGTGTAATTGAATCTAAGTTTTCTGTTCTGTTGCATTGGATGTCTGTACTAATACCATGTTCTTTAATGTATACAGACTTTAGAGTAGGTTTTAATATAAGATTAAGCCCACTCATTTCTTTTTTAGTGTGTTCTGTTTCTCCTTGCATCTCCTATAATTTCTGCTGCGCTATTGGATGCATAATTATTAATAAACGTTGTGAGTTGTAGTCTTTGGCATCATAAGGTGGGCTTCTTTGTCTCTTTCTGTGCATTTATTCTCAAATTAACTTCCTACATTTCCACTGCGTAGCCCTTGACAGTGTTGAGGTTTCCTGTTATCAGGTACATCAGACATTCTGCTGCTTCTATTTCTTCCTCCACAGATGTTGATACGAGGTAAGTTTTTTTTTGCTGATTTGTCTCCATACACTTTTCCTTTAAGTTTCATAGTGATACCATGTTACCTAGTTTTGAAATAACTGGTGTCTGTGTGATTATGGTTTTATTCTTCTTATTGTTCTGTTTGCTTTTCTGAGGGGATTTTCAGAATTCCCCAGGTAGCTTTCTCAATCCTGTAAGTCCTCAAATTTTGAGATTGCTGGCGTTAAGCAGGGAGATCTCTGTTTACCAGAGCAAACTGGATATATCTAGCCCAAATACATCTCTCTCACATCAGACTAGGCTGAAAGTACAAGAGCAGCTAATACATTTCAGAATGTTGAAATTCTCTAACCACTTTACCTAATGCTATACAGATTAGAATATGGTCTATTTACAACAATTCACAAGTTACAAGTTCAGAAATATTTTGTCCAAAGAAGTTACCAGCATTCCAGACTGTAACACTTGTGTCCTTACTGCTTGCTACCAGATCACTAAGCTGAAGGCCTGCTACCAGATCACTAAGCTGAAGCCCCACACTATGTAAGAACATGCAATCTCACTCTTGGTATTAAACTGGTTTTAATTAAGTAGTAGTTTTGAGACCGTAGCATTAGGGAAAATGAGTAGGAAATTTCAAGAACTATCCGCACATGAAAGAAAGATGATCTAGATTTGAAACCATTTCCAAGATTGACAAGCTTTACAAATTTAGTTTTCTTAGTTTTACAATAAAGATAATACCATAACTCATAGTATTGCTGTGATGAGTCTATGTATGTAAATATATATGTTAATATATGTAAAGTCTTTAGAATGGAATCTTGCATCATTCTATGAAGAACACAATGAATGAAGGTAATAGTGATTACTGGTGACATATCGAAGTTCATACTATGTTGAAGAAGTATTTCATGAGAGCTTATCAGATGGTTAACTGAGTTCAAATACGAAATCTCTAATGATCTGTTTACACACTAACTCATCTACTTTGTTCATATTTTGTATTCTCAAAAAGAATAAGGACTCTCATATTATTTGCTTTTCAGATTTAGGCTATGCTCTTTGCCAAAAGAACTATTGTCATATATTGACCTTTTCTGTTCACTGGCTTATGTAGATAATGATATTACTAACAGAAATATTTCTACAATGAATGGTAATAAACATTCTATAGATCCTATGTTAATGGCTAGATGGATCTTTTCTGAGTTTAGAAAAAGATTGAGGGCTTTTCGAAGGCAGTTGCACTCTAAGTATTTTTGGCAATAAAATGGATAGTAACTTAATGCTGATTTTTTTATTTGGGGCTAAGCAAAAATAGACTGTGATATATAGTATTTTTTCTGAAACACATAGACAACACTTTCTATATTTCTTCTGCAAATTGAAATCAATAAATTAACAATTATCACTAAGCAATAAATATTAACCCAAAATTTTGCTAAAAAGTATGCATTTTCAAACAATCAATTAGAATATTCCAAAATGATTTCATTGTTTTGAAGTATGTAGTTATTTATCTATTGACCAGCAAATCATGTTTCTATAACATAGCTCAAAGTGTAGGTTAATCAGAAGTTTTGAGAATAATCCTATGTTTTGTGTCTATTTTCAATGTGAAAAATTGCTGTGGCAAACAAATTATCTTTATAGTTATCTACATGTTTCATGGATTATATATAAATACTGAGGAGACCTGTTGGGCCTATGACAGAGTTTGTGAAATGATTGAACAGTAAAATTTGCTGGCTGTTCTCCCCATAAGGTTGCTCAGGAAGTGTCAAAGAATCCTTTTTTCTGCTTCTTTAGATTTCTTCCTTACCTCTCACAACCTCCCCCTCCTTTCTGTCAAATACCTGGCTCCGTGTGCCATCTTTACTTCTTCCTGAAAGGCTGTGAAACACCGCTTGACTGTAAAACTGCCACCCAGCCCGTGCAGCCAAGCTGGTGGAACACCCAGGGCTTTTTTGTTTGTTTGCTCTGATTTGTTCTGTTTTTATTTGTTTGTTTCTTTTCTTTTTATTTTCTTGGCTTGGGAGCTACTTCTAGCCAGGCAGTAATGAGTAGCTTGGAAGCTACTCCCTTACTCTGTGTAGACGCACAGGGAAATCCCTGGGAGCATTTCTTTTTTCTTGTTTTTTTTTTTGTTGTTGTTGTTTGTTTCTTTGTTTTGTTTTCTTCTCTCTCTTATTCCCTTTTTGTCTTTCTTCATTTACTATTTCTCTATTTATTCATTTTTTTCTTTTACCCTTTTTCTTTTTTTTTTTTTCCGTTTTTGTTTTTCCCCATTTCTCAGTCTCTCATCTCTCCACTCCAATAGCAAGCTCCCTTAGCACTCTTTTTTGTTTGTTTGTTTTTGGCTCCTGTTGCTCTCTCCTTTCTCTCCTCTTTCCCATATCTATCTTAGCTCCACACATCACAAGCTACCTCTTCCTTCCTGCCTACTGCACCATGCGCTGAACTTCACACTCCCAAGCAACACAGGCATGGCATACTGGAACCTGCTCTGCACTGATTCCCAGTCTGCACTGTGAGCCCTGGTATGTGCCACAAACAACCAATCCCAGCAACTCCCCTTCAGCTGGAACTGCCCTGCTGTATCATACCTGAGTGACTAACCCTGCCCACTGGAGAAGGGGGTGAAAAGTATTGTGCCCACAGATGAGCAAACAACAAAGAATGCACAGCCTACCTGCTCAGACATAACGAAATAAAACAAAAAAGCAGGACAAAACAAACAAATCTACAATCAATAAATGAGGAAAATAACCACTGAATGCCCAAAGACTGCAGACAATACCAAAACATTTACAAAAACAGGACCGGATGGTTCCAGTAGACATCCAAAATAAAACACCAGATGACTTTCCAGTAGAAGAAAAGGCACTAGACCTAACTGATAGGGAATTCAAATCTCTAATATTCAGAATTATCCAAGAGTTGAAGCAAAAAGCAGACAAAAATGAGGAAAAAATAGACAAATTCATGGAAAATACAGACAAAAAAATGGAAGAATTCAAGAAAATAATACAAGAACAAAATGCCAAAATAAATTCACAACTAGAAATCATACAAAAACAACAATTAGAAATCAAAAAGATAAACAAGATTTCAGATATGGACGGTGTCATAGAAGGACTGAGGAGCAGGTTTGAAATGATGGAAGACAGGATCAGCGAAATGGAAGACAAACACTTGGATACAACTTTGTTCGAGGAAAAAAGAAAGAAGAAAAATGAAGAAACCCTGAGAATTATGTGAGATACAATCAAAAGCAAAAATCTGTGAGTGATCGGAGTTCCAGAACAGGAGGAGAAAATAGAAAACATAGAGAGGATCATTGAAGAATTGCTGACAGAAAACTTCCCCAATATCATGAAAGATGAAAAGCTGACCATCCAAGAGGCTCAACGAACCCCATATGAGATAAACCCCAAAAGAAAATCACCAAGGCATATCATAATTACACTCACTAAAACCAAAGACAAAAAATCCTGAGAGCATCTCGAGAAAAACAAAAAGTCACATACACAGGAGAAACAATAAGACTAAGCTCAGATTATTCAGCAGCAACCATGCAGGCAAGAAGGCAATGGGATGACATATATAAAACCTTGAAAGAAAAAAATTGGCAGCCAAGAATAATCTATCCTGCAAAACTCTTGTTCAGATATGACAGTGAAATTAGGTCATTTCCAGATAAACAGAAATTAAGGGACTATGTAAAAACCAAACCAAACTTACAAGACTTATTAAAGAGACTCCTTAGATCTGAGAACAAACAATATCAGACCACAGGCTGAATCTAGGACACAGGATTGTACTAGCCAGATACCAACCTAGG
>NW_004443949.1:23941662-23982488 GCF_000243295.1 Trichechus manatus latirostris | reverse complement strand
CAACTCAAAAGTTTTGATGGGAAGCCTAGGGGGCAGTGAGTTGAAGATAATGGTGATGGAATAATTTGGAAAAGGATAGGGAGAATAGCAGCACAAGTGGAAGAATGTAATCGATGTCATTGAATTTTAAAATCTCAACTAAATATTTCTTTTCTTTATTAGAAAGCAAAAACTCTAGCGAAAAAAAACTTGGAAGATAATTTAAAAGTTATTAAGGAAATCCTCAAACAATTAATGGATAAGTTTTTTCAAATTCTTAAGGAAGTGGTCATTTCTATTCCATGTAAACTGTCCCTAAGTTTATAAAATTTAGAATAAATATATATATTTTAAATTGAATAAATATAAAAACAAATAATAATTACCCCATTTACTTTATGTTGCTAATATATTCTTGATAACAAAGCATGATAAAATTTGCCCACCATCCCTCAAATTATACACCAATTCCTAATAATAAGTATAGAAGCAATGATTCTAAATAAAATACCAGCAAACCAAATTCTATGCAATGCACGTACAGGAGTTCTGTGAGTATGGCTAGTTCTATAAATACAAAGATGTCTTGTATTGGGAAATTTATTACATTTCAAAGTCTGATAAGCAGTGGCTTCCCAAGGGAAGGATGGTGGGAACCACCATCCATGGATACAGACTTAACAGGGTTCATTGCTGTAGAGAATGTAAAAACAATAATAAAACTGAATAAATGTCCCTCTGCTTTTTATTATAACCATGCACTGACAATTCTAAATTAGATCAGTAACAAAATACTCCTCCCTGACAAATATTTGTATTTGTCTAAAATCTAAACAATTGCTCTACCCAGAGCATATCACTCCCAGTATCTGCCTTTGATACTCCACTGCCTGCAAGTAAAATTCAAAGACAACACATGCATTTTCTTGTTGTTGCTGTTAGGTGTCATTGAGTCAGTTTTCTACTCATGTTGTTGTTGTTAGGTGCCTACAACTCGGTTCTGACTCATAGCGACCCTATGTGCAACAGAACAAAACACCACCTGGTCCTGCACCATCCTCACAATCCTTGCCAGGTTTGAGCCCATTGTTGCAGCCACTGTGTCAATCCATCTCATCAAGCATCTTCCTCTTTTTTGCTGACCCTCTACCTTACCAAGCATGATGTCCTTCTCCAGGGACTGGTCCCTCCTGATAACATGTCCAAAGTACATGAGACCAAGTCTCGCCATCCTGGCTTCTAAGGAGCACTCTGGTTGTACTGCTTCCAAGACAGACTTGTTCATTCTTCTGGCAGTCCATGGTATATTCAATATTCTTAACCAACACCATAATTCAAAGGCATCAGTTCTTCTTTGGTCTTCCTTGTTCATTGTCCAGCTTTCCCATGCATATGAGGCTATTGAAAATATTATGGCTTGGCACCTTAGTATCAAAGTAATATCTTTGCTTTTCAATACTTTAAAGAAGACTTCTGCAGCAGATTTGCCCAATGCAATATATCGTTTGATTTCTTGATGGCTGGTTCCATGGGCATTGATTGTGGATCCAAGTAAAATGAAATCCTTGACAACTTCAATGTTTTCTCTGTTTA
This sequence comes from Trichechus manatus latirostris, assembly GCF_000243295.1. NCBI lineage: Eukaryota > Metazoa > Chordata > Mammalia > Sirenia > Trichechidae > Trichechus > Trichechus manatus. The sequence continues at coordinate 23,980,916 of NW_004443949.1, read as the reverse complement.
TCATGACGTTGCTTATTGGTCCAGTTGTGAGAATTTTTATTTTCTTTATGTTGAGGTGTAATCCATACAGAAGACTGTGGTCTTTGATTGTCATCGGTAACTGCTTCAAGTCTTCTTTTGTTTTCAGCAAACAAAGTTGTGTCACCTGCATATTGCAGGTTGTTAATGAGCCTTCCACCAATCCTGATGCCATGTTCTTCTTCACGTAGTCCAGCTTCTTGGGTTAGTTGCTCCGCATACAGACGGAATAAGTATGGTGAAAGGATACTGCCCTAACGAACACCTTTCCTGATTTTAAACCACACAATATCCCCTTGTTCTGTTCAAACAACCTCCGCTTGGTCTATGTACAGGTTCCTCATGAGCACAATTAAGCGTTCTGGGATTCACGTTCTTTGCAATGTTATCCATAATTTGTTATGATCCACATAGACGAATGCTTTTGCATAGTTAATAAAACACAGCTAAATATCTTCCTGGTATTCTCTGCTTTCAGCTGAGATCCATCTTACATCAGCAATGATATCCCTCCTTCCATATCCTCTTCTGAAGCGGGCTTGTATTTCTGGCAGTTCCCTTTTGATATACTGCTGGAAATGTTTTTGAATTATCTTTAGTAAAATTTTACTTGTGTGTGATATTAATGACATTGTTCAATAATTCCCACATTCTCTTGGATCACCTTTCTTTTGAATGGGCACAAATATGGATCTCTTCTAGTCAGTTGGCCAGGTAGCTGTCTTCCATATTTCTTGGCATAGACGAGTGAGTGCTTCCAGCATCTTATCCATTTGTTGAAACATCACAATTGGTATTCCGTCGATTCCTTGGAGACTTTGTTTTTCGTCAATGCCTCCTATACAGCTTGAACTTCTTCCTTCAGTACCACTGGTTCTTGATCATATGCAACCTCCTGGAATGGTTGAATGTTGACCAGTTCTTTTTGGTACAGTGTCTCTGTATGTTCCATCCATCTTCTTTTGAAGCTTCATTCATTATTTTGTCCATAGAATCCTTCAATATTACAACTAGAGGCTTGATTTTTTTCTTCAGTTTTTTCAGCTTAAGAAATGCTGAGCATGTTCTTCTCTTTTGGTTTTCTAACTCCAGGTCTTTGCACATTTCATTATAATACTTTGTCCTCTTAAGCCGCCCTTTGAAATCTTCTGTTTAGCTCTTTTACTTTATCGTTTCTTCCATTTGCTTTAGCTAGTTTCAGAGTCTCTTCTGACATCTATTTTGGTTTTTTCTTTCTTTTCTGTCTTTTTAATGACCCTTTGCTTTCTTCATAAATGATGTCCATGATGTCACCCCACAACTCATCTGGTCATTAGTGTTAAATGCATCAAATCTATTCTTGAGATGGTCTCCAAATTCAGGTGGGATATACTCAAGGTCATATTTTGGTTCTCATGGAGTTGGTTTAATTTTCCTCAGCTTCAACTTGGATATGTATAATTGATAGTCTGTTCCACATTCGGTCCCTGGCCTTGTTCTGACTGATAATATTGACCTTTTTCATCATCTCTTTCCACAGATGTAGTTGATTTGACTTCCGTGTTTTCCATCTGGTGAGGTCCAAGTGTATAGTTGCTGTTTATGTTGAAAAAAGGTATTTGCAATGAAGAAGTCATTGGTCTTGCAAAATTCTATCATGTGATAATCTCTGGCATTTCTATCATCAAGGCCATATTTTCAAACTACAGATCCTTCTTTGTTTCCAACTTTTACATTCTAATCACCCGTAATTATCAATGCATCTTGATTGCATGTTTGATCAATTTCAGACTACAGAAGTTGATAAAAATCTTCAGTTTCCTCATCTTTGTCATTAGTGGTTGGTGCATAAATTCGAATAATATTTGTATTAAGAGGTCTTCTTGTAGGTGTATAGATATTATCCTATCACTGACAGCATTGTACTTCAGGATAGATCTTGACCTATTCTTTTTAATGATGAATGTGATGCCATTCCTCTTCAATTTGTCATTTCAGTGTAGTAGACCATTTGATTGTCTGATTAAAAATGACCAAGACCACTCCATTTCAGGTCACTAATGACTAGGATATCAATCTTTATGTGTTACAGTTCATTTTTGATGATTTCTAATTTTCCTAGATTCATACTTTGTACATTCCACTTTCCAGTTATTAATGGATATTTGCAGCTGTCTCTTCTCATTTTGAGTTGTGCCACATCATTAAGGTCGACTCTATTTAGAGGAGGCCACTCTTCCCCAGTTGTCTTTGGAGTGCCTTCCAACCTGAGAGGCTCATCTTTGGTTATTATATCAGACAATGTTCCACTGCTATCCATAGGTTTTCATAGGCCAATTTTTTCAAAAGTAGACCGCCAGTTTCTTCTTCCTAGGCTGTCTTAGTCTAGAAGCTTCATTGAATCCTGTCCATCATGGGTGACCCTGCTGGTATTTGAAATACGGGTGGCAAAGCTTCAAGCATCACAGTAACACACAAGCCACCACAGTATGATAAACTGACAGACGCGTGGTGGTTTCTAGTCATAGTGACCAGCTGTCAACTGAAGGCCATAAGGCCTTTAATAAAATTCAGCATCTCTTTCTGATAATTTTTTTGTTAAATGAAGTATAGAAGAATAACTCAACATAGTAAAAATTACAATCTTAAAATTACATTGTTATTGATTTAAAATATTAGAAGCAGTTCCTTAAAATCATTAGTAAATCAATGATATTTTTTAATAGAATTATGCTTTTTATATCGCTCTGAAAATTCTTAAAAGTACAATGAAACATGAAGTAGAAATTAGGTGAGTAGTGATAGAAAAGAGAGGTGAATTACCATTAGTAATAGAGTATGTGATTATAAACTTATACTAAAAAAAGAATGAAAAACTACTTAAAGTTATTAAGAGTTTAATACATAGTCTGAACAAAAAGTAAAGAAACTACATGTCTTATTTTCCTGTCCTATAAACTAGCAAATGTAAAGTGTGATGAAAATAAAAAATTCAAATCACAATGGAAACAAAATAACAAAATATTTAGGCATTTCACGTAACAACAAATATATGAGAATTATAGAAAGAAAATGATATTTCCTGGAAAAATATGAAAGGCAACTTAAAAACTGCAGAGGCATACCATATTAATAGATGAAAAGATTAACTATAAGAAATATATTTATTATTTAACTTAATACATATATTTGATGCTATCCAAATAAAAGTTCCAGTGGAACTTCTTTGACTTGATTAAAATATTTTAAATTTCCACTGGAACAAGAATAAACAGACATGAATATATAATTTTTTTTGAAAAAAAAGTTTCATAAAGGAAGAGGAGGGCTACTCACCCTATCAGATTTTAGAGCGTATTATATAATCTCAATAAATAAAACATGTACAAATTAACTTGTAATGAAAATCAATAGATATCCATGATATAGTCCAACACTGATACCTAAGAACTTAGAATGTCATAGGAAAAATTTGGAAACTAATGATGTTGTAAAAGACCAAGGAGAAGCAAGAACATTTTATAGAAAAAATTCTGGGAGATTTTCCTTCTAAATATAAACATTTATGCTAAAGCAGTGATAATAACAATTTATATGCGATATTGGTGCAGAAAAAGAGAAACACACCAAAGAGATAGAAAAGAGTCACGTATATGAGTAAATTTTATATATGACAGAGGAGACATTGCAGAGCAGTGAGAAAAGCATGGACTATTTAACAACAGGCTCAGGAGTAGATAATTATCTTGGGAGAAAAGGAATTTCTCCCTTATACTGTGCACAAAAAAATCAGTTGTATGTGGATAAAAGACCTAAATGAGTAAAGGAATACTTCCAAAAATTTAGAAGAAAATACAGCACAGGATCTTTATGATGTAGGGAAAAAGGAATTTCTAAAACAAAACTCACAAATTACAAACTACAAAGAAATATTCATAAATCAAATTGCATCAAAATAAAAACATCTTGAATCAAAAAAAAAAAAACATAGACAATGTGAAAAGGTAATCTACAGAACTGGAAAAGATTTACAATTTGTATAACTTACAAAGGATTTTTGTTGTTATTGTTGTTGTTAGTTGCCTTTGAATCAATTCGGACTCACGGCAACCTCATGTGTGCAGAGTAGAGCTGCTCCATAGAGTTTTCAAGTCTGTGACCTTTCAGATGCAGATCACCAGGCCTGACTTCTAAGGTGCCTCTGGGTGAGTTTGGACCACCAACCTTTCAGCTAGCAGTCGAGCACTTAACCATTTGCACTACCCAGGAACTTCTGACAAAGGATTAGAATTCCAAATATATAAAGAGTTCCTATGAACCAATGAAAGATTTATTTTTTTAATTACAAAAAATAGGCAAAAAATATGAATAGACAAGTTACAAAAGAGACACCCTAATGACAAGTAAATAGATAAAAGATTCCATCCTCACTAATAATCAAGAAAATGCAGCAAAAAGCTATTCTGTATGTTTCTATAATGGTCTCAGATCCCATAAGTTATAAGAAAGACACTATTATGCTTTCAAAATACATATGTATAGGCACTCATAATATGAACTTAGAAACAGAACTACGTTTACCTTTGTGAGCTTTCTAATATTAACTATGTCATTAGAAACTTGTAAGTCCTAAGAAAGTTATTTAGAAATTTTCTGAATTTAGACATTAGAAGTGTATGAAGTATGTAAAGAATGTAAACAACCTTTAAGTTGACTTTGACCTGACATGCTGTGAAAAAGAAGACATAACATAGTTAATCTTTGTAAACTAACACTGAGACATTAATCTAAACAACCTCCCTAATTTCCAACCTTAAAGAAAAGATGCATCATCTCCTTCTCTCTAACCCCAGAGAAAAAGTATAACATACTAGTCTTAGATGTCATACTGGCCCTTGCTGTCTGGCACCAACGTGACAAAAATCCATGTATAAACCCTAAGCTTCTGCTCACTTAGAGAAGGAAGAGATGAAACTGAGATTCTGTCTGCTCCCACCAACCTTGGACCCTAGCTGCAAGGGGCCTCCACCAAGTTTGAGCAATGGCTAAGCCTTCCTTTCTTGGTCTCTCGTTAAAGATAAAAATCTGAAGTCTATAGATTTGGACTCTAACTGTTGAACTAACCTTATGATTGTAATTGTTAATTCTGATTCTTGATTCTGAATGCATGTTGCAAGATCTTATTTGTGTGCTTTGCCATGACTACGTTGCAATAAACTAAACAAGCTTATGCATGATAAACCTGAGCATCTATCTACTAATTTCTAAGATGTTAAAATTCTCCACAACAACAAAAGCACAGGAGATAGCGTGTCAGATTGTCAAAAATTGTAAAACAGAAATTAAATCGGTTAAACCATTTTTTGAACAAACTGTCAATATTTTGAACAGTTGTAGTTATACATTAACTATGATATAGTTATTTCACTTCCAGGTATACTTCCTAGAAAAACTCACACACAAAAGCCCAAGAAAATATATCCAAAAACGTTTATTGTAGCAATGCTTGCAAGCGCATAAAATTAGAAGCATTTAAATGTTGATCAATAGGAGGGTAGATAAATAAGTTATAGCAAATGTATACAATGGAATCCCATATAGCAATAAAGTTAATTATTTAGAAATACTCACATACACAAGAATGAATCTTACAAATACTGAACAAAGAACTGTGTTGCAGAAGAAGCCTAGGCATAATATTATTTTTATAATGTGTACCAGTCTGCAAAAGGTAAAACAATTTAGACCCAAAACAAATGTGGGCAGGAATAGAGCAAACAAAGCAGAAAAATAATATTGGAACTGGTTTATAGATACAGGCAGTTTCGTTGAGTATTCTCTCAATGTAGAAGTTTGTTTGAAAATGTCTAACATAATTTTTTTTTTTAATGCCAAAATACATGAACACATAGAAAAGTGTGAAATATATGGAAATGATTAAAAATAAGTTCTGGATAATAGGTAACTCTAGGGGGATGGGGGAGCCCTGGTGACACAGTGGTTAACAGATCAGCTGCCATCCAAAAGGTCAGCAGTTCAAACCCACCAGAGCCTGCTTGGAAACCCTATTGGGGCAGTTCTACTCTGTCCTATAGGGTCGCTTTGAATCAGAATCGACTTGACGCCAATGGGTTTGGTTTTTTTGGTTTGGTTAAGGGGATAGGTAGGAAGGTAGCTGTAATTTGGGTGGGCTATTGGTGAATTTTATTTCTTACACTCGACAGAAGGTATCCACAGGTTTCTGTTGATTTTTTTTTTTTTTTTTGTAACTGAGTTTATCTGAAATAGTTCATTTAAAAAGGGCAAATGGGAGAAGGGAGATATTAGTCAATGAAATTGTTCGGAAAAATTGATCCTGGAGGGGGACACATTAGAGTTTCATTGGCACAGAACTTTCTAGTGATTACCAGTATTTTCAGTACTCCTTCCCTCTGAAGACACACATGATGTTATATCCCACAGGGCTCCATGACTATTTCTGACCAACGGGCTATGATAAATCAATTAGGAGACAGAGGAAGATTCCCTGTGCACTTTCCTCTGCTGCAGATATCCCATCTAGAAAGATAGAGACTTAAGTTTTGCAGCCGTAACAAAATTGGTAAGACTTTGACTTCTGATAACATGAGAGGCAGAACATGTACCCGATGAATGCATACCTCTACTCTCAGAATTTGGAAAACAGAAACTTAGTACCATAGTGTGTGTTGGTTGCTATAGGTTGTATTTGGTAATGATGACAAGAGAAACAGTTCAGAAAAGAATTGGCTGTTTTCAAGCAAGAATGAAAGGAATTAGAGAGTGCAGAAATGTGGGGTCTTACATGGGGCTTCTCAGCTTCCAAATAGTAAGAGATGCAATGTAAACAGCCTCAATAAGTGAGCCTAGCTATAAAAAATAAGTAAATAAATAAATAAACAAAAAAGAGATTAAAATTTGGCCTGCATTCCTGTTTAAAGATTTTAATTGAATAAAATGCCTTGGGGCAAAGATCAAACTAAGGGCCCAAGGCCCAGTAAATATTTTCAATTGGATAAAATAGCTCAGGTAAAAGAGTTTAAAGGTGTAACTCTCCCATCAAATCTGGCTCGACTCAAGGTAGTCACCACCCCTGGAGGGTATGGGCTCGACATTTCAAAGAAATGTAGTTGATTTGAGAACTATGTTACATCAAGAACTGTAGCTGCAACTACTGGCACATGAAATTAGTTAGAATCAAATAGGTTAGAAACCACACAAATTTTTTAAGAGGGTTACTTGTACTGTCAAAGAAACTCTGAGCCGGGATTAAGGGGTCTGAGACTGCAATTGTCTTAAAAGAACTCTTGGGCTCCAGAGCAGAAAGCTTGATAAGAAAGCTGCATATTCCTCAAGGGAAAGTCCCTGGGTAGTACAAAACGTTTATGATCAGCTGCTAGCCTAAAGGTTGGAGATCTGAGTCCCCCAGAGGCACCTTGGAAGAAAAGCCTGCCGATAGGCTTCCAAAACGGCAGCCACTGAAAGCCCTGTAGAGCACAGTTCTACTCTGACATACATGGAGTTGTCATGCGATGGAATTAATTCCATGGCAACTTTTTTAGTTTGTATATTCCCTGTTGTTGTTTTTGTGTGCCATCAAGTAGATTCCAACTCATAGCAAACCTACAGGACAGTGGAAAGAGTCGCATAGGGTGTGCTAGGCTACGGGAGTAGATCGCCTGGTCTTTTCTCCCATAGAACCACTGGTAGGTTTGAACCGCCAACCTTTTGCTTTGCAGCTGAGCACCTAACAATTGCACCACCAGGCTCTACATGTATATTCCCTTGTTGTTGTGTGCTGCCAAGTCAATTCCGACTCATAGCAACCCTATAGGACAGAGTAGAACTGCCTCAGAGGGTTTCCAAGCAGTGGCTGGTGGATCCGAACTGCCCACTTTTTGATTAGCAGCTTTAGCTCTTAACCACTACACCACCAGAGCTCCCATATATTCCCTAGGGCCATTTTTAATGAGTCCAGCAAGGATAATGGAATGGAACTGATCTCCCTGAGGGTGGAGCCAAAAGTCACAGAGAGCAAGGAACAAGTCAGCTTCTCCCAGAGAGCAGAGTCAGGCCTCACCAAGGTTAGGGGCTCACAAAATGTAAATGTGTGCCCACAAGGAGTTCAGAATTTCTCAGGAAGAGAGAGATTCCTGTGTCTCCCATTTCTCTTTTCCAAATATCAGATGTGTGGGAGGCCAATAACTTAGTGTTTTAGTTGATAAGTTTCGGAGTGAGAGGAGCTGTGTACAGACCTGAGATAGAAACTGCTGTCTACCGTGCAGACATTCTGGAGTTTAAGCTCTATGCCATGACTGGAGGAGATTTTGGAGCTGTCTCTCTTAGGGAGAAAACTAAAAAAATCCATTGCCGTCCAGTCAATTCTGACCCATAGAGATCTATAGGCCAGAGTAGACCTTATTCGTTGTTAAATGCATGCATACATATATACATACGTATATATGTAAACATCTGATGGATTAAACAGTTAAAAAGAAAATAAATTCCAACCTTTAAATCAAGAAGAAAATGTAAGTAAATGTTTAACTTGTCTCAAGTGAAGAAAGACTTTCTAAACACAAAATAGTGAAAAACAACACAAATGAAAAAACATATCTGATTACCTACAAAAAAAATAACACTTTTGAAGTCAAAAATACCATACACCAAATTAAAATCAATGACATGCCAGGAAATTTTTTTGGCAAAAAGTAGTTAACCCGTTGCCATTGAGTTGGTTCCAACTCGTAGCGACCCTATAGGACACAGTATGGTTTCCAAGGAGCAGCCAGTGGATTCGAATTGCCAGGCTTTTGACTAGCAGCCAAGCTTTTAACCACTGTGCCACGAGTGTTCCTAAGTGGTTCCCCCCAAAAAACCAAACCCATTGCCATCAAGTTGATTCTGACTCATAGCGACCCTATAGGACACAGTAGAACTGCCACAGCATGCCTGGTGGATTTGAACTGCTAATTTTTTGGTTAGCAGCCATAGCTCTTAACCACTATGCCACCAGAGATGGTTAGCAAGTCTTAAAAATTAGTAAGTTGAAACACTGGCATCTCAAAAAAAAAAAAAAAGTAGACAAAGAATATATATAACCTTACAATTCATGAAAGCTGAAATACAGATAGCTATATTCCAGAGCTATCAGCATCTGAGCCAGTGGGGCACGTTTGAGTTCCTGCTCAATTACCACTCCTAGACAATGACCAGACTGACTCGGGGGTGCAAATAAGCATCCCAGGAATATTTGACATATGTGTGTGTATACATACTTATGAGAAGTGTGAAAGTAAATAATTTTAGATTTTTGTTTTTAAATAATTTTGTTTTTCCAGTTTTTTTTTTTTTTCAATTTAAAATTTAAATTTAAATGATCTTTCTAGACAGGTATATCTGCAGCAAAGGAAAGAGCATTGGAAATCACTGTCTCCTAACTGATCAATCATAGCCCACTGGTCAGTTTAGAATTTAAAAAATACAAAAATACTTTAAAAACATGTATATTCATATACATGTTTGTCGTTGTTAGTTGCCATTGGGTCGACTTCGCTCCATATGGCTTTCAAGGCTGCGATCTTTGGGAAGCAGATCCCTAGGCCTGTTTCCTGAGGCACCTCTGGGTAGCTTCAAATCACCAGCCTTAACTATTTGCACCACCCAGGGACTCCTATATAAATAGGCATATATAGACATATGTATGGAAACCCTGGTGGTGCACTGATTAAAAGCTATGGCTGCTAACCAAAAGGTCGGCAGTTCGAATCCACCAGCCACTCCTTGGAAACCCTATGGGGCAGTTCTACTCTGTCCTACAGGGTCACTAGGAGTCGGAATCGACTCGACGGCAGCGAGTTTGGGTTTTTTTTTGAGACCTATATACACATTTATACACATATACAGTGAAATCTGTGAGAGCCGGAAGCCAATGAGACTGCCTTATTTTCCAGGTCTCACAAGTTTTGTGCCTCTGACAAGGTGTAGTCTTACCACTTTTCTATCGCTCTCTTGTAGTAGAAAATAATTGAGTTTTCCTTCGCTAACAGATTGCCACCTTACACAGGTTCCAGCTTTCACAGGTTTTACTCTGTGTGTGTGTGTGTGTGTGTGTGTGTGTGTGTGTGTGTGTGTGCATGTATACATATATATAGTTATGCGCTGCGTAATGTCCGGTCGGGCAACTCCAAACGCATATAAGTCCGTGGTCCCATGAGGTTATAGAGTTCAGAAATCTCCATCAAGAACGGAACGTAATTTGCTAAGTACTGTAGATTCTGTCTGTCTCTCACTAGCTCTCCTGGTCTTGCGTCAGCTCCGGGCCTGTGGTGGCAGGGGGAGCGGGTCCTGGCGCCCCTCCACGGCTGCCTGTCCCACCACGCTTGCCTCAGGCACTGCACAGCCGCAGCTGGAGCCACCTGGGGGGATGCCCGGTGAGGCTGCTGCCCCACTCCACCAGGGCACCCTGCACAAAACGCCCCGGCTGAGACTGTGGCTCCTCCTATGGTGGCAGCCACCAAAAGGTGAGGACTGTGGTAGCAGGGCTGGAAGAGGTTAAAGCCCACTGGGAGGCAGGAAGGGAAGGGAGCCTGTGGTGCACCTGGAGGTGGCTGTCTGGACAGCAAGTGTTCGCTGCCACTGGGGCCTGGTGAGGTGTCAGAGATCAGGCGGCAACCACACAGGATGGGTGGCAGCGGAGCCAAAATTTTCACAAAATCCCTCAGTGCAGCAGTGGCTGCATGGTGTCTGGCCCACCCAGTGACCATCCTGAGCACCCCTCTCCTGTATATAATATGGTGTTCACACAAGGCCCAAATCACGTACCGTCCTATTTCACAGAATGTGTAGTGGACGTTAGGTGACTGTATATATACATATCTGTACATACACACACACACACACACACACACACATACACACATATATACACACATTTGAATGAGGTAAGAGGAATACTGTGTCTTCTAGTTGCAGGATCCTAAAGCTAACAATTTATGCTCCCAACAACCTTCCATTTAGGAAGCTGTTGGTTGAATGGTACAATCTATAAATGGCTCTGACCTCCTGAGAGATATCAAGTCATAAATAATAATTACTTTTTATGATACAAATGTTTTTGAAGAAGAGCTAAAGTCATTATTAAAAAAGCATTATGCCCCTATGAGATTTCCCCATCCCTAAGATTAATATCACTTTTGAGAAGGCCTGGGTATTTTTCTACCTTGTAATCTTACATGAAAAATTATTTTGTGCAGTGCCAGGAGTTAAACGCATATCATGAAATTCACTTTCCTCCCTACTGCCATTTCTGTCACTTAATTCAATGAGAGTCCACAAAAATACAGTATGACTCAGAATACTGAAGCTGTGGCTAAGCAAGAAAAGTTCATTTGAAATTGATTTTCTTTCAGGAATCCTTGATATTCTTCTTTCCAATTGTTCACCTCTACTGTAGGGCTCAGTAAACACTTAAGGAAGTTGCCATGCGCAGCAGCCTGTCCGAGACATGAAGGAATGTGAAGCAGGGTAATCAAAACATCATCAACCCAATTCTCCAAGGTAGCTGGCCAATAATGCTGTTCTAATTGAATAACTTATCCACAGCTATTTCCCCGGGGAGAGCCGAAGGCTCAGCCTCGGCAAAGAGGCAGATGGTGCCGCATATACAATGAAACCTGTAATTTTCTCTTGCCATTGGACATGTTAACAGTGGGCTGTTTCTGCCTATTCTTTAATATTTTATTTTAATAGTTCCTTCTCAAATTATAATGTACCATGAAGCAGCCTAAGAAGGATTCAGTGATACATATCATATTTAATTTATCATACCTCTAGCTCACCGAACAACTCACTCGCTAATCAGCAGTAGTATATGTCAGAGTCAGGTGCAAACAGAAATGAAAGCGACAGAAAAGAACCCAATTAAAACCAAAACGGGAGATGAGTCTTCAGGGTAGCATGGCATTAACTAGCAGCAAAGCACGGAACATCAAGTACATTCTAATTCCAATTTTTTTTTAATGGTAATTTGCCGTGGAATATGCACACCCAATGTATTTGGGAAGACAATGGAATGGTTTTGTTTTCTATGATGAGAATGATTCAACCATTGGGATCTGGAGGGGGATGAAGGGCTGTGTGGTTGCTTGATTTTCATCGTCTGGTGGCAGCCAAAGCTGGAAGAGAGGGAAGGCTTAAAAGGACAAGCAGCGACAGCCCATCATCGGTCTAACAACACGACAGATGACAGGCCCAGAGGCAAACCCAGGGCCTGTAGCCCATCAGCCTACACAGGCTGCCAAAGAGCAGCTGCAGCGATGGAAGAAGATCATCCAGACTTGAACATCTGGGCCTGGCTGCGGCGAAAGAGTCTTTATACCCTGGAAACAGTCCTTCACACAGATACCCATTGCTGGTTAAGGGAACTGAGGTAGAATTGATACACAGAAAGGAGAAACGTATAGCATTCTTGAGCAATACTTTCCAGGCAAAAGTTATGTCATAAAGAATGTTCCCTTTCTGGAGCCATTGAGGCTGGATGAACCCCTGAGACTATTACCCTAAGATAATACTTAAACTTTAAACCAAAAATATCCCCTGAACTCTTCTTAAAACCAAACAATAATTTAGCTTAACTAGTAAAGAATATCTGCCTTGAGCATTGTGCTCTTTTAAGATCTATTTAGGATCAAACTGACAGCAGCAACTCGAAAGATTAGATAGGAAACTTAGAGAGCAGTGAATTTATGTTAACGGGGGAGGAATAACTCAGAAAAAGGGTGAGAATGGTCACACGACTCAAAGAATGTAATCAATGTCACTGAATTTTACATGTAGAAATTGTTGAATTGGTGTTTCTTCTGCTGTATATATTCTCAAGAACAACAGTAATAAAAGAATTTTGAAAAATGTTCCATTCTGCAAAGATACGTGTCTGTGGTTTGGCTAAGAGCTAGCAAGCTTTCCTAGCTGCAGTGAACAAGCAGACCACTGCTGATGTTTATCAGAAATGCCAAGGCACTGGAGGAAAGCTCTTGAGGTCACAGGGCAGCACAGGTCTGCCTGTGGTAATTGAAAACAGGTGATGAGATTGGGCTGATTGTATTTTGGAAAAGGTAAATCAGTGCTGCAGCACTCCAACATGGATAATTCATGAAGTCTCTGGTTTGTATTAGACACTCAACATGCCTTTCAGGAAGAAATGACACAAGTAATGTCTCAAATAATAGCGTGCCACTTGGAGAAAGATAATTGTACCCAGAGTTAGGTAGTGGTTAGCTCAGAATGAGTACTCATCCTTTCAAAGGCAGCAGCCATCCATTCACTCTGGTATCCTACTGTAAGTACAGTATTGTGTTCATAGTCACACAGGCTGAAGCCAGGAACACTGAGTTTTATCTGATTTTTTTCTCCATTTGGAATAATGCTCTGATTATTCTCCCAAATAGCAAAATCAGTCATGTGAAACACAAATGAGTATGATGAAAGACAGATTGTTACAATGGAGGAGAGGCTTTCCTTTTCTCATAAAATAAAGCACAAGAACTGTCCCTAAAAAGGTTAGAGCATATGTAATACAAATTATCAGAGCTGAGTTTGCTCATGTGTAAGGGAGTCTCTCTTTCTGACCATTTAATGTATGAAGATATTATTAATCAATCTCACCACGGCCTCCGAATCTTTGTTCACTTCCTGGTACCTTGACTTACTTATGCATGATTCAGAAACGTCATTTAACCTCACTGAGATTTTGTTTCATCATCTGAAAAATACTAGAAATCCCGCACCACACTTACCTCCCAAACCTATTGATGAGGTTGAAGAAGAAAGGATATGAAAAAACATTTTGCAGATATAAAGGTGTTGTTGTTGCTAGGTGCCTTCGAGTCAGTTCCGACTCATAGCCACCCTACGTACAACAGAACGAAACCCTGGCTGGTCCTGTGCCATTCTCTCAGTTGCTGGTATGCTTGAGCCCATTGTTGCAGCCACTGTCTTAATCCATCTTGTTGAAGATCTTTCTCTTTTTTGCTGACCCTCTACTTTACCAAGCATGATGTCCTTCTCAAGGGACTGACCCTTCCTGGAAACATGTCAAAAGTACTTGAAACGAAGTCTTATCATCCTTGCTTCTAAGGAGCATTCTGGTTGTACTTCTTCCAAGACAGATTTGTTTGTTTTCCTGGTAGCCCATGGTATAGTCAATATTCTTTGCCAACACAATAATTCAAAGGCATCAATTCTTCTTCAGTTGTCTTTATTCATTGTCCGGCTTTCCCGTGCATATGAGGCGATTGAAAACACTATGGCTTGGGTCAGGCACACCTTAGTCCTTAAAGTGACATCTCTGCTGTTTAACACTTTAAAGAGATCTTTTGCAGCAGATTTGCCGGACACAATGCATCGTTTGATTTCTGGACTGCTACTTCCATGGGTATTGATTGTGGATCCAAGTAAAATGAAATCCTTGACAACTTCAATATTTTCTCTGTTTATCATGATGTTGCTTATTGGTCCAGTTGTGAGGATTTTTGTTTCCTTTATGTTAAGGTGTAATCCATACTGAAGGCTATAGTCTTTGATCTACATTAATAAGTGTTTCAAGTCCTCTTCACTTTCAGCAAGCAAGGTTGTGTCATCTGCATATTGCAGGTTGCTAATGAGTCTTCCTTCAACCCTGATGCCCCGTTCTTCACATAGTCCAGCTTCTCAGATTATTTGCTCAGCATACAGATTGAGTAAGTATGGTGAAAGGATACAACCATGATGCACACTTTCCTGATTTTAAACCAAGCAGTAACCCCTTGTTCTGTTTGAACAACTGCCTCTTGGTCTATGTACAGGTTCCGCATAAGCACAATTAAGTGTTCTGGAATTCTCACTCTTCGTAATGTTATCTGTAATTTGTTATGATCCACATAGTCAATAAAACACAGCTAAACATCTTTCTGGTATTCTCTGCTTTCAGCCAAGATCCATCTGACATCAGCAATGATAACCCTCATTCCACATCCTCTTCTGAATCTGGCCTGAATTTCTGGCAGTTCCCTGTCAATGTACTGCTGCAACCACTTTAAAGTGATCTTCAGCAAAATTTTACTTGCATATGATATTAATGATATCGTTCAATAATTTCTGCATCCTGTTGAATCACCTTTCTTTGGAATGGGCACAAATATGGATCTCTTCCAGTCGGTTGGCCAGGTAGCTGTCTTCCAAATTTTCTAGCATAGACGAGCGAGCATTTCCAGCATTGCAACCATTTGTTGAAATATCTCAGTTGGTATTCAGTCAATTTCCAGAGCCTTGTTTTTCTTCAATGTTGTCAGTGCAGCTTGGACTTCTTCCTTTAGTACCATTGGTTCTTAATCATATGCTACCTCCTGAAATGGTTGAATGTCAACCAGTTCTTTTTGGTACAGTGACTCTGTGTGTTCCTTCCATTTTCTTTTGATGCTTCCTGTGTCATTTAATATTTTCCCTGTAGAATCCTTCAGTATTGCAACTCAAGGGTCTTAATGAATAAGGGCCTCTCAAGACTATCAACAGAAGGCCAATTTAAATATTTGCTTCACCCAACCAAGAATGAGTAATTGAAACACATAATTGTTGTAAGTGTATATGTTTCTGCTTCATTTCCTCAGGCATGGTTTGAGTGATGTGATGGTTAATGTTATGTGTCAACTTGTCCAGGCCATGATTCCCAGTATTGTGTAATTGTCCTCCATTTTGTGATCTGATGTAATTGTCCTCCACTTCATGGTATTGTGTAATTATTCTCCATTTTATATGTGGTAAATCCTAAACTTCTGTATGTTAATGAGGCAGTATTAGTGTAGGCTGCATCTTGGGTCACATCTTTACTAAAGGGTGTGACTCAAGTCAGAGCCTTACTGAAGTCACATCCTTACTTAAGTCACCACTTTACTCAAGTATCTGATGTACTAGGAGTTTCCTTAAGGGTGTGACCTACATCCAATATATACGAATCCTCTGGCAAAGCTATCTCTTACTCTGGATGCTGCATCTGGCTCATCATCATCTGATCTCTGGTTCCTAGGACTTGAGCTAGCAGTCTGCTGTCTGACCTGTCAATTCTGGGATTTATCAGCTTCCACATCCCTGTGAGCCATCAACCTATCGTCTGACCTGATTTGCCAGCTTCTACAGCACTGTGAGCCAGTATCTGCCCTCTGACCTGATTCACCAGCTTCCACAGCTGCATGGACTAGCAGCCTGTTGTCTGACCTGCTGATTTGTGTTCATCAGTCTCTGCAACCATGTGAGTCAGGAGAAGTCTCCATCCAGCCTGATGCCTGATGCATGGATTTGGGACTTGCCAGCCTCCACAACTGCATGAACCATTTCCTTGAGATAAATCTCTTTATATATATTTTATGTGAGGTATATATATATATATATGTTTAACTGGTTTTGCTTCTCTAGAGAATCCAACCTAAGATAGGTGAGATACGAAAAAAAAAAAAAATTCAGCCAATTTTGGAAAGAGACAAATGGTGAGAGTGTTTCATCTTCAGAGTTCATTGCCATACAAGTATTTAAAAGAAATAAACAATGATGATGTGTTATGTGAAATAGTCAAAGCATTCAATGGTACTTCATTGACAAGAATAGTTCCCAAACCTTGTCCTTCTGGGAGGATGCACTCCCAAGTGACATCCTAATTATATGGACCACAAACAGTAACAGAAAAAATTTGAAGCATGGTCACTGACCTTGAGTAGCTATGACAGGCATTCTTACCAGTAAAGAGATCGTGTTAGGGGAAATCAAACTAATATATAACAAATAGATAATTAAAGTAAGTAATAATAACACAGAAATGATAGTGAATTAAATTTTGAAGATAAACACTTTACTAAATCAAATTAAAAAATATAGACATGTCTGCTTTAATGCCATATAAGTGCTCCTGAAAAACCTTGATATTCTGCAAAATAGTTCCTAAAAAATAACAGTACTTATGGGCAAAATAGGCTTGAGGCCAATCACTCAAAAACTATGGGCCATTATAAGCAGAACACAAACATAAATGAAAGCAATCTTAAATTAAATCTTTACTGGCATTTGCACTCAGCAAAACTATCAGTCCATCCTTTGCAATCTTAAACTTGTGGACGTGTGCTTCTGCCTTCAAAATTTAGGATGTTGAAAGCATTGATCAAAATTAAAAATCTGGATTCTTCTAGTTCCACCATGCAGGAGTAGCCCCATCCCTCCCAGGTCCTCCCCCATACAGCTAAAAATTCCCTGGACATAACACAACAAGTGTAGAAAGTCTCTGAAAGGTAAAAGAAGAAGGTAGACTGCCTAGGACCTTGGAACTTAAGTTTCCTGAGTATGTCCTTCCATATATCCTGGATAGGGCACTGGTTTCAAACCAGGAATACCGACAGGCACAGACATAAAAATCTCTAAGAAAATCCCATTCTTCCTTGCCAGAGGCACACACACAAAAAAGTGGTATAATAAAATAAAAACTTCTAGGCAATAACCAACCTACTCCAGTTAAACCCCAATAGAAAAACTACATCCTCTCCCCCCTGCAGTTTTAAAGGAGTTTAGCTAGAAGATGATTTTCTATCCCACCCCACCCCCACCCAGCCTTACAGATTTTCCACATGGTGGTGTCCTGGTTGAGCGTGGAACTATTCCCATGCCTCTCCTTAGCAGAAGCAAGCAGATGTGTTCTGCCCCAGCCCCCTCAAGTCAACCACTGCTGGGGAGCTGAATTCCCACCCTCAGAATCACGAGACAAAGAACAAGGCAATGCAAGTCTTTCCTGGAGCCATGGAGGCTAGATGAACCCCTGAAACCCTTGCTCTGAGATAATTTTTAAACCTTAAACTAAAAATATCCCTTGAAGTCTTCTTAAAACCTAGCAAGAGTGAGCACTCTAGTGTCAGCAAGGCTAAGTGAAGAGCTGAAACTCCACATCCACCTAGCATCTACAAGCCTGAACAAGGTAGTGGGAGGTGGGCTTTGGGCTCATTGGTACTCTGCTTCCCCATTCCCTCTTCCTGGTGGTAAAAAGATTTAGCAGAGAGCTAATCTTACACCTACACTCAAAGATAACAAAATGATATGAATTGGTGCTCCACTTACACTGGAAAGGTGTCAGTTGTGCAAAGGTGTAGCTGAACTTCAACCCCACTACTGCTATGAGGCAGCGTGAGTCCCATGTTCTTCAGGGTGGTGTTAGTGGGACCCAGTGGAAAAATGAACACACACACCCACCTGGGCCTTGGCTTTACTTCAACAGGAGGACTGCATGCTACAAAAAGTTTAAATAAGATCCAAGAAACCCTGGTGTTACAGTGTTTAAAGCACTTGGCCGCTAGCTGAAAGGTCAGTGGTTTGAACCCACCAGCTGCTCCATGGGAGAAAGATGTGGCAGTCTGCTTGCACAAAGATTAGAGCCCTGGAAACCTTATGGGGCAGTTGTACTCTCTCCTTAAGATCACTATGAGTTGGAATTGACGCAACAGCAATGAGTTTAGAGTCTCATTAGACAATATCCAAATGCCCAGGATACAACGAAAATCACTTGTCATACTAAGAACCAGGAAAATCACAACATATATGAGAAAAGTCAATCAGCAGACATCAGCATTAAGATGAATTAGATGTTGGAATTATCTGACAAGGATTTCAAAGCAGTGATCATAAAAATGCTTCAAGGATCAATTATGAATTCTCTTGAAACAAAGGAAAAAAATAGAAAACATCAGCAAAGAAAGAGAAGTCATAAATAAGAACCAAATGGAAATTATAGAACTGAAAAATACAATAAAAATAAATAAATAAACAAACAAAAAAACAACTCATTGGATGGGTTCAATAGTAGAGCGGAGATGACAGAGGATACAATCAGTGAACTTGAAGACAGGTCAATAGAATTTACCCATTCTGAACATCAGACAGAAAACAGACCGATAAAGAAAAAGAATAGAGCTCAGGGACTTGAGGAACAATAACAATAGTTAATATTCCTATCAGAAGCTAAGAAGGAGAGAGGAGAGAAAGTGGAACTGAAAAAAGTAATCAAAGAAATAATGGCTAAAAAATTCCTGAATTTGTTGGAAAACATAAATGTACAGACTCAAAAAGATTAACAAATACCAGATAGGATAAGCTTAAATAAATACATGCCAAGACACATTATGATTAAACTTCTGAAAACTGAAGCAAAAAAAACAATTTTTAAAGCAGCCAGTGAAAAATGACAAATTACTTACTTACCAATTCGAATGACAGCAGATTTCTTATCTGAAAACCTAGAGGCCAGAAACAAGTGGCTCATATTTTTCAAGTGCTGATAGAAAAGAATTGTCAACTACAAATCTTATATCTGGTGAAAATGTCTTTCAGGAATGAAGGACAAATAAAGACTTTCTCAAATGAAGGATAACTAAACTAAGAGAAAGTGTTGCTATCAATCTTACTTTTAGAGACTGGCTATAGGAAGTTTACAAAGCAGAAAGGAAATGATAATTGAAGAAGTTTTTGCACTTCATAAAGGAAAGAACATTAGAATGGGTAATAATAGGGACAAATATAGCAGACTATCCTGTATTTCATAAATCATATTTGATGGTTGAAGCAAAAATTATAACACTATCTGATGTGATGCCCAGTGTATGTGGAAGAAATATTTAAGACAATATTTTAAAAATGAGAAGAGTAAAGGGATTTAAAAGGATGCAAGGTTTTTACACTTCACTTGAAGTGGTAAAATATCAAACCAGCAGACTATAGTCAGTTACTTATGTACATTGTATCTATAGGGTGTATATATTATAATACCTACAGCAACTGCTTAAACAACTATACAAAATGATGTAATAAAAACACTATGAATATATCAAGATGGAATCCTAAATAAATTTAAATAACCCACAGGGAGGTAAGGAAAGAGAAATTGACGAACAAGAAACAGAGGGAAAAACAGAAATAAACAATAAAATGATAGACTTAAGCCCTAACATATCAATAATTACTTTAAAAGTAAATGGCCTATATACACAAATTAAAAGACAGAGGTTTTCCGAGCAGACAGACAAATCTGAAACAATAATATGCTATCTACAAGGAACTCAACTGTAATACAATGACGGGGAGGTTGAAAGTAAATGATGGAAAAATATATACCATGCAAACATGAATTTAAAAATAAATCATGGTTGTATTAAGATCTGATAACGTAGGCTTCAGAGCACAGAAAACTACTAGACACAAGGAAGAAGAGGGACATCACATAACGATAAAAAGATTCCACCAGGAAAATAACAAACTTAAATGTGCATGCACCAAACAACAGAGCCTAAAAATATATGAAGCAAAAACTAAAAGAGCTGAAAGGAGAAACAGAAAAATCCACAATTTTAAGTGCGGTCTTCAACACCCCATTCTCAGTAATTGATTGAACTAAGAGGCAGAATATCAGTAAGCATATAGAAGAACTGAATAACACAATCAGTCAGAAGAACCTAATTGACATATAGAGAACACCCTAATCAACAACAGCAGAATGAACTTTTTTGTTTGTTTCAAGCTCCCATGGAATAGTTACCAAAATACTGGGCCATCAAACAAACCTCAAGAAATTTATAAGAACTGAAATCATACAGCATGTGTTGTCTGGCAATAATAGAATAAAACTAGTAATCAATAACAGCAAGGTAACAAGAAAAAAAAAACCCTCAAAACATATGGAAATTAAACAATGCACCTCTAAGTACATGCAATTCCTGGGTTGTGAATGTCTGATTTATGGACAACTTACAAATGCCCTTTAATGTTATGTAAATTTGTCCTCAGTTTGAAACACTGAACTAACTCCTCCCTACTGGCAACAAATTCTTCATCACAATCACCTTCACTTGCTTCATGTGCAGTTTTTAAATCATTGAAAAGGCTTCGAGCCTTTTCTTGCACTAAAGTAAGGCTAAAGAAGAACTGTATACACCTGTGATCAACTTACAAATTTGATTTAAAGGCACAGTTAGGAACAGATCTTGTTCATAACCCAGGGCGTGCCTGTAATCCATGGGTTAAAGAGAAAATCCCAAGAGAAATTTTTTAAAAAAAGAACTAAACGAAACTATAATATACCTATTATTTTTGTTATTGTTAGTAGTGTCGATTTAATTTCAACTCATAGTGACCCCATGTATGCAGAGTAGAACTGTTCCATAGAATTTTCAAGGTTGTAACCTTTCAAAGCAGAGCAACAAGCTTGTCTTCCAAGGCAACTCTGGGTGGATTCCAACCACCAACCTTTCAGTTAGGAATCAACTGCTTACCTATTTACGTCACCCAGGGACTCCTAACATAGCTGTTAAGAGGATAAAAAGAAAATCTACCAAATGGGAGAAAATATTTGCAAACCACATATCTGACAACGGACTAGCACTCTCAAAACTCAACAGTAAAAAAACAAACATTACAATTAGAAAATAGACAAAAGACGTGAACAGTCGTTTCACCCAGAAGGATATACTGATGGCAAATAAGCACATCAAAAGACATTCAGCCTCCTTAGATGTTGTTATTGTTAGCTGCTGTTGAGCTGATTCCAACTCTGCAAATTCAAACCACATTGAGATATCTCTGCACACCTATTTAGAATCGCTAAAATAAAGAATAGTGACAACAACAAATGCTAGAGAAGATGCTGAGACAATGGCTCACTTACACATTGCTGGTGGGAATGTAAAATGTTACGGTCATTCTAGCAGTCACTCTATTGGTATTTTCTTTAAAAAAAACAAACAAACAAACAGCTTTGCAGCTCAGCAATTGCATTATTGGACATTGATTCCAGAAAAATAGAAACTTAAATTCACACCAAAACCTGTACATAAAGTTTCATAGCAGGTTTATTTTTAATGGCCAAAAACTGGAAACAACCAAATATCCTTTAACTAGTGAATGGTTAAATAAATTGTAGTACATTCATACCATGACATACTACCCAGCAATAAAGAGAAGCAGACTATTGATACATACAAGAGGTTGAATGTATCTTCAAGGAATTATGCTGAGTGAGAAAAAGACAATTCTCAAAAGGTCACACAGTGTATCTTTATATAATACACTTGAAATAACAAAATTATACACATAGAGAACAGATAAGCGGTTGCCAGGGGTCAACGATGGGGGCGATGGGTGGAAGAGGAAGGGAGATATGTCTAGATATTAAACAGGAAAACAAGGAACAGTTTTGTGCCTTGACTGTATCAATGTCAATATCCTGGTTGCAATATTATACCATCATTTTTCAAGATGTTACCTTTGAGAGAAACTGGGTAAACAATACACAAGGTCTTTTTGTATTATTTCCTACGACTGCATGTAAATCTAGAATTATCTCAAAATTAAAAAGTTTAGCTAAAAAAAATTAAAAATCTGATCAAGGGTCTAGACTTTGTCATTTTTTTTTTTTAAAAACACAAGGGAGAATGTCTTCAGCCTTTCTTCATCTACACGCTCAGACAGCTTAATATAGTGGAAAGAAGAGCAGTTCTTGAAGCCACTTAACCAGGCACTACTTGCACTTCTGTAGGATTTTCAGCCTTTGAAAAAACATTTCATATATTGCTAAGACTTTTCCTGATTGTTTTAAACCATTAAAGTGCAGAGAAAAAATCAGCTGTAGAACAAAACGATTTTTGCACTGTATTATTCACATATAAACTACTTTATGTTAAATGAACACACACTAGCAAAAAAGATGGCGTGTGGTTCAAATTACAATTAAATTTGTCCCAGATTTTAATTCATACCTAACCCTCTATATAGCCAAATACTAGAACCTACATGTAAGTATCTGTGGAATAAATTATAGGTGGATTTTTTTTCTTTTCTGTCTGCTTATTTTTTTCTATTGTTTCTATAATAATCATCTATTGATTGTAAAATTTTAAAATTAAGTCTTTTGACAAATATTTTATTTGATGCTTATAAGAGTATGCAATATAGTTTCTTTACCAAATAAGGGAATATTTAATGGATGGAATTATTCAGGATTCACTCATGGTTCAACTATTATTGATCATTGTTGTTAGTTACTGAGTACCATGACATTTTCATTTGGGAAACATTTCGACAGTAAATTTTAGGGGATGGTAGAAGTTGGTTGAAAAAGATAGGATGGAGGGAGAAGAGTTATGCAGATTACCAAAATTTCCTGTTTCATTAGCCTCTTCTCTCAGTAATTATTATATAATTAATTTAATTAGCAAAATAACAATTGTATTTTTAGGTTAGATCACCTAAAGTGTAGTTAAACCATGTGTCATGGAGTCAACTCATGGTGTCAGAGTAAAACTGTGCTACATAAGGTTTTCGATGGCTGACTTTTTGGAAATAGACACCAGGCCTTTCTTTCAAGGCACCTCTGGGTATATTTGAACTTCTAACCTTTCAGTTAACAGCCAAGTGCATTAACTGTTTGTACCAGGGACAAAGTGTAGTTAGATCACCTAAAGAGCTTTAAACCAAAAAACCAAACCCGTTGCCATCAAGTTGTTTCTACCTCATGGAGATCACACGTGTCTTTAGTATAGTCTGAAAAGTTTAAAGAATTCCCCAACTAACCTGCAAAGCACTCTGGTGAGCATGCCGCAAATCCCTCTGGAGGAAAGTAGCTTGAAGCAAAGGGTGTGGAGCCCAAAGATCAGAATTCAAGTCTTGGTACAATATTTACTAGCTATGTAAACTGAGGCAAGACACAATCCCGTTGAATCTCAATTTTCTTTCTATCAAATGGAGATGCTGGTCATTTCTCCATCTGCCTCGTTGGGATGCAATGAAAATGGAAATGATATAACTTATCTGAAATCACTTTAAAAACAAAAACGTTATAATTTTTTTTGCAATTACTCTTTACTGACTCTAACTCTTTCTGGACTCACAGGAGGAAACAGCAAACTCAGCTGAAATGCCCAATCTCATTTTCCATGTCTATTTCCTTTCTTTCTTCTTTCCTTTCCTTCTTTCCCAGTTTCTCTGTATTCATTTATTTATTCAATAAACACATATTGAGTGCTTACCCTCTGCTACCTTGCCAGGCAATAGAGATAAAACAGTGAGCAAGTCAGACACGGTGCTTACCTAATTGGAGCTTATAATCACCAAGGAAATGGACATTAAATCAACACTTCAGTACATAATAGTATAATTGAATAGCAAAGACTGATTTCTAAACAAGATCTACTTGCAAGATGCTATTATAGCAGAGAGTAAGGTATGTAATCAGGTTGGTTACGGATTGAGAGAAAGCTTCGTAGAGGAAGTGACTTTTAAGCTGAGTTCAGACAGATAAGAGTTAACCAGGCAAAAGGATTGTATAGTTATTTATATTTCATAATAAATTACCCAAAGCTTACTCACTGCTGTCAAGTCAATTCTGACTCATAGCGACCCAAAGTTTAGCAGCTTAAAACAACTAGCAGTATTATCTCAGATTCCGAGGGTCAAGAATCTGGGAACAGTTTAACTGGGTAGTACTGACTCAGGGTCTCACATGAGCTTGCATTCAAGCTGTTTATTATGGTTTCAGTCACCTCAACCCTTGACTGGGGAAGGATCTATTGAAAACTCACTCGTGTGGTTTTTGGCAGGCTCAGTTCCTCAGCAAGTGGCCTCTTCATAGTCCGCCTGAGTGTCCTCATAAGTAGCAGCTGGTTTCCCTCTTCCCAGGCCTGATCTACCACATGGCAGCTGGCTTCCCTCAGAGCTGAGAGACTCAAGAGAGATGAGGCAGAGAGAGAAAGAGAGACAAAGAGAGAGTGGGGGGCGGGGCCGTGAGGGTGGGAAGAGAGATATGGAAGCTGTAGTCTTTTTATAATATTTTCTAGGCAGTAATATCCCATCACTTCTACTTTTTGATATTGACTAGAAGAAAATCCAAAGGAGCCCTGGTGGCACAATGGTTAAGTGCTTGGCTGCTAACCAAAAGGTCAGCGATTCTAACTCACCAGATGCTCCACGGGAGAAAAGACCTGTCGATCTATTCCCATAAAGATTACGGCCTAGGAAACCTTAAGGGGCAGTTCGACTCTGTCATACAGGGTTTGCTATGAGTCAGAATCGACTCAACAGCACACAACAGTAACAAAAGTAAATCCAGACCACCTGAAGGGAAGGGAGATTAAGCTGTATTTTGAGGCGAGTGTATCAAATAATTTGTAGACATATCTTTAAGGGTACGGGGGTCTACTATCAGTAGAGAAGTGTTTAAGAAAGTTGTAATTGTTGCTGTTAGGTGCTGTTGAGTCGGTTCTGACTCAGCTACCATATGTACAACAGGGTGAAACACTGCCTGGTTCTGTGCCATCCTCACCATCATTGCTATGTTTGAGCCCACTGTTGCAGCCACTGTATCAATCCAAGGATTGGTCCCTCCTGATAACATGTTCAAAGTATGTGAGACGGAGTCTCCCCATCCTTGCTTCTAAGCAGCACTCTGGCTGTACTTCTTCCAGGACAGACTTGTTTGTTCTTCTGGCAGTCTATGGTATATTCAGTATTCTTCTCCAACACCATAATTCAAAGGCACCAATTCTTCTCTGGTCTTCCTTACCCACTGTCCAGCTTTCACATGCATAGGAGGCAATTGAAAAGACCATGGTTTGGGTCAGGCACACTTCAGTCCTCAAAGTGATATCTTTGATTTTTAACACATTAAAGAGGCCTTTTGCAGCAGATTTGCCCAGTGCATACATCATTTGATTTCTTGACTGCTGCTTCTGTGGGCATTGATTGCAGATACAAGTAAAATGAAATCCTTGACAACTTCAATCTTTTCTCCGTTCATCATGATGCTGCTTATTGGTCCAGTTGTGAGGATTTTTGTTTTCTTTATGTTAAGGTGTAATCCATACTGAAGGCTATAGTCTTTGATTTTCATTAATAAGTGTTTCAAGTCCTCTTCACTTTCAGCAAGCAAGGTTGTGTCATCTGCATATCGCAGGTTGTTAATGAGTCTTCCTCTAATCCTGATGCCATGATCTTCTTCATATAGTCTAGCTTCCTGGATTATTTATTCAGAATACAGACTGAATAGGTATGATGAAAGGATACAACGCTGACACACACCTTTCCTGATTTTAAACCACGCAGAATCCTTTTGTTCTGTTCAAATGACTGCCTCTGGCCAATTGACTGGAAGTGATCTATATTTGTGCCTATTCCAAAGAAAGGTGATCTAACAGAATGTAAAAATTATCAAACAAAATCATTAATATGAGGGTAAGTAAAAAAGTATTGCTACAAAATCATAGAAATCTTTATTAAACAAAATTATCAAAATGTGAAGCTGCTGTTCCTCCGCATATCCTCCATCTAGCTCTATACACTTCTGAAGGTGGTATTTCCACCTCTCCAACATTTCCCTGAAGAATTCTGTGCTCTTCAATTTTCATGCTCCTTTCTTAACCCCAGAGTGACCTTTAATCCATTGACACTTTTTTAGAATTCATCTTTTCCCTCTTGTCCTTACCTTTTTTGTATTACACTATAATTCAGCACTACATAGCCACTGCCTTGTAAGGCTCATAATAGTTGTTCTCTCTACTCCGTCATATATGCCTGCCAACATTTGGGGCCTGGTTAAATGAGCCATCTACCTATTTCATGTCTGTACCCAAGTAACACTACACTGCTAACGAAAACCACACCATCACCAGTGTGGACTGGTCTCGTTTCAAGTTATTATCAAAAGTTGATATGCACCCATGACATTATCAGAAAATTTTCCTATACTTCCCTAGCTGTGTTACTTTCCCAATTCTTCTGGATGGTTATTATATCAAAATTCCAATCCTTCCCTCCCCTGTAGGTGACCTCATCTTATATTTCATTAATAAAAATTGATGCAGTCAGATGAAAATAATCTCATGGTCCCACTAAATCCATGAGCCGACCTGCATCTGTACAAGTACTGGGTCTTTTCTTCTGTTAAGGCCCCTCTTCCTATCAGGTAGAGTCCATGGGTGGTGCAAATGGTGAACGTGCTGAGTTGCTAATCACAAGTCTGGAGGTTTGAGCCCACCCTGCTCTGCAACACATGGAATCACTAAGAGTCGGAGTTGACTCAACGGCAACTGTTAATTGTTTTTGTTTTCTTTCTGTCAGAGACCACTTCTCCACTACTATTTCTTACTCAAGTATTGGCTCACCTATCTATCCCCTTTTCTGTCCTGTACTATCAGTCTCTACTGGATCATTTCCATTTACTCAAATATTTTCCATCAAGGAAAAATATATAAATATACATCTACAGATTTATCTGTATCTATATATCTATGTATCTTTACTATGTATTATAATACACACCAAAACCCATTGCTGTTGAGTCGATTCCGACTCATACACACATATATATATAATGGTATATACTTATTATAGATAAATTAGAGATAAATATATGTAAGTATACATATATTTTTTTCTTTGGACTTTCACCCTTTCCAAATAATCTTCATTTTCTCTGCTCCCCTTGATATTTAAACTCCTCAAAAGAGTTGTCAATATTCACTGTTTCCACTTTCTCACTTCCTTTTTTCTGCCGAGTTCATGTTAATTAAGTTTTGTTTCCACCATGCCACTGAAACAGCTCTTATCAAGGTCACTAATGTCTCGCATCTTGCCAAAGCCAACAGCTAATTATTTTGTTTATTTTATCCAAACTAAGCAGTTGACACATCTTCCCAATCCCTCCAATCTACCATGTCTAGCCTCAGACCTTTGCAGACTTTACCCGGACATCATTTCCATGACAGGGTGAAATAGTTGGGGAATGACATTTAAGAGCAGCTACAAATTCTCATTATTTTCTTAGTGTTTTTGAGTGTGTCTTTTTGAAGTTTGATAGAGGATTTGTGGTTGATTATTTTATTTTACTTTTATCACAGTCGTGTACACAGGCCAAATGTTCTAGGAATAGAAGGGCATTTAGAGATGGCCTGAAGAGTCAAAATCTATGGCCAAAATAATTTAAGCAAAATGGAATCTCTGTTAGCAGGGTCTCACTGTTAAGACAGAAATACAAATTAAGATTGCCAAATACTATAAGCAAGCAAATTCTAAATTTTTCTCACTTCTGTTATGCTTGTTTGTTTGTTTGCTTTTCTCTTAGTGGAAGATAAGGAATGTAGATCGATGCTGTGCATAATTCAGAGTAAGATTGTGAGCTGAGTATTTAGAGCAGAGCCGGGCTAGGGAAGATTTTGTGATGCCAGATGTGAGAGCTGTGGGGGCATTTTGTGTAATATGATCATTTCTAAGAATTGTCCCCGGATATGAAAAATGAGGATGCACAGGAATCCAGATTAGATCTCAAAGGGAACAGGACTAAAAGTCGAGCATGTAGGAAAAGCCAGCAATCCCGCATCTCTCTGTGCTTTTCTTACATGTGTTGTTGGTAGATGCCATCAAGTCAATTCCGATTTGAGCCAACCCCACATGTGCAGAATAGAACTGCTCCATCCATAGAGTTTTCAAGGCTGTGACTTTTGGGAAGCAGGTCTCCAGGCCTGTCTTCCAAGGCATCTCTGGGTGGGTTTGAATTGCCAGTCTTTGGGCTAGTAGTTGAGCGCTTAACCACTTGTGCCACCCAAGGACTCCCTTTCCTCATATAAAACCCCAAAACCAAACCTATTGCTGTCGAGCCAATTTCAACTCATTGTGACCCTATAGGACAGAGAACTGCCCCATAGAGTTTCCAAGGCTGTAATCCTTATGAAAGCAGACTGCCACATCTTTCTCCTGTGAGTGGTTGGTGGGTTTGATCCACCAACCTTCTGGTTAGCAGCCAAGCACTTAACCACTGTGCCACCAAAAACCGCTTTTTCCTTACATAGTCATATCTTCTTTTCTGATTGAATCTTCTGCCTCCCTCTTCCACTTTTAAGAATGCTTGTGATTATATTGGGCCTACCTGGATTATTCTGGATAATCTCTCTATTATAAAGTCAGATGACTAGTAATCTTAACTCTAACTTTGGCCTTAATTCCCCATTGCCATACAACCTAATTTATTTATAGTTTTTTGGGATTAGACATCTTTGGAGGGGCTATTATTCTACCTACCAAAAGTGGATATTTTAAGAAATTAAAAATGTATCCACTTATGGCAAACTAGTCAGTTGCCCCACCCACACCCCTCAAGATAATATCATTTAACTGTGCTTCAGGCCAGTTCTGCATATACTTACCTAAGGGCTTTTTCTGACCCCAGAAGACCATTCTGCCCATGTACCAGGTAAGCTGGAAATGCCTGGAAACTGGTACCCCGCCCCTCATCATATACACAGCAGCCCCCAACCAACAACTGGCAGGAAAATTGTGTTTAAATATCCAAGCTCCCTTACATCTCAGATTACTCCCATGGGAATAATGGGATTTTTTTCACGTTTCCACTCTCCTGCCCATGTCCCTTGTACTTCCGTGTATTTATTTCATAGAGCTGCTGTAACAAACTAGTACACATTGGGTAGCTTAAAAAAATTCTTCCACAGTTCTGGAGGCTATAACTCCAGAAATCCAAGTGTCTGCTGTGTTGATTCCCTCTGGAGGCTCTAAGGGAGAATCTGTTCCATGTTTCTCTCCTAGCTTCTGGTGACAGCAGGCAATCCTTAGTGGTTCTTGGTTTGTGGCAGCATGATTCCAACTTCTGCTTCCTTCTTTAGATGTCTGTCTTCCCTGTGTGTTGTCTATCTGCATCTCTTCTCCTTTTCTTATAAAAACAACAGTCCTATTGGATTAGGGCCCACCCTATTCCAGTATGACCTCATATTAACTAATAACATCTTCAAAATAAGGTCACAGTCAGGAACTGAGTGTTATGACTTCAACATATCTTTCTGGGGTGCATATTTCAACTCATAACACTTACCAACACTACTTTCACTCAAAGTCTTGTCTTAGAATCTGTTTATGGGAGAATGAAAACTAGCCAGCACCTAGACTGTTGGAAAGTATACACACACGACCAGAAGATCATGGCAATAGACACAACCTTAGCCATTCTCTTTGAAACATAGCCTGGTCTAGTTGGACTTCTATTTCAGTGTGTATCCACAGGGAACAGAAACTGAGTCAGTCGTTGGACTTATTCCCAAGACAGGAGGCGTGTCTGCTCTACTCTCAGACCTTGGCTGTTTGATTTTCCTATAACACCTCCCTGCCCCCTTAGCAGATACAGGGTGCATGCCTATTGCTCATTTATTTCTCTTCACCTCCTTGGCATTATAATATATAGAAATAACCAAACCAAAACAAAGCCCATTGCTGTCGAGACAGTTCTGACTCAGCCACAGGACTTAGTATATTACTGCAAATTGCTATGAGGTATCTTATTTTCTTACATTAGCAAACAAATAAATTTGATGCTCATAAATCTTTTTTCCTCATCTCTCAAAGAGAGAGAATCATAAATTAAATGTTTAAATCACCCTCTAAAAACAAACAAAAAACCCCATGGCTGTTGAGTTGATTCTGACTTATAGTGACCCTGTAGGACAGAGTAGAACTGTCCCATATGGTTTCCAAGGTTGTAAATCTTTACAGAAGCAGTTTGCCACGTCTTTCTCCCACAGAGCGTCTGGTGGATTTGAACTGCCGACCTGTTTGTTAGCAGTTCAAATGCTTAACCACTGTGCCACCAGAGCTTCCAAACTCATATAAGGTCTGCAACTTAAGGTCCTTTTTAATCCGACCCAAACTGGAGAGTTAGATCTGTCTCTGAACTTGGCTTATACTTTTCTCATTCTAACCTTTGCTCACATTGGTCCTACTCCAGTAATGGCATCTGTCTTAGTCATCTAGTGCTGCTACAACAGAAATACCACAAGTGGATGGTTTTAATGAAGAGAAGTTTATTTCCTCATAGTCAAAGTAGGCTAAAAGTCCAAATTCAAGGTGTCAGCTCCAGGGGAAGGCTTTCTCTCTCTTGGCCTTCTCATCAGTGTTCCCCCAGACTAGGAGCTTCTCGGCGCAGGGATTCCGGTCCAAAGGACGTGCTCTGCTCCTGGCACTGCTTTCTTGATGGTATGGGGTCCCCCTGTCTCACTGCTCACTTCTCTCTTTTATATCTCAAGAGATTGCCTCAGGACACAATCCAGTCTTGTAGATAAGGTCCTGTCTTACTAACACAGCTGCCACCCATCCTCCCTCACTAACATCATAGAAGCAGGTTTACAACATACAGGAAAATCACGCAGTACCAGGAATCATGGCCCAGCCAAACTGACATACACATTTTTTGGGGGACGTAATTCAAACCATGACAGCGTCCCTCATTGTTGCCTTTAAATATAAACCTTTAAAGCTCAACCCAAACTTCACCCATTCATGAAGCCTCCACAATGCCACAAACTGGGTGTGCCCTTCTACCTCTCTGAATTCCAGCTTTGACACATCTTACAATAATGAAAAGCTGTGTTTTCTATAGGATTATATTCATCCTAGAGTTTATAATTCAAAATTTATGATTAGTAATAAATGATAGGACGATCCAAAGAACATGAAAAGAAAGAAAATTATTTTCCCAACCACTTCTTTGGGCCAGCCATTATGTGTTAGGAGAGAAAAACTAATTTTGGAATAAGAGAAAAACAGAGCTCTCATATCTGCAAGAGGTAAATGCTCTGAGAAGAGGCTAACCACATTAAATCTCAGTGTGGGGGAAAAAGTTACCATGATTGCCAACAGTGTCAAAGTTTCTAGTGATAGTGTTCCAAAGCAATTTTAAAATATAAAATGAAACAAAATGTGCAGTGAGGCTGAAAATAATAATGAGGAAAATCTAAGGATATAAACGTTCAGCATTTGAAAATTCGGCACAAGGTCATTGCTGCCAAATACATTTTTCGTTTGTTGAGCCTGGCACATGAGCTATGCAGAAGAGCCAGACCTTTCCATACCCACCTGGTTCCACTCCATGCCTCCATCAATTTTATGGGCCCCAGTTTTGCCAGGAACAGAGCCTGGCACTGGTGAGGATGAATCACAGAAATTATAGGAATACTGGAATTGTAAAGACACAAGTTCTTTAGAGGTAATCTAGTCCAATTCCCTCCTTTTATAGATGATGAAATAGGGCTCCAAAGAGAGGAGACTGACTTCTTGGAAACTGACTTAACTAGCAGCTACAAAGCCAGTCTTAGCATCCAGTTATTCTGGCCCTGATTTCAAGAATTTTTCTGCTCCAATACCCATGTTACTTACTTATTTACCCAGTTATTTTTAATTAAATTATTAATATCATTTTTCTATATATAGGGGTTTCTTTAAGTAGCCCTGGTGGTGCAGTGGTTAAAGTGCTCAGCTGACTGCTAACTGAAAGGTCAGCAGTTCAAATCCACCAGACACTCTGTGGGAGAAAGATGTGGCAATCTGCTTCCATAAAGATTTATAACCTTGGAAACCCTATGGGACAGTTCTATCATGGCCTATAGGGTCACTATGAGTCAGAATCAACTCGATGGCAATGGGTTTGGTTTTTTTTTTTTTATATGAGTTTAATCTGTTAAGAGATGTGTAGCCATTGGGTCTATGGAAGCCCAGAAGTCACATGATCAAAAAACAAAGAACATGGTGACAATTTGGGGGATGAATTGAAAGGGGATATATGTGAAGTGGAGTCCCTGCATGGTGCGAATGGTTAATGTGCTCGGCTGCTAACTAAAAGGTTGGAGTTTCAAGTCCACCCAGAGGAACCTTGGAAGAAAGGCTGGGCGATCTACTTCCAAAAAATCAGCAATTAAAACTCTATGGAGCACAGTTCTATTGTGACACACATGGGGTCACCATGAGTCAAAATCGACTCAAAGGCAACTGGTTTTTATATATGAGGTGGGGAGAACAGCTGTGTAGTTATTCAAGTTGTCTACCTTGTATCTTGAAATTGAGGAATAATCTTTCCTTTGAATATGCTTTTGTGAAAATTTCCAAACCTTCACAAAGATAGAGAAAATAATTTAGTCAGTTGTCTGTACACATCACCCAACTTCAATAATTTTCAACATTTTCTGAGTTCATTTTATCTCCCTTTCCTACCCTCTATTTACCTCCATACACATTTTGTTTCACTTTGTTTGCAGTAGTATTTTAAGGCACACTCCAGACATTATTATCATTTCATCAGAAAACAAACAAACAAAACTTTAGAATACATCTTAAAATAATGAATGAGTCTTCCTTCTCTCCTTCCTACCATACAATTAGCACACTTAACAGAATTAAGAGCATATTCATTATACCAAATATTTACCTTATGGTATTAAAGCTGGATATCATTGCTGACGTCAAATAAATCTTGGCTGAAAGCAGAAAGAAGTTTAGCTGTGTTTTATTGATTATGCAAAGGTATTTGACTGTGTGGATCATAACAATTTATAGATAACATTGTGAAGAATGGGAATTCCAGAACTATTAATTGTGCTCATGAGGAACCTGTACATAGACCAAGAGGCAGTTGTTCAAACAGAACAAGGGTATACTGTTTTGTTTGCTTTAAAGTCAGGAAAGGTGTGCATTAAGGTTGTATCCTTTCACCGTGCTTACTCAATCTGTATGTTGAGCAATTAATCCAAAAAGCTGGACTATATGAAGAAGAACATGGCATCACTATTGGAGGAAGACTCATTAACAGCATGCAATATGCAGATGACACAACCTTGTTTGCTGAAAGTGAAGAGGACTTGAAGCACTTAGTGATGAAGATCAAAGACCACAGCCTTCAGTATGGACTGTATCTCATCATAAAGAAAACAAAAATCCTCACAACCAGACCCATACGCAACATCATGATAAATGGAGAAAAGATTGAAATTGTCAAAGATTTCATCTTACTTGGATACACAATCAATGCCCATGGAAGCAGTAGTCAACAAATCAAATGATGTAGTATTACATTGGGCAAATCTACTGTGAAAGTCCGCTTTAAAGTGTTAAAAAGTAAAGATGTCATTTTGAGGACTAAGGTGTGCCTGATTCAAGCCATGGTATTATCAATCGCCCATACACATGTGAAAGCTGGACAATGAATAAGGAAGACCGAAGAAGAATTGATGTCTTTGAATTATGGTGTTGGTGAAGAATACTGAATATATCATGGACTGTCAGAAGAACAAACAAGTCTGTCTTGGAAGAAGTACAGCCAGAATTCTCCTCAGAAGCAAGGATGGCGAGACTTTGTCTCACATACTTTGGACATGTTATCAGGAGGGATCAGTCCCTGGAGAAGGACATCATACTAGGTAAGGTAGAGAGTCAGCAAAAAAGAGGAAGACTCTTGTCAAGATGAGTTGACTCCATGACTGCAACAATGGGCTCGAGCATAGCAACTAACGGTTGTGAGGATGGCACCGGACCAGGCAATGTTTCATTCTGTTGTACGTAAGTTGCTACTAGTCGGAGCTGACTCAAAGGCACCTAACAACAACAGTAGCATTAAAGATGAGTTTGACCATTTAGATTATTTTAATTAGATCAAAGCAAGGCCTATATATTGCAGTTAGTTATTATGTTTCTTAAGTTGCTTTTATTCTACAATAGTACCTCCTTCTTTTTTGGTTTTTTTTTTTTTTGCATGCATTGATTTGGTGGAGAAAATGTGAATTTGTCTCACAGAATGCCCCATTTTCTGGATTTGGCTGGTTCTGCAAAATGGTCACATCTCAGGCCAGTGGAAGCCCCTTCAGGCTGGACTCTATTTCCTATGGGCATGAAAATGTTCCAAATAGTTGGAGTGCTTAGCGCTACCAGCTGTCACTACTTTGAGACATTTTTCAGAGAACAAAGCTAAATATGCATGTATTTATGTGAAAAAAAAATGGGTGTATAGTGATATTTACATTCATATTTACCTTAACATTGGTTTTACTTAATTTCTTCAGCTTCATTTTTAAAATTTTATTATCTCTTATACTGAAAATATTAGTTCCTAACTTAATAAAAGTGCTTATTTTTTAATAGTTTTAGAATAACAGTATAATCTTCCTATGAATAAGAAGACTACAGAAAGCAGCTTGCATTTTCATTGCCAGGAACCATCTTTGATATCACTTTTCAACATCCCTCAAATCAGTGGTATACCAATTCCTTTTGACTTTATTTGCCAACACCTGTCAAAATCCTCTCTCCAGAGGACTTCCAGGCAACATGGTGCTAGAGACAGAAGCACCATGCCGTCCCTCCACAGCAAAGATCCAAGAAACTAAGTCAAACAGAGTCACACATCAATCCTGATACCCTAAGCATCAAATGAAGAGATAAAGAACTCAGCAAAGCACCGAATGGAATAAGAAACTGACCAAGAATAGAGAGCGAGGAAAGATACATACAGAGGTGCCCTATCAGCTACCACAGCACAGATCTGCCATCTTGGACTCCTATCGGAGATCAGTGAACAGAGGGTACAGGAAAGCAGCTTCACGGAGCTTCCAGCAGGAGACAGAACAACCGGTAACCAGCGACATATGCTTTCCAACCCCCCACACTTCTTCACCCCCACTCGGCATCCTCTGCTTCCTGCGGCCACAGTCTCTTGGCCGGGAAGCACCGGCTTCACCCGGTGTTACTTGGATTCTACCCGCCTGCACTGGCCGGCTCCTTGAGTGCCATTTGTTGGCCGCTGGTGTTGCTTTTTTCCACTTCTTTAGATTTCTTCCTTACCTCTCACCACCTGCCCCTCCTTTCTCTCAAATACCAGGCTCCATGTGCCATCTTTGCTTCTTCCTGAAAGGCTTTGAAACATCGCTCCACTGTGAAACTGCTTCCGAGCCCATGCCACCACGCTGGTGGGATGCCTGGGGCTTTTTTTCTTTGTTTGTTTGTTCTAATTTGTTGTTTGTTTTCTTTTTCTTTTCTTGGCTTGGTAGCCCCTTCTAACTGGTCAGTACTGCATGGCTTGGGGACTACTCCCTTACTCTGCGCAGACACACAGTGACATCCCCAGGAGCATTTCTTTTTTTATTTTTAGTTTTTGTTTTTTAGGGTTTTTTCGTTTCTTTGTTTTGTTTTCTTCTCTCTCTTTTTCCCTCTTTGTTGTTCATCATTTCCAGTTTCTTATCTCTCTATACTTACCTTCTCTTCCTGTCTCCTGAATATCTGCCACTGTGGGACACTTCTACCCCTCCTAGACAGGTTTTTCTTCACTGCCTGGGAGCAACTTCCCCAGTCCTAGCAGCCACACCAGTGGGATCCCTGGGGACTTTTCTTTCTTTTCTTTTCCTCTAATTTTTATTTATTCATTTTTTTCTTTTACCATTTTTCTCTTTTTTTCCATTTTTGTTTTTCTCCATTTCTCAGTCTCTCATCTCTCTACTCCAATAGCAAGCTTCCTTAGCACTCTTTTTTGTTTGTTTGCTTGTGTATACATTTTTGGCCCATGTTCCTCTCTCCTCTCTCTCTTCTTTCCCATACCCATCTTAGCTCTACACGTCACAATCTCCCACCTCCTTCCTGCCTACCTGTACCGTGCACTGAACATCACCCTCCCATGCAGCACAGGCATGGCCTACTGGAACTTGCACTGTATTGATTCCTGGTCCACCCCATCGGCCATAGTATGTGCCATAAACCACCCATCCCAGCAACTCCCCTTTAGCTGGACATGCCCTACTGTACCATGCCTAAGTGACTGACCCTGCCTACTGGAGGAGGTGAAAAGTGTCGTGCCTACAGATGAGCAAACAACAAAGAGTGCATAGACCACCTGCTCAGACATAACAAATAAAACAAAAAAGCAAGACAAAACAAACAAATCTGCAATCAATAAATGAGGAAAATAACTACTGAATACCATGAAAACAGCAGACAATATCAAAACATATACAAAAAAAGGACAGGATGGTTCCAGTAGGCATCCAAAATAAAACACCAGTTGACTTGCCAGTAGAAGAAAAGACACTAGAACTACCTGATAGGGAATTCAAATCTCTAATATTCAGAATTATCCAAGAGTTGAAGAAAAAAGCAGACAAAAATGAGGAAAAAGTAGACAAATTCATGGAAAAGGCAGACAAATTCATGGAAAATACAGACAAAATAATAGAAGAATTCAAGAAAATAATACAGGAACAAAATGCCAAAATAAATTCACAACTAGAAATCATACAAAAACAACAATTAGAAATCCAGAAGCTAAACAACAAGATTTCAGAAATGGACAGTGTCATGGAAGGGCTGAGGAGCAGGTTTGAAACGATGGAAGACAGGATCAGTGAAACTGAAGACAAATACTCAGATACAACTCTGAGGAAAAATCAGAAAAAAAGAATGAAGAAAAATGAAACCCTGAGAATTATGTGGGATACAATCAAAAGCAAAAACCTGCAAGTGATTGGAGTTCCAGAACAGGGGAGAAAACAGAAAACACAGAGAGGATCATTGAAGAATTGCTGACAGGAAACTTCCCCACTATCATGAAAGATGAAAAGTTGACCATCCAAAAAGCTCAACGAACCTCATATAGGATAGAACCCAAAAGAAAATCACCAAGGCATATCATAATCGCATTCGCTAAAACCAAAGACAAAGATTCCTGCGAGCAGCTTGAGAAAAACAAAAAGTCACATACACAAGAAAAACAATAAGACTAAGCTCAGATTATGTGGCAGAAACCATGCAGGCAAGAAGGTAATGGGATGGCATATATAAAACCTTGAAAGAAAAAATTGACAGCCAAGAATAATATATCCTACAAAACTCTCATTCAAATATGATGGTGAAATTAGATCATTTCCAGATAAACAGAAATTAAGGAACTATGTAAAAACCAAACCAAACTTACAAGACTCATTAAAGGGAGTCCTTCAATCTGAGAACAAACAACATCAGACCACAGGCTGAATCCAGGATACAGGATTGTACAAGCCAGATACTAACCTAGGAAATGAACTCTTAAGGGCTATCCAAAACCAGAAGAATTACAACAGGGAACCAGAGAGGTTAATCTGTAAATGACAACAGCATCAGAAAAATAAAAGAGGGAATAAACAGTGTAGGTGTAGAACCCTCTAATGGAGAGGAAGGCAAGGTGATACCAAGTAATAATAGACTGGTTCAAATCTAGGAAGATAAGGGTAAATTTCAAGGTAACTACAAAGAAAGATAACAAACCTATTCATCAAAATAAAGAAGAAAAACATAAAGTCTCAGTAAAAACAATACCTACAAAAACAAAAGAAATGAAAAAAAAGAAAAATCCACAAACAAAAGGAACTCAACACAGGAGAGTAAGAGGAACAAAGAAAACGTCAGTACCACAAAAAAAAAAGCACTACAAAATAACAGGAATAAACTCACACCTATCAGTAATTACACTGAATGTAAATGGACTGAATGCACCCATAAATAGACAGAGAGTGACAGAAATGGATAAAAAAACAGGATCCATCAGTATGCTGTGTATAAGAGACACACCTTAGAAACAAAGACATAAATTTATTAAAAATCAAAGGATGGAAAAAAATATATCAAGCAAATAACAACCAAAAAAGAGTAGGACTGGCAATACTAATCTAAGATAAAATAGATTTTAAAACAAAATCAACCATAAAAGACAAAGAAGAACACTATATAATGATTAAGGGGATGATCCATAATGAAGACATAACCATGATAAACATCTACGCACCCAATGACAAAGCTCCAAAATACATTAAAAAAACTCTAACAACACTGAAAAGAGAAATTGACAGTTCCACAATAATAGTAGGAGACTTCAGCACACCACTCTCAGTAAAGGACAGAACACCTAGAAAGAAACTCAACAAAGATACAGATGACGTAAAGAGCACAGTCAGCCAACTTAACCTCATAGACATATCTAGAACACTACACCCAACAGCTGCAAAGTGCTCATTCTTTTCCAGTGCACATGGAACGTTATCCAGAGTAGACCAGATCTTAGGCCACAAAGCAATCCTGAACAAGATCCAAAATGTTGAGATAATACAAAGTATCTTCTCTGACCACAACGCCTTAAAGGTAGAAATTAACAACAGGAAGAGCAAGGAAAAAAAGTCAGTTACATGGAAACTGAATAACACTCTGCTTACACATCACTGGGTAACAGAAGAAATCAGAGATGGAATCAAAAAATTCCTAGAATCAAATGAAAACAAAAACACATCATACCAAAACCTTTCGGACACAGCAAAGGCAGTCCTCAGAGGACAATTTATAGCAATAGATGCACACAT
>NW_004443949.1:23887330-23934672 GCF_000243295.1 Trichechus manatus latirostris | reverse complement strand
GACATGTCGTGGGGTTGTTAACCAATGTCATAAAACAATATGTGTACTGACTGTTTAATGAGAAACTATTTGTTCTGTAAACCTTCATCTAAAGTGGAATAAAAAAAATTTTTTTTAAAAATCCTCTCTCCATTTCCATTTCTACTGCCATTGCCCTCATTGTGTTTATCAGTTCAAAAGAACCTGATTATTTCAATAGTCTCATAATTTGTCTCTGTCCCTCCCAACCTCTCTCTCTCCAAGATACGTATTTCTGTCAGAGGCACATTTCTAAAATACAGATTTGATTAAAATAAATAAGAAAGCAAACTAAAGGTCAATGGCTTCTTATTATCTGCATAATAAAATCCAGACTCTTCCCTGAAGGTTGAAGGTCTCTTCCATGGAGCAACACGGATCATTTGATTATCACTTTCTCCAGCTTCCAGGCATCCTGTTAGGAGTTCTGCCACTGTGGATACAGAACTCAGTCAGCACTCCTGTGTATCTGTTATAGAATGTACTATATATATAGGAGAGACAGAAAAAGGGACACACACCACGAGGCTTTCAAAAAACTACTTAAAAATGTCTCATTAGACATCTCTCTCCTTTTTTTTTCTTCCTAAGTCTCTCTTTGACTGCTATTCAACCAGTTTTGTTTTTTAAATTTGACTCTTCTTCCATATAGTACCTAATCTCACTGAATCCTCTGAAACTTTTTCTTGGATTTTTTTCCTGGAAACTTTACATTTTTATCTGTTCCATCATACAAAATATTAATTCTCCCCTAGATCATATCTTAAAACTTTTATCTTAGAAGTTATCAGTATATATAGTAAAACAAACGTATCACGTGATGATAATACTTATTACCTTATAGTTTAGTAATCATATAGTTTATATTTTAACTTAAATACATCTTTTTGCTTCTCACCTACCCTCCAGCAGCTTATCTATGTTTTTTATACAATTGGCTGCTCCACTATCAAATTTTCTCCTTTTTTAAACAAAGTTTACCTCCAACTTCCTTCCCATGTTATGTCCCAAGATCTTTTATACTCCAATGAGACAAAACAACTCATTTACTTCTTTCTTTTTATTTCCATGATACTTTGTTGTTAGTTGCCATTGAGTTGGCTCCAACTCTTGTTGGATGACCTTATATAACAGAATGAATTGTTGCCTGATCCTACGCCATTTTTATGATCACTGGTATATTTGAGTCCATTGTTGGGGCTATTGCGTAGTGCCTTTTAACCTAGGAGGCTCATCTTCTAGCACTATATCAGACAATATTCTGTTGTAATACATAGGGTTTTCATTGACCGATTTTGGAAGTAGATCACCAGGCCTTTCTCCCTAGTCTGTCTTAGTCTGGAAGCTCCACTGAAACCTGTGCACCATGAGTGACCGTGTTGGTATTTGAAATACCAATGGCATAGCTTCCAACATCACAGTAACACTCAAGCTGTATGACAAACTGACAGATGGATGGTAGTCCATGACACTGTATCTTGCCTAATGCTATTTCTTTTAACTGGATTACTTTTTCCCATCATTTCCACCTATTGAAATTCCAGTCATCATTCAAAATTCTGCTTATATTCCATCTTCTTCATAGACTTTTTTCCTACTTTTTCTAATTACAATCTAGCACTCTTCTTAGAATTCCAGGAGAGTTTATCTGCCCCATTTCTATTATTTTATATTGTCATGCCTGGTATTATGTTTGTTGGAAACCCTGGTGGCATAGTGGTTAAGTGCTACGGCTGCTAACCAAAAGGTCAGCAGTTCAAATCCACTAGGTGCTCCTTGGAAACTCTGTGGGGAAGTTCCACTCTATCCTATAGGGTCACTATGATTCGGAATCGACTCGATGGCAACGGGTTTTCAACAGGTAAGCCCGCGTACGTATTATTTATTAGGGTGAATTTTTTTTCCTGGGAGGAAATCTTATTTTATTCATATTAAGGTTACCCTACAACTTAATAAATATACATTGAAACAAATAATGCAGATTACTGTCACTCAGATTTAAATAACCCAACATCATCTGTAGTCTCATTGTTTTCTGAAATTCAATAATGTCTCAAAGTAAAAAATAATATAAAAAGATAGGACAGTGGACTTCATTGAGAATCCAGTGAATCTGATAGCATATGCTCCCAACTTTTGTAATCAATTTTGTGGTCACACTCTCTCCTTTTGCCGCCTCAATGGAGTTAGAGAACTACTGTTATTTTATTTCCATGTCTGGGCTTTTTAACTGTATCCCGTGTTCTATCTACTTATTTGTTGCTCAACTTCAAACTAGAGCAACTAGTGACAGTTCCTGAAAATAATTACATCACAAAAGGAGAATTTATGTATTGGAAAAAATGTGTTCCACCCAACAAACTATTCATTATGGAACTGAATTTTATTGAATACTCACTGAAGTGTGTGTGAGTGTGTGACTATGTGTGTATGTATGGGAGAGGGGGATGCATTGTTAGCTATTATCATTCAAGTCAGGTACTAAAAGGCAAATAAAGGAAAACAGAACCAGTTGGTACCTGAGAATATGTGGGCTGCATACAGATGTGTGAAAAAAAAAAAAAATTCACGCATAAAATAAACCTGTTAATAAACGCAATTATTCCACTGGTTTCCCTTGTAAGTCCTTTCCTTTGGGAACTATGAATAAGCCAGATGCTGATCCGGGAAATGTTCCAGAATTATTCTTTTCAAAAATATTAACACTCCTTTGCAAAATGTCTTGCCTGGAATTATACTGAAACTCAGCTCCTGATGACTATAAATGTTTAGAAATATCAACATACTGGAGCGAAAGTTATGATTTGAGAGCAAGCATTTTACAATGGATTAGGAATAATGTGAGCTTTAGAACCATCTTTAAATATTAGCCCATTTCCGATGGCAGATAGATCTCTTCTGTGACTGGTGGTGCAAAAGCCTTCCGGAAACTTCTCTTCACTAGTTAAGCATAACAGGAGATGCTGTTTGGGTAGTTCTTGGCATAGAGTGGCAGCCTAACCACTGCCTCTTATAGGGAAATTGATGTGGTGGGTATGGAAGTCGTCACTGCTGCACACCACAGATCCTACACAACTGGTCAACACTATCTTCTATTTTCACTGGCTATGGGTGGATTTTGTGAACTTCAATTGAACTGAAAGGTGGAGGGAAGAGGATATTATTCCCCCTT
Organism: Trichechus manatus latirostris; assembly: GCF_000243295.1. Classification (NCBI taxonomy): domain Eukaryota; kingdom Metazoa; phylum Chordata; class Mammalia; order Sirenia; family Trichechidae; genus Trichechus; species Trichechus manatus. The sequence continues at coordinate 23,931,482 of NW_004443949.1, read as the reverse complement.
TCTTACTCAGTATAGTTTTTCGTTGATGTTTTTAGCTGCCCTCGAGTCAGCCCCTGACTCATGGCAACCGCCATGCATAGAGGAACGAAAGGCTACCCAGTCCTCCACCATCCCCTTGATCAGTTCTGTATCAGACTCTTGTGATCTATAAAAAATTTTTACTGGCTGATTTTCAGAAAAAGGTTACCGTGCCTTTCTTCCAAGTCCATCTTAGTCTGGAAACTGATGAAACTTGTTCAGCATAATGCATGTCCCCACTGACAGACACGTGGTGGCTGCGCATGAGGTGCGCTGGCCAGGAATTGAACCCAGGCCTCCTACACGGAAGACGAGAATTTTGCCACTGAACCACCACTGCCCTCATATTAAATGTAGTAGAAGTTCTCAGTGAATATTGTGCTATGACGGTGAGTGAGACAAGGGTAACTCTGAGACACTGTTGTCATATTATGGCACTCGGTGTTTTTCAATGGCAGTTATAGCACCTACTTTAGGACCTACAGGGTCACTATGAATCAGAATCGATTCAACGGCAACAGGTTTGGTTTGGTTAGTTTAGAATCCTGACAGAGTAATAACTTAGAAATGCTTTATTGTGGATTCCAAGATTGTAAATTTTGAATTAATGCCACTAGCTTGCAAAATAGAACAAAGTAGCAAGATTAAGCTTCCGTGCCAGTGGAGCTTTTGGGTGGATCAACTGAAATAACAGGATGTAAGCCTGCTAGTGACAGTGGCCCTATGCACATTGGAACCAGACCTATGCTGTACAGTAAAGAAATTTATAGCATGGTTTAACTTTACACTAAAAGGATCAAAATATAAGGAGCAGGCATGATGATATGTCTATAGCATGGGGCATGATGATATGTCTAAACTCTTTTTTCCATTATGCAAAAGAAACATATAACATGAATGGCAAGAACCTTATGAAAACACTGCGTAAATTAATGCAATGCTCATACAAAATGAACCACATGGTTCTTGTTAAGAACTACCCACCTACTAAATTACCTTTGATTCTATATAGTACAGTTGGTTTGCAGGACAAAAGATCTGTTTAAATGTGTTTATGAAATGTACTGTTTGGATGATTGGGAAACACACATACACACATTAGATGTTCAAATGTAATGAGCGATCTGAATCTGAAGAACACAGAAGTTATTTTTACAACGTGGTAATTTAAACTATATCTGAATTCAGAACTATCCTTAAAAGTACATAGTGAGCACTTTTAGTGAAGGAGGCAATCCTGCTTAGCTAAGTAGCCTCTAAGAACAGAAAATAACTGCAGACTCAAAAAGGTTCAAACTTAGGGAGAGAGACTTTTAACTACTATACCACCTCTTATATTTAGCAGGTAAGAAGGAGAGTTTTAACTTCACATGGATAAGCACTAGATGCCTCAGTGAGCCATGGACAACATACTTGTTGGATAAACTTAGAACTAAAGGAAAAGACAAGAAAATTACACTTCCCTTGAATTATCAACCCAATTTGAAAATATTTGTATGCTTTTGAGGTGTTTAATTAAGATTCCCTGAGTCTGCACACTTTATACTTCCATACAATTTGCCATTTTGGAATTGGCAACATAGCTGTTGTTGCTAAGTGTTGTCCAGTTGGCTCCAACACATAGTGACCCCACGTACAATGGAACGAAACACTGCGTGGTCCTGCGCTGTCCTCACAACCACTACTATGTTTGAACCCATTGTTCAGCAACTGTGTCAACACATGTCCTTGAGGGTCTTCTTCTTTTTCACTGCCCCTCTACTTCACTAAGCATGATGTCATTCTCCAGGGACTGGTCCCTCCAGATAACATGTCCAAAGTACTTGAGACAAAGTCTTGTCATCCTCACTTCTAAGAAGCATTCTGGTTGTGCTTTTTCCACGACAGATGTGTTTGTTCTTCTGGCAGTCCATGGTATATTCAATATTCTTCGCCAACACCATAATTTAAAGGCATCAATTCTTCTTTGGTCTTCGTTATTCACTGTCCAGCTTTCCTAAGCATGTGAGGCCACTGAAAATACCATAGCTTGGGCCAGGCACACCTTAGTCCTCAAAGTGACATATTTGCTTTTTAATACTTAAAAGAGATCTTTTACTGCAGATTTGTACAACACAATATGTTGTTTGATCTCTTGGCTGCTGCTTCCGTGGTTGTTGATTGTCATCCAAGTAAAATGAAATCTTTGACAACTTCAATCTTTTCTCTGTTTATCATAATGTTACTTATTGGTCCAGTTGTGAGGATTTTTGTTTTCTTTATGCTGAGGTGTAATCCATACTAAAGGCTGTAGTCTTTGAACTTCCTCATTAAGTACTTCAAGTCCTCTTCACTTTCAGCAAGAAAGGTTGTGTCATCTGCATAATGCAGGTTGTTAATGAGTCTTCCTCCAATTCTAATGCCCGTTCTTCCTCATATTCTTCAGCTGTTTGGATTATTTGCTCAGCATAGAGATTGGATAAACATGGTAAAATGATGCAACCCTGAGGAACGCATTTCCTCGTTTTAAACCATATAGTGTCCCCTTGTTCTGTTTGAATGACTCCCTCATGGTTTATGTAAAGGTTCTGCATGATCACTGTTAGGTGTTCTGGAATTTCCATTCTTTGCGATGTTATTCATAATTTGTTATGATCCACACAGTCAAATGCCTTTGCATAGTCAATAAAACAGAGGTAAACAGCTTTCTGCTGTTCTCTGCTTTCAGCCAAGATCCATCTGGTATCAGCAATGGTATCTCTTGTTCCACGTCTTCTTCTGAATCAGGCTTGAATTTCTGGCTGTTCCCTCTCTATGCATTTCTTCAACTGCTTATGAATAATCTTCAGCAAAATTTTAATTGTGTGTGATACTAAGGATATTGTTCAATAATTTACACATTCTGTTGGATCACTTTTCTTTGGAATGGGCACAAATATGGATCTCTTCCAGTCAGTTGTCCAAGTAGCTGTCTTCCAAATTTCTTGGCATAGGTAAGAGATTGCTTCTAGCATTGCATCTATTTGTTGAAACATCTCAATTGATATTCTGTTATTTCCTGGAGCCTTGTTTTTTGCCAATGCCTTCAGCGGAGCTTGGACTTCTTCCTTCAGTACCATTGGTTCTTGATCATATGCTATCTCTTGAAATGGTTGAATGTCAACCAATTCTTTCTGGTACAGTGACTTTGTGTATTCTTTCCATCTTTTTTTGATACTTCCTGCATCATTCAATATTTTGCCCATAGAATCCTTCAGAATTACAACCTCGAGGCTTGAATTTTTTCTTCAGTTTTTTCAGCTTGAGAAATGCCAAGAGTGTTCTTCCCTTTTGTTTTCTAACTCCAAGTCTTTGCACATTTCATTATAATACTTTACTTTGTCTTCTCAAGCTGCTCTTTGAAATCTTCAGTTCTTTTACTGCATCATTTCTTCAGTTCGCTTTAGCTACTCGATGCTCAAGAGTAGGTTTCAGAGTCGTTTCTGACATCCATTTTTGTTCTTTCTTTCTTATCTTTTTAATGACCTCTTGCTTTCTTCATGTATGATGTCCTTGATGTCATTCCACAACTCATCTGGTTTTCAGTCATCAGTGTTCAATGCATCAAATCTAGTCATGAGGTGATCTCTAAATTCAGGTGGGATATACTTAAGGATGCACTTTGGCTTTCACGGGCTTGTTTTTTCTTCAGTTTCAACTTGAACTTGCATATGAGCAATTGATGTTCTGCTCTGCAGTCACTACCTGGCCTTGTTCTGACCGATGTTACTGAGCTTCTTCATTGTTTCTTTCCACAGATGTCATTGATCTGATTCCTGTGTATTCCATCTGGCAAGGTCCACGTGTATAGTCGCCTTTTATGATGTTGTAAAATGGTATTTTCAATGAATAGGTCATTGATCTTGCAAAATTCTATCGTGTGATCTCCAGCATCTTTTCTGTCAGCAAGGTCATATTTTCCAACTGCAGATCCTTTGTCTTTGTTTCCAACATTCACATTCCAGTAATTAACAATGTATCTTGACTGCTTGGTTGATCAATGTCAGACTGCAGAAGTTGGTAAAAATCTTCAATTTCTTCATCTTTGCCTTTAGTGGTTGGTGCATAAATTTGAATAATAGTCATATTAAGTGGTCTTCCTTGTAGGCGTATGGACACTATCCTAACACTGACAGGGTATACTTCAGGATAGATCTTGAAATATTCTTTTTGACAATGAATGTGATGCCATTCCTCTTTGATTTGTCATTCCCAGTGTAGTAAACCATATGATTGCCTGATTCAAAATGGCCAATATCTGTCCATTTCAGCTCGCTAATGCCTAGTATATCTGTCTTCAAGCATTCCATTTCATTTTTGACAACTTCCAATTTTCCTAGATTCACATTTTGTACATTCCACGTTCTGATTATTAATGGATATTAATACACATAGTAATACAGTATATTTGCTTGCAAGTATTCATTCCCTAATAAACCATCATGATTTTGAAAGAAGGGTCCTACCTTGGATTTCCTTGGATCTGTAACACTGAGATCAATGACTAGTGTTTACAAGATATAAAATAGATAGCACACAGCCTAAATTCTTTCCAACAGTAACATCCATTAATTCTAAGTAGGGCAAACATTAAAAACATGACTTATTTTCTTTCACTGGAAAAAATTACAAATGTGAGCTGATTTTGACCACTATTAAACACTTCACTTAATTATATAATTAGCAAAACTGTAATTGGAGATCAATCATTCAGAGAAAATTCATAGGACTCAAATGAAGATGAACTGAAGTACCACAAATATCTCAGGTAAGAGGGAAATGTAAATACTTTTCTAGGATTACATAAACAATGGAAGATTGAGATTATGGTGTCATTATTAAGGCCTCTGAGTGGAAAGAGCTGCTTTAGGGAGGCTGGGAGAGTACATATGAACTTGGGAAATGACTGGGGTTTTTTTTGGTTATTGCTTTTGGTTTTGTTTGTTCTTCAGAAAGGAATATTAAGTAAACTTCTGAAAATTTGAACCCTGGCTTTCCTCCGTATTCTCTGTGAAAGTTGAAAATATACTTAAAAAACTGTTTCATAATGGAAAAGAAAATGAGAAAAAAGAAAAAGACATGGCTAGAATTTTTCCACCTTTGGTCAATAAAGGAGTGCAGTGGTTAAAGCACTCAGCTACTAGTCAAAAGTTTGGGGGGTTGAACTGACTAGCCCAGCTGCTCCGCAGGAGAAAGATGTGGCAGTCTGCTTCAGTAAAGATATACAGCTTTGGAAACCCTATGGGGGCAGTTCTACTCTGTCCTATAGACTTACTATGAGTCAGAATGGACTCGAGAGCGATGGGTTTGGTTTTGGTTTGGTCGATAAGACAACAGAGTAGATAAATGTTTAGGTGAGCATCAAAATGGAGCTACACCAAAGAGAGCCATGTGTCTGGCTGAGTGTGAGCTAATGATTCCCTGGTAGCAATGTGATAAAGAACAAAGGCTGATTATTACATATTATGAAATATAAGCTTAGTATTTATCTATTTATTTTATTTTTTGAGGGCAGGAACCATGTCTGAATCACCTTAGCATCCCTAGGATCTACCAGCCTACCATAACTCTTTTTAAAAAGTTTGTAAAAACAAAAGCAGCTTAAAACAGGAAATTTACTGCTGGGTCTCTGGAACAGCAGGGATTCCCCAGCACCCCCTCCAAGGCCGTTGGTGTGAGGGAGAGACATGTGCTCTGCAGGTCCAGCTTAGCTCCTACCTGGCTTCAACCCTAGCCACTTGGCTTTTCTTTGTTTAATTAGTTGACATGTACATGTCTTAAAATAATGATGATGATAACTACAATGATAACTGAAAGTCACTGCTTTGAAATAGCATACATCTTTGCGGACGTTTTTGCTATTTATCTTAACTTTAAAGACTTACAACCTTGTAGAAGCTGGTGACAGAAATATGTACTTATTCGTTCTGTTCAGTCTGGTCATCTTGATAGTGATGACAAAATTTTTAGAAATACCTGAAGATGTTCTTTTACTCAAAGCTTTCAAAAGGCACCTGAAGGATTAGTTGCAACAAAATAAAAATATTTCATAGTATAAACAGAAGAATTTACTTTCAGTTATTTTAAGTATATTGCAAATAAACACCAGGCAAAACTATAAATTAGAAAGGAGCCCTAGTGACACAGTGGTTAGGCCCTCTGCTGCTAACCAAAAGGTGGGCGGTTCGAACCCTCCAGCTGCTCCGAAGGAGAAAGATGTGGCAATCTGCTTCTGTACAGATTACAGCTTTAGAAACACTATGGGGCAGTTCTCTGTCCCATAGGGTCGCTATGAGTCTGAATGGGCTTTCCAGTAAAACATGCCCAGTCTGTTTCTTGTTTAACTACTTAACAGATAGCCCCTGGGTAAATTAATTAACCTCAGTTTCTTCATCTTTAAAATGGTGATATAACATTTACTTCCTGGAGTTGTAAGGATTAAATGAGGTATGTAAGTTGTCTTACACTATGTTGTTGTTGGGTGCTGTTGAGTCAATTCCCCGACTCATAGCAACCCTAGAGGACAAAGTAAAACCACCCCATAGGGTTTCCCAGGCTGTAAGTTTTATGCACTTAACAGTTGCACCACCAGGGTTCCTTGTCTTCCTCACTAGACTGTCTCATCAGCTGCCATCTCTTCTCACCTCTGGGCTGAGGTAGTTAGAGTCATGTTGCTGTTCTCGGTGTCTCCTTTGTCCTGGTTCAGGCTTTATGACCTGCATCATTCACTTCAACATACTGGTTGCCACATTGGTTGTTCCAGTTCCTGTCATTAATGCTAGTACGGTCACATCAGGAAGTTTGCATATTGGGTAAACTGTCTTCAATTGGGCAATGTGTTAGTTTCAGAGCTCAGTTTTTCTTCCTCGGTTATACTGAGTTCGTCAATTGTATAGTTCTTGCTCCTTCTGTCCCTAGTTTCCATTGTACATAGCCCCATCTCCCTTGACAGGCATGAGTGTTTTATGCAATTCTACCCAAGGTTAATGGACGTACATTCTCCTTGCTACAAAACAATGAGCTTTATGCTCTTCCCAAGTTAGGATATAACCTAAGGTTGGACTGTTACATGGAAGATTCTTTCCATTAATTAAAGCTATTCTCTATGGAAATATCTGTTTTGCACAATAAATGACCTCACTGAAGAGGCTGAACTATAACCTGCTTGGAAGGAAGAAAAACATATTTATTGAGCACCTACCACGAGCCTACCACTGGTGGACATTTTGACTACATTATATCATTTAATCCTAAATTATTCTCATACAAATTCTGTTGAAAAGGCATTTAGGGATTATATACTACAATGAGGAAATCAAAGCTTAACTACTTTTTAACTCTTTAATGACCAGTGCATATTGTTTATGGGTTTTAGTTGAGATAAATACAAATGGTCTTTGATGGTCAATACTTTGTTGTTGGTGTTAGGTGCCATCGAGTAGGTTCTGACTCATAGCCATCCTATGTACAACAGAAGGAAACACTGCCCAGTCCTGCACCATCCTCACAATCATTGTTATGCCTGAGCCCATTGTTGCAGCCACTGTGTCAGTCCATCTCGTTGAGGGTCTTTCTCTTTTTCGCTGACCCTCTATCAAGTCAGTACTTAGAGAAGATAATTATATCATGGAAAGCACAAAGATAATTATGAAATCATAACATGAGTCATATTTTATACCCCTGTACAGAAAAATATTGCATGGCAGTAACAAACATTCCTGTAATAAAGAGATCACGTTAAGGCCATGATGTGTGTGTAAAACGAGCTCAACAATCTTCACAATCTACTTCAACTGTGGCCATTACCTTCCCGGTGCTGATTCTTATCAAAGAAGAGCCACCAGTGCTGAAATCACAGCTTCCTATTCCAGCTCAGAAAGCACCATGGCTTTTTTACAAAGACTAAGCAAAGCTGTCAAGCTGTAGCTAATTGTTTCGGTTGCAATTTTGAAATTTACTTTTATATGCACATGGGAGAAATAGACTTAGAAATCAAGACAGGAACTTGGTAATCCACTCCATATTCACATAATCTGGGCTAATATATACTCAGAAAGCATCTTATTTATTTAAAGAAATGTCTTAAAATCAGGCTTCTCCAATTTTTCACATTAAAGTCATTAATGTGGCTCAAAGATTCCCAAGGCAAAGTTACCCAGGCACAGAACAAGAGTTTTGTTTTTCTTTGACTTTCCCCCAGTCATTCTCATGGAATTCAAGCTCTCACTGAACAATTCTCCCTGTCAAAATATAGCACTCTTCCTCTCAGCCGGCACTCTGCCTTCATTTGGGGGCCTCAAAGAGGCCTGTCATTAAAGGCCAGGTAATGCAGTCCTACCTGGTATTCTTTGCAGGAAATTTAAGAAAAGCAGAAAGATCTAGGCTGTGATGAATCACCTCATCCTCACATCCAGCTCAGTGGAGCCAGATTTCTCTTGCCTGAGGCAAGGTGGCCTCCCTTCCTCAGTACATTTCAGGCTAAGGAGCTTCTGAGCGCAGGGAAGTGCATTGAATAACAGCAGGAAAATACTGAAAGCGTCATTACTGAAAGGTTAAATGAACTTCTCTCTCTCTCTTTAGCTTTTCCTTTTCTTCTCACCCTCAATGCAATAAAAGATTGCATTTGGATCTGAAAAAGTGCTTCCACCCCCTCCAAAAAGTGGTATGCAAAAGAAGCATTTGTTTCATCTGTGTAGGACCTAGGCTCTGTGGGAAGGTTGCTAGTGAGGCCACCCAACCTCTATTTAAAAATAATCATCAATAGCGAGAAACTCAGAAGTAAGTACCTACAGTAATTGGGACTGCAAGAAAAAGAATGATGGAAAAAAGAAAAAAATGCTTTCAAAGCTCTCAGCTGCCTCTCACAGGAGATGGATGTAGTTTTAAACTGCTGCTTTATTACTTCTTCACTAGTTTGGGCCACCAAGGGATTAAACCAGCCAGATCCTTAGAGCCCCTGGAAGTGCTTTGGCGGAAGAAAGGGCGTCTGCTCACCCTGACCTCTTAGGGGATTTAGTTTTCACTTTAGAAGGCATTTGTTTCTCTCACTTCAAATACTATCTTCTTTATTTTTTTAAAAAACCTTTTAAAACAGTGGTCTTGATTTGGTTTGTTTGAGAAGGTTCTTTCTCAATTTACTTTGCTACCTAAGAGATTGGGGGAGGCAGCTGTTTTGATGAACATTAAAAGAAAACCTTTTCCCAAAATAGAAGAAGCTAAGAGGAAAAAATAAATAGTTAGGACTTTCTGAAATTCTGTTTTATAATTGTTACATGGTATGGCTGGAAGAAGAAATAGCCCTATAAATACTTGTACTTTATTCAAGCCCAGAATACTTCACAAGCCTGTACAAAGGAAGCAACATAACATTGGGAATGGGGTGACCAGTAAAATTTGCTCCATTTATTGAGGTCTGGAAAGAAAGGATTAGAATAGAAGAGGACAGGTGCTTAGGCCTAAAGCAATGTTTATATCAGCGACAAATATCAAACTTTACCTTTGCACTGGGATTTGCACCTTACTAAGTCCTTATAAACCTTCTCTCAGAAGCCTGAGTTCAGTTTGTATTTAAAACCCACAGCCAGACTGACTGTAGGGAAACAGGCAATATTCTGTCCCTGAATTTACTGTCTCTCACCAGGGAGCTCGGAAACATTTCTCTTTTTTCCTAGAGAGGGATGATAATTCTTGGGGGCCTGGAATGGAGGCTTTGTTGCAGTCTGATGAAATGTTATTCATGTTCCCTGATCTGGAACCAGAATATCTCATTTGCCCTTTCGTGTATATTTAAAAAATTACATAGGAATCTTCAGGAAAGGCTAGCATTTCCTGGGTGGTGCAAACAGTTAAATACTCAACTGCTAGCCAAAAAGTTGTCAGTTTGAACCCACTCAGAGGTGCCTTGGAAGACAGGCCTGGTGATTTGTTTCCAAAAGGTCACAGCCTTGAAAGGCATATGGAGCAGTTCTACTCTGCACACTTGGTGTCGCCGTGAGTCAGAACCGACTCAACAGCAACGAACAACAGGAAAAGTGAACCATGTATACCGGGTACCCATGTATCTCAGATTCAATCCTTATAACAACCCCGAGAAGAAGTCGTTATCTCTTATCAATTTATAGATGAGAACACTTAGGGTCAGAGAAGTTAAGGAAGTTAAGGGGCGCTCAGCTAGAATGCAGAGGGTAAAAAGCAATCCCAAATTGACTTGACGTCTAAATTCATGCTCTTCCTCCCAAACTCTGAGTTTAAAATCACCCATGAGGTGTGATTTGAGTGTCCCCAAGAAGCTTTTCTCTGGGAATACCTGCGTCATTCTTGATTTTCCATGGTGGTCTTGAGCAGGTCCAGGCTGCTCTGTGATCAGATTAGAAGCTCCTCCACTTTATCCTTCTCTCTACATTTAGATCAGACCCAGCTGCTTTCTCTTCCTGCTGGAGGTGATCTGGGCAGGGGTTCACCCTTGGGCTGGCTGGTTTTGGAAACACAACTCTAGGGGGCGCCATTCACACAGCCTAAGGCAGCCCTGGCGGTGACAGTAGAGCCTCCCCAGGCTTTTCGTTTTTAATGCCTCCAATTTGCTGCTGTTGTGATTTTGTTTTTGTCTTCCCTTTCCTATGTCAAATTTGAAGACAATTTGCCACATGTCCTTTCTGCCTTCTTCTCAGTGTTATCAGTATCTAATACTGTAATTCAACTCCTGTAAGGCGATCTGCTCCCATAAAGATTACAGCCTAGAAAACTCTATGGGGAATTTCTACTCTGTCACATTTTGTCACTATGAGTGGGAATCCACTCAACAGCACCTACCAACAATAACAAGAGTATGCAATGGCTATCAGTAGCTCCTGCTACAGGAAGGGAAAGTTTGCCTACAGGACAATGTGTTGAAGGAAGGAAGCTGGTCTTCACAGGTATGATAATATGATAATTTGTTTGCTTCCATGTGGCTCTTTTCAGAGTTTTTCCGTCTTGCTAGTGACAGGGGATAAGACTCCTCAGGTCGCTATGAGTCAGAATCAACTAGACGGCAATGGAGTCATATCTAGTTCAGACTCTCTAGACCATTGACTACTTCTACACCCAATAAACCTTTACTGAGAGATCATCACCGCCTGCCCTGAGTCACTCACTCACTCACTTCACCAACAGCCCATCCACACTCCCATCTTTATTGAATGCTCACTGTCCTCAGGCCCTGTGCTCAGCACAGGATCCAGGTAAGTCAGACAGTTCCGATAATTAACCCAGGAGTCACTGAAAACAGCCTGATCCTCAGACTACACACACATCTCTTTTGCTTTTCTAATCTTATTTTTTTGGTGAGGATCCCTGGTGGCACAATGGTTAAAGTACTTTGCTGCTAACAGAAAGGTCAGCAGTTTGAACCCAGCCAGCAACTCCGCAGGAGAAACACCTGGTGACCTGCTCCGTAAGGATCACAGCCTAGGAAACCCTGTGGGGCACTTCTACTGTCACTTGAGGTCACTATGAGTCAAAATCGAGTTGATGGCACCTAACAACAGCAAATTTCTTTTTTTTTTTTTTTTGGTCCTTAAAAGAAGCCCCTGCTCAGTGATCTCATTATAACACAACTTTCTAAGGATCAACCGCCTATTTGCTAGGCATAGGGGATGGAGGCCTGACTTCACTTTGGAAAGGCCCCCAGCCTTTCAGGGAGAGGGAGGAGGGAAGCAGTTTGGAATTTCACATGTAAAACAAGGGTCCCCTAACCCAGCCTTTCCTTGGCCTCCCCAAACAAGGATTTCTCTCCCAGTGGTTTCACGCAAGTCGCCTCTCCAGAAGCTTTAATATGGACCCACATCAACCTAGGAAAGAGATGAAAAGCCCAGCGTGTGAATGTCCATTCTTCTTAGCAGCAACATCCGAAAGCATAGACGTTAGTCAGAGGGGACCCATTTGGCAAATGTTCAGGCGCGCAGCATTTCAATTGATGGGACTTCTTTGTGGAACCCCGTTCCCAAGGGCAGGGGAAATTGGAGGATGAACAATTAGATGCTGGCGCGGCCCACAGTGGCTCACTGATGCCCGGCCGCCGTTCGCCTCTGAGGGATGTCAGAGCCTGCGGCACTATCTGCTCCTGTCACTATCTGTATCCAGCAGGAGAGCTGCCAGCGCCCAGCCCAGCCCGAGGAGGCCGGGGAGGCAAGGCGAGCGCAGGGAGGGGGAAGGGAGCAGCGCAGGAAGCTGGAGATAAGTCTCCAAATCAGGGTGAAGCAGTAAGTGGGGACAGCGAGGGGGAGGGCCAGGAAGCAATGAAGTCAGAGACACAGCAACGACTGCAGCTGAATCAATTTGGAGATAAAAATAGTGCCTCGCCGCCCCTGCCTCTGCAGTGATTTCATAAAGGTCTCAGCTGCGTTGGAGAGAAAGCCAGCATGTGTGCCCCTACCTCCTCCTCCAAATTTGTGAGCCTAGCGAAATAGCAACAAGAGCTGAAACGTTGCTCTCTTTCATCTTCTCCTTCTTCCTCTCGTTCTTCTTTTTTCTGTCTCCCACTCTCACCCCGGGCCTTCAGAAGTGCCTCCTGCCTACACTGCTTTTCTCCTTAATAAGATCAGGCAAGACAGGGACAAACAGATGGGATTTTCAAAGACTGAAACAGATAGGGATTCCAGACATTGGAAATGAATCCAAGTGGCACTTTGCCCCTGACTTTCAAGCCCTGAGACATCAACTGAGATGGCTGACCCTCTAAAGACTGAGACTCTTCACCCGAGAGAAAGCAAAAACCCTTCAGGCACTGCTCTCAGGAAGCCGAAACCCACCAAGTGTTTCCATACCTGAACTTTCCTTCCTGGGCACTCAGAGGAAAGAAAAACCTAGGATTGCCAATTAGTGTGCCAGTCTCCAGAGATGCAGATTTAGGGATCAGTTTCTGTGACTGATGTGAGAAACGTCGGTGGCGGATCTGAAAAGGATGGGAGTGAACAGGGCTTTGGCACCTCACAGAGTGATTATCCCTGCAGTGCAGGGGAGGTAACCTTTCTGCTGCTACATCCTGACATTTGCATCCAGGCAAATGCATCATTGTAATTGTACCTGAGTGTCAAAGTCACTTGATGTGTGTGTTCTAACCAAGGTGTGAATGAGGACTTTAGCATTAAAGGGATGGAGGCAAAGAAGAAGCTCAGACAAATTACAGAAGAAGAGATAATGGAATTGGCCATAAAAGGTAACAGCTTGGATTGATGTTTCTGTCACACCCCTCCAAAAGGAGTACTTCAGGTTGAATAACACGCTGTTTATGAAAGTGCCTAAACTAGTGTCTTGCTCTGCAAAACAAAGCAATCAAAACAAAAGAAAAAACAGTTCCTGTCGGGTCCATTCTAACTCATGGTGACCCCATGTGTTTCAGGGTAGAACTACACTCCGTAGGATTTTCATGGCTGTGACCTTTCCGAAGCAGGCCTTTCTTCTGAGGCACCTCTGGGTGGGTTTGAACCACCAATGTTTTGGTTAGTAGTCACATGCTTAACCATTTGGCCATCCAGGCACTCCACTTTTAAAAACATAATTTAGTAAGTACCGTCTGTCTTAGTTATCTAGTGCTGCTATAATAGAAATACCACAAGTGGGTGGCTTTAACAAACAGAAATTTATTTTCTTACAGTTTAGGAGGCTTGAAGTCTGAATTCAGGGTACTGGCTCTAGGGGAAGGCTCTCTCTCTCTGTGACCTCTGGGGGAAGGTCCTTGCGTCTTCATGTGACGTGGCATCTATTTTCCCCCGTCTCTGCTTCCTTCTCTATGGCTAATCTGCCCTCTATTAATATCTCAAAGGTGACTGGTTTAAAACATACCCTACACTGATAACAGAGAAAACCCATTCCCAAATGGGATTATAACCACAGGTACAGCGGTTAGGATTTACAACACATACTTTTGAGGGACACAGTTCAGTCCATAACACCATCCTATATGCTTTCAAATTAAATATGCTTATACATTCCTTAAGAGGAAATAACAAAACTAGTGATATTTCATTGAAGGAAAAAAAAAAAAAAAACCACAAGGTCATTCATAAACAAAATGTTCAAATTAGAACTTTTATGTCTCTCCCTGTTTTCATCTCTGATTCTTCTGTATCAGGCAAACTTTAGCCATAGACATTTAATTCAGTAGGTATTAAATATAGGACCTCGAGGCATAATAAACACACAGTACCCAAAGAGCTCGTAAACTGTGAGGACCAAAGTAAGCATCGTGCTCTTGATTTTAAATGTAAGTCTGAATTGATTTTATTCTCTTAGAAGGAAGAAATAGTTCCTGTCATAGACAGGAGTATAATATTGCCAAACTCTCCAATTTGGCAAGTATAGCAAACTATTTTTCAACCACATTGGGAATCTGGCTTTCTCATGGGGACCTATTGTTTACAGAAATATCTCAGCTGAGAAATAAGCAAACATTTCCCCTGAACTACTGTGATACAATTCACAGGGCCTGTCAAGGATATTTACTACCATTGAGGGAAAATCTACGGGAAATTTAGAACCATTACAAAGGTCCCTTTTGGCGCATCTGAAAATTTTGATGCCCTTTGAATATCCTGATGACTATTTTCCCGCTGACAAACAAAGACATCTGAAGCAAAGCCAGTTCAGTCTGTGTTGGAGTCCTCAGACAAGTCAGTGAAAACAGACAAGTTTAAGACAAATGCAGCATACTGGATAAAAATAAATCAAGATTTGAAATGTAATTGAACTGTGATAATATCCACTTATAAAAGCATTTTAAAACCAGAAATACTTTTTGAAATTTAGCCAAATAACCTTAATCCTATGAGTATTTGAAACAGAGCCGACAATTTTACAGACCATCTTAGGAACAGTCTGGGATTTCCTGCCTCTGGTTGCACTAGGACAGAGTCGAAGCTCCTTGACTTGCAAAATGTTAGTCTGTTACTAACTACAGAAGTCTAGGATGTGCCAAATGATTCAATAAGAGCAGTAAAGTCATGTTGGTCTCTGTCGTGATTCAGACCAGTTCTAAGCTTTTGAGAAAAGATGTAAGCATATTCTTTACAGTTCATATCATTAGCCAGGGCCTTTGTCATACTGGATATACAATGATAAAAATACCAAGGTGTACTTGACAGAGGTTAGGAGTGAAAAGGGCTGGGCATGACAGTTGCAGACAGAAGCACTACAGGTATCTGGTTCCAATAATATGGCAGAATAGGGTAAAGAGGACTGCCCTCTGCCTTTAACATATAGAGATGCTGCATGAAATTATATATATATAATTATGGGGCCCTTGTGGCACAGTTGTTAAGAGCTTGGCTGCTGACCAAACCGTCGGCAGTTTGAATCCACCAGCAGCTCCTTGAAAACCCTATGGGCCAGTTCTACTCTGTCCTATAGGGTCACTATGAGTCAGAATCAACTCAGTAGCAACAGGTTTATATATAATTATATATTGTTGTTGTTGTTGTTGGTTTCCATTGAGCTGGCTGGGACTCATGGTGACCTTATGTATAACAGAACAAAACTCTGCCTGGTCCTGGGCCATCCTCATGATCGTTGGTATATTTGAGTCCATTGTTGCAGTTGTTGTTGTCAGCAGCTCTTCCCACTCATATTCTGAGTGTCTTCCAACCTGAGGGTCTCATCTTCAGCACCGTTTCAGACAATAGTCTGTTGTCATCCATAGGGTTTTCATTGATTGATTTTTGGAAGTTGATTGCCAGACCTTTCTTCCTTGTCTGTCTTAGTCTAGAAGCTCTGCTAAAACTTGTACACCAGGGGTGACCCTGCTGGCGTTTGAAATACCCATAACGTAGCTTCTAGCATCAAATCAACATGTAAGCCACCACTGTACAACAAACTGACAGATGAGCCCTGGTGACGCAGTAGTTAAAGCACTTAGCTGCTAACCACAAGGTCGGTGGTTCAAACCTACTAGCTGCTTCATGGGAGAAAAATGTGGCAGTCTGCTTCTGTAAAGACTGTGGCCTTGGAAACCCTATGGGACAGTTCTACCCTGTCCTATAGGGTCAATATGAGTAGGAATTGACTCGACACAATGGGTATAAATTATATAACTAGATTAACAGATTAAATTGAGATTAATTGACTGAGATATCTATGTATATATACATACACACACGTATATATGTGCACACACATATATGCACACACATGCACAAATACACACACATTCATGAATGAGTGGGAAGACTCAATATTAAACAGAAGTCAGTTCTGTTGGATTTGATCTAAATATTTAACATCCAGTCAAAATTCCAACAAGTGTTGTTTTTCTTTTTTTTTTGAGAAATTAACAAACATAGTGTAAAAGTAACATGGAAAAATAAATGGCAAAAATAATCAAAAACACTTTAAAGAAGAATAAAAAAAGGGGAGGCTGTTACTATGCAAACTCCATGAAGCTAGAATGATTCATACTTAGTGATACTGGGGCAATGAGGGCAAATATAAAAGTGGGATAAAATAGGAAGCATAGAAACAGACTAATGGACATAAACTTATTACATGACAAATATGGCATTATAATTCAATGAGGAATGAATGGGCTGTCCATTGAAAGCTGTTGGGACAATTGGCTATCTTATGCCAATATACTGTAAAAAATAAATAAATAAATAAGTTCCAGATGCATAAAATACCTTAAAAGAATTTTTTTTAAAAATTAGGTATAATATACAAGAATAACGATATTGAATTATGGAAATGTTTGCAAAGCAAACCAGAAAAATGAAAACATAAATATTGATAAGTTACACTTCATTTAAGAAGAGAAAATCTAAACAAAAGAGAAATGCAAACAAAAGATATCATATAAATTTTTTTAAAAAGCCCCAACTGTGAAAAGATATTTGCAACACCCATAACTGACACAGTATTAGTTTTTTGGGGTTTATACAAAATTCCTACAAATCAATTAGAGAGAGATAAGCAATTCAATAAGATATAAACAATGAAGAGGAACAGATAATTCCCTGAGGAGGAAATCAGAATCGCCAATGTAAATATGAAAAGATGCTCTACTTCTACTAATCAGGGAATTCAAATTAAGATAATCATGAGTTTTCATTTCACACTCATCCAACTGGCAAAAATGAACAAATCTGTTAATATAAAGTATTGGCAAAGATGAACCAGGAATTCTCATGAGTGGATATGAAAACTGGGAAACCACCATATTGGTCAGGGTTCCAGCAGGAAACAGATGGCACACTCAAAAGAAGCAATTGAGAGGAGTTTAATGAAGGGACTATTTACAAAGCTGAATGGAAGGGTGAAGGGAAATTGACAAGGGATAGTGAATCACAGTGGGGCTAGCAACAGTAGAAAGCAGTTACTACCTTTAGGCTTAAAAAGTGACGACAGGAAATGCTGTAGCTATAACAAAGAACCACCCAGCTGGAGCTGTGGCCTTTATACAGTGTCTTAGTTATCTAGTGCTGCTATAACAGAAATACCACAAGTGGTTGGCTTTTACAAACAGAAATTTATTTTCTTACAGTCTAGGAGGCTAGTAGTCCAAACTCAGAGCATCAGCTCCAGGGGAAGCCTTTTTCTCTCTGTAGGCTCTGGGGGAAAGTCTTTGTCATCAATCTTCCCTTAGGTCTAGGAGTTTCTCTGCACAGGGAACCTGGGTCCCAAGGATGCACTCTGCTCGTGGCTCTTCTTTCTTGGTGTATGAGTTCCCTCTCCTCTCTGCTCGCTTTTCTCTTTTATATCTCAAAAGAGATGGACTCAAAATACAACCTAATCCTGTAGATTGTGTCCTGCCTCATTAATGTAACTGTCTCTAATCCTGCCTCATTAATATAACCGAGGTTAGAATTTACAACACATAGGTAATTACATCAGATCACAAAATGGTGAACAACTACACAATACTGGGACTCATGGCCTAGTCAAGGTGACAAACATTTTTAGGGGACACAATTCTATCTATAGCATAGAGGAATGCAGAAACTGATAAACCATACCCCAGCAGGTAAGGAGCCTACTTCTCTCACCTCCTGCTCTCTAATCTCCTTTTGGTGCTTCCCATTGGCCAAACCCAGCAGAAACCTAAGGGCATGAGAACCAAATAGGCATGGTACATAAAGGTTGGTCTCTGCAAGAGCAGTGTGTAAGAGGATGGGCAGTGTCAGAAAGGGCAGATGGAGAATATCCAGCATGACCACACTGGAGAAAAATGTGGTAATATTTAGAAACTTTGGCTATATGCACATCCTATAACCTATAGTATGGAGTCCTGGTGGTGCAGTGGTTAAGAACTCAGCTGCTAACCAAAAGGTCAGCAGTTTGAATCCACCAGCCACTCCTTGGAAACCCTATTCTACTCTGTCCTATAAGGTCGCTGTGAGTCGGAATCAACTCGACTGCAATGGTTTTTGTTTTTTATAACCTATAGTATGGGGGCAGTGGTGGTTTAGTGGTGAAATTCAGGTTCAATTCCCAACATAGCATGTTGCTATGATGCTGAACATGTTTCAGCAGAGTTTCCAGGCTTTGATGGACTTAGAAGAAAAGCCAGACAATCTACTTCTGGAAATGAAAACCATATGGATCACAACTGTCTAGACTGCAAGCAATCATGGGGATGGCACAGGACCGGGCAGTGTTTAGTTTTGTTGTGCATGGGGTCACCATAAGTCAGGACTGACTTGACGGCAGCTAATAACAAAAATGGCGATGATAACAATAATCTATATTATTGTTCCTAGGTATATACCCAAGAGATACACATATGTGAATATGAAAACATGAGCAAGAATACACATTGAAGAATTGTTTACAACTGTAGGAAAAAAAAAAGCAATACTCTAAATGTCCTTTAACAGAAAATTGCATACACGTCAGATATTTATACAACGGAATACTATATAGTACGAATGAACTAGAGTTACATTATCAACATAGATAAATCTAAAATTAATACTGTTGCATGAATAACAAAATTGCAAAAGGCTGCACTCAAAATTATATAATTTAGATACTTTTTTTTTAAAAAGCACAAAAAATACTTCTGTTTGTTCATGGAAACATGCATGTCTACTGACAAGATATACTGGGTAAGAAGGAAGCACAGCAGCTTCAGGATAGCGGCTACCTCTGGGAAGAAAATGGAAACAGAAATAGAGCAAGTACCTTCTTTTATATAGATAATATGTTTATTTTTTTCATAAAGAAATTTATACTTTAGAGTACAAATCTATGGGTGCACACATGTTTTCAGTTCTCTTAAGCAAACACCTAAGAGTGAGATGTGGGGGTTAAGTTTATCAAAATACTGCAACCTGTTTTCAAAGTGACTATAATATTCTACATTCCCACCAACATTTCTCACAGTTCTTCCAGATTCATGCAACACTTGGTGCTGTCAGATTTTTTAATATCTACCATTCATAGAATACACGTAGATGTATTTCATTGTGATTTTAAATGACATTTTCCTAATGACTAACTAATACTGTTGAACATTTTTTCATTAGCTATTTGTATCTTGTCTAGGGAAGTGTTTATTCAAAAATGTTGCATTTTTTTTCATGGGTTATTTGCGTTATTATTGAGTTGTAAGAATTCTGTATATATTTTGGATTCTAATCCTTTACCGAATACATATTTTGCAAATATTTTCTTGAATTCCATGGCTACATTTTCATTTAAAGCAAATGGAACTGTTCCATATTATGATTGTGATGATGGTTACATGACAGTATATACTTGTCAAAACTTATCTAAATTTACACATAGAACTGATTAATTATATATAAATTATACCTTAATAAAGCTGCTTTAAAAAGATTTTAAGTATGGTAAAATGTTATTTTTTAGTCAGTAGATGCATCAACGCTATTTTGGCCTTTGTACTTTTTTTGTATGTTTGAATTATTTTGTGATAAAAAATATGGGGAAAACAGTGTTACTATAGCTCTAACTTTGTAAATCTGGCTTCTGTAATGAATTCTTTAATGAATTTAATGAATTGATTCAATGAGGAAACTAATGTGGGACATTATTAGTGAAAATTGCTAAAATGAAAAGCAATTTAAGGAAAAGACCCATCCCTTCAGTGTCTGAAAGGTTTAATTGTTCTGTTCAGATTCTGGAACCTACAAGCTTTGGACATTAATTTATCAATTAAATGCATGTGAGCTAAGAGTACGGTTCTGCTCCACTGAGGGGATGGCAGCTAAGATCATTGTGCTTAAAACACTACGTGAACCTTCACAGACATTGCCATTTGTTAAGGTCTGAGACTCCCCAGCCCTTTTGGTTACTTTGTAAAGACTTTGCAAATGAGCATCATTAATTCAGCTTAATAACAGAGATGTTCCTTCAACGTTTCTAAATCGATCACCTGATTTGCAAAGGGGAAAGAGTGCCATTCCAGAGGCTTTTCTGGGAATACAGTGTGAAACATGGGCAGACAGCAAAAGAGCAAGAGCTCTCTCCCGTGTTGCAGGAGCTCTGGCACACGTCAAAGATGTATGAGCAGATCTAAGGCAGGCGCTAGCGCCCCCTATGAGCTTATTACAACTCCAGATGCCTGAGCTGGACGGGGACAGAGCTGGGCATCTGAATAATGTAAGTAGACGTTTTGATTTTCATCTTTGCTTCTTTCTAACAATCTCTAGAGCTGATTCTTACTTACACCAAGATTTTATAACAATTGATTAAACATTTTTTAATGTTTTTTATATTTTTAAAAATATTTTTAAATCTCCCAAACTCACATGGAACACCACCTATTTTGAAAGATTTTCCCTGTTAAATATTAACCAATAAATTTGTCAAATGAGATAAGCAGGTTTGTCACACTGAACTGATGTTGCTTCAGTCAAAAAAGTAGTCACTTGGAATGGCAGGTAGCCTGTGTAGCTTTGGGGAACTGATTTTCTTAATATTCTTGAAATATTGAAAAAAATAGAGTCTGTTGGGTTGATTCGGACTCATAGCGACCACATTTGTATCAGAGTAGAACTGTGCTCCACAGGGTTTTCAATGGCTGGTTTTTCAGAAGTAGATCACCAGGCCTTTCTTCTGAGGTGCCTCTGGGTGGACTTGAACCTCTAACCTTCCAGTTAGCTGTCAGGTGCGTTAACTGTTTGCACTAACCAGCGGCTCCATTTTAAAAATAGTATTGTAAGATTCATTCAGGAAACTAAGTTGTGAATTATTGCATATGTTCATGTGTCTTATTTCTAATGGAGATTTTAGTATCTTTTAGTGTGTATCACTCAGAGCATTATCTAGTGCACATGAAACACTTAGAACCCCGGTGGCGCAGTGATTAAGAGCTCGGCTGCTAACCGAAAGGTCGGCAGTTCAAATCCACCAGCTGCTCCTTGGAGACTGTATGGGGCAGTTCTACCCTGTCCTAAAAGGTTGCTATAAGCCAGAATAGACTTGAGCGCAATGGGTTTGGTTTTTTTTTGTTTTGTTTTGTTTTATTTTTGGTGAAACACTCAGTAAGTCATCAATTGGTTTTACATTAGATAAAAGCAATTAAAAAAAAAAAACCCTTTTTACTATGGAAAATTTCAAACATATTCAAAAGTTGGGAGAATAGTGTAATGAACTCATCTATTCACGACCAGATGCAACAAACATCAGTACGAGGTCAGTAACATGTCATCTATATTTCCACTCATTTCCCCCTCAATTCACTGAATGTTTTTGGAGGACATTTCAGAAATCACATTACTTTACTCATAAATATTTCAATATTTACTGCTAAAATATAACAAGTCTTTTCTAAAAAACATTCCCAGTATTCCATGATTATACCCAAAAAAATTAACAATAATCTGATATTATCATCAAAAGTCCTGTCAATATTCTCATAATTTCTTTTAAAAGTTTGTTGGCTTAAATTAGTATCCAGTTGAAATGCAAACATTGCAACAGGTTGATTTGCCTCTTTTAATATAAAAGTTTCTTCATCTTTCTTTTTTTTCTCCCCCTTATGTTTGTTGAAGACACTGAGATTTTTGTCAGGCATTTTGCTGATTGCATCCTGTAGTGTTTTCTAACATGTTCTTCTATCACCTCGATTTCTAAATGTTGGTAGGTTAGATCTACAGAGTTACTAGAAATCAGATATGATTTTAGGCAAGAGTGCTTTAGAGGTGGTATTTGTCCTTTTACAGGGAAACAGTTAACGTCTGGTTGCTTTTGCGTGTGTCTCTGTGTGTGTGTGCGCGTGTGTGTTTGACCAGGTAATTAGTTTTATGTTATTTTTTATAATTTTTAAATTTTTCTGGTTGTTGCTGAGAATATACCCAGCAAAACATACACCAATTCAATAATTTCTACATGTACAGTTCAGTGACATTGATTACATTCTTTGAGTTGTACAACCATTCTCACTCTCCTTTTTCTGAGTTGTTCCTGCATTAAAATAGACTCACTGCCCTCTAAGGTTCCTTATCTAATCTTTTGAGTTGCTGTTGTCAATTTGATCTCATATAGATAGATCTTAAAAGAGCATAATGCTCAAGGTAGACATTCTTTACTAGTTAAGCTAAACTACTGTTTGGTTTTAAGAAGACTTCAGAGGATATTTTTGGTTTAATGCCTTCGTGTTTTGAGGGAGTCAGCGTTAATGATCAAAATTTTATTAGGGTCTGATTACGGTAATTTTTAAAATCAAAGGCCTAAAGTGATCTGAATCACTATCACTGTTAAAAAAAAAAAAATCAAGCTAAGAATGGAAGTGGGAAAGAACTGTGTTTTAATCGAACACTTTCTGTTTCCTCCCAGAATATTGTTTTCTCAGTCAAAGTATAAAAGCATGGGTACTAAAAGCAGGTGGAGGTGGCGGGGAGGAGGGGTTGCCTGGTAAAGGAGCATAGGGTTAAGTGTGTAGGCTCATGATTCCAATTTTTTGTGATTGCTTGTCTCTCTACTTTCAAAGATGCCCTAGGAAAACAAATACTCTCTAATGGAAAATTTAGTCAGAATTCTGAGTTCTTTTCATAACACTCTGGTTCTTCTGAGACTACATATTTTAGAGTTCCCTGATTCTACCCACAGAATAAGCTGGAAAGATACCTGCTTGCCACTGACTCAAGTGGTCATTTAATCATCCTACCATTCACCCAAAGGGCAAACATAACATTCATCACTGTTGATACCCAAAGCACGATGAAGGGTGAGAGGCTGTACAGCACATTAGAAAGTACATAGCTGTTATAATCAAACAGACTAGAGGTTACCAATTAGCTCTGTTGCCTTGGGTAGGGCACTTAACTTACTACTGCCTTGCTTTTCTGTCCTTTAAAATGAAGATCATAATAACCAAAGCCAAAAACCCAACCCGTTGCTGTCATGTCAGTTCTGACTCATGGCGACCCTATGTGTTACAGAGTAGAACTGCTCTATAAGGTTTTCTTGTCTGTAATCTTTGTGGAAGCAGTTTGCCAGGCCTTCTTTGGTGATGCTGCTGGGTGGGTATAAACTGCCAACTTTTAGGTTAGTAGATGAGTGCAAACCATTTGTGCCACTCAAGGACCTCGGAGATCATAAGACTTACCTCAAAAGACTCTTGGAATTATTAAATATCTGCTCAGCACCCTACTCATACTTGGCACATGAGATAATGCACTGTTCTTGACACATAATAGATAATGACAAATGGAAGTGTTACTATTATTATTAAGATAATTATTTATTCAATGAATGTTTGCTTCCTACCTTACTTGATCTCCCTTACTTCCCACATATTCTATTATTATCTATAAATACAGTAACAGTGAGTGGTAGACTATCTCCAAAATAATGCTTCGTAAAAAACTAGCACAGAGATAGCATTGAACATGTAAAAGACAAGATGTAATGGGAATTCAGAGCATCCAAAATTTTCAGATTAGAAAAAAATAGATTTTTTTAAAGCCAAGGATACTGAACTATTCCTATTTCGCTAATGTATTTTTAAAGGTATAGTCTCAGCTAAATGATTTATGACAGAAATTTGTAGTATATTAGTAAGTGCCCTGTAGTATATTTTGTAAATACAGTGACATTTTAGTGATAAGAACTCCATTACATGTCTCTGTTATTAAATCATTCCTCCAAAGACAAGTTAAACTGCCAGGTTTGGGGTAAGAATTATAGGGCTTATGGATTCATGAAGTGAAAATCAGTATGCTTGAGCTGTATCATGTATATTCACTGTGAAGTTGGGAGATAGCAGAACCACAAATGATTATAATGCTGAGGATGCAAAAAGTGAGCAGAAATAATTTTTGTGCGTGTATAAGCCCTCCCAGAGTAAATAAATTGTTCACCTTTAGCTTAAATGAGAATAACATGTCATTACCAGTATTATCATTTTCACTTGGCTTAATCAAAAAATTGTGACCATCTTGGCAGCAGTGCAGCAGGATCTTCATTTAAGGCTTTGACTCAGATTGAGATCAGGACACCTTGCTGGCCTGGTTGACAGAGAGGGAAATGTGGCCTTGCTCGACTTTAGCAGAAATTCTGGCAGTTATCAGAAGGAATGAAAATGAAATTGATCAAGTAAGCTTTTTGATGAAATATTACAGATTCCAAGACAGCAATCGCCACATTTTTATTTATTAGAAAATTGAACCCAAGAAGCTCATAGAATGACAATTGGCAATCTGGTCTGATTTGACATATCTCCTACTCAATGCCAGTCACAACTGAACCCTTAAGGAGTGATGTGGGTCAGTCACACTTCCCAAGAGAGTCATTGAGTGGGTCCATTAAACAAGTACTTGTTCATGAGATAAAGTGAATAAGCATGGAGATCTTTTATAACTAGGTGAGTATGGATTATTGAGTTTTCTACTCCGACTACAACAGCAAAAGTCCTCTCTTCACACCACTTTTGTCCTAGAAAATTTTACTTACAGACTAGGGGCTACACCAAGAACAGGTATTCAAGCACAGTAAAAGGACTTAGGACACATAATATTTTAGCAAAGGCATAAGTTATTTTGGGGTTATAATAATAGTGCAAATAACTTTTATAAGAAAGTTACTATAAGTTATAATTTTAGCTTGCATCAAAATGACATGGAGAGCTTTTTATAGCACCAATTGCTGGGCCCCCAATCCCAGAGATTCTGATTCCGTAGGTCAGGGAGAACCCCATGAATTTGCATTTCTAACCAATTCCTGGATGATATATTTGCTGCGGTCTGGATGCCATTCTTGAGATCTGCTGGTGAATATGTTGTGGATGTTGGTAAGTCAACATCCCATTTCCTAACAGCTGGGCAAATGTAAAGGTCTGCTTGAGGAGTCTAGATAGTTAGCTTTCATTTATTCAACAAATACTGAGTGTCCACGATAGTCTTCCTAGCTCCTAAGTATATAGCTGTGAATGAGACTTACATCATCACTTCCTTCAAGGTGCCTAAAAGTTAAGTATGCAATTCTGATAAAGTGCGTTATGACTGTAAGGATGCTCTAAAACAAGAGATAGGGGAACAGCCCAGACGTGTGGGGGTGTCTGGGTAAGTCTTCTCGAAGGATGAAACATCTCCACTTACTTTTATGATTTTCCCACGAAACTCAAAATAGAAGCCTGTCACTTCTGAGCCAGTGCCTTCTCCCCTGAATTACCATGAAAATTTCCTTAGAATGTTCAAGCGGCTGCTCCTCAGCTCCTCACAAAGAACTCACAACACTGCTCTACTCATAAAAATGTAAATAGGAACGAGTCACTGTCCTACCTAAAACTTTCCCGTTACCTTCAAGTTAACATCACACTTCTTCACAATCTTTTCCAGTCTACATGTTTAACCTCCCCGCATACTACTGTCCACCCAAACACCTTATTCTCTACTCTTATGGCACTTCTTGCTCGTCCTGAACATGGCTGTTTCTTTTTCATCGCTGGGATATTGCATATGTGTACTTTTCTCTTTGGGTTAGTTTTTTCCTGGATTGTCCACTCCATCTTATTTGCTACAGCTCAACATTCTTGCCCTCTGTGAAGCCTTTTCTGATTCTCCTTGGCAGAAAGGCCCTGCTTTCTATACATGCTCAAACACTTGGTGTATATACTCTTGTTATGTATGATGGCCTCCTTATTTATTGACTTACCTATCCCCCTGACTCGACTGTGAATTCCTTGATGACAGATACTGTGAAGTCATTCACTTTGTAATCATAGCACTTACAAGTATGTAGTAGGTGCTCAATTAATTGATTGGTGAATGACTACATGAAAAGGAGGATAAGTGAAAAAAGAGGGCTCAGTTATTTCTAACCTGCCATTTGCAGTATCCTAATGCCTTTTTACTTAATGCCAATTTAAAAAAATCTGGGAGGGAGAGTCCGGCAGACACAGTTGGGTCCAGTGTCCATTCTTTGTCCTCTGAGCTGTGCCTGAGGTGGGTGGAGTGTGTGATACATAAGATTTTCTCTTATCAGCTGTGGGTATGCAAGTTAACTTCCAAGGGAAAGGAGGGGCTTGGGCAAAAATGATAGATTCATGTCTTGTATTTACCTCCTTTCAACCTCCCAAATCCCACTGATATTAGTGTAAAGATATTAATCCACAAGAACAAAAAGAACTAGAGAAGATAAACTAGCAAATGAGAGATTTCCATGAATACTGGGTGATGAGAAGCAGAAGGAAAATAATAACCAATTTGGGAAAGTAGAGAACATTTAAACCTAATTATCTTCAAAATGGGGTTATGAAGGAACAGATTTACTCCACAGAGTTCTCAGAGCCTTGAGAATCGAAGGTGCTCAGCTACAGAGAATAAAGGGTTAAACATAGAGTAGTGTTTCCATATGAGGATTCTATTCCAGCATTTTCTAGGAAATGTATGTTTTTCTGAAATCAGAGAAAAATTAGTTGGGAAAATAAGAAAAAGAATTATAATTTCCTTGCTAAAATTAAAGCTTAACAATCAACATAGAGACATTACTAGTATGAAGGTATAATATAGATTGACACCAAGTCAAAAGCAAGAGCAGGAAACACTGACATGCAGAGTCGAAGGTTAAAGTTGACGTTTCCAGAACTGGAACATGAGCGGGGGTGGGGAGGAGGCAGTCATGATCTAATCAGTAGCTGTTGCCAAATTGTAAGTGAGTGTTCATGTCCAAGTCTGCTGTTAAGGGTGAATCAGTCTTGCAAATAGAATAAATATTAATAAGTTTATACGTGTAGTATAGCTTATACAAATCCACTGCATGGTGTTCCAAGAAATAACAAGTTCTGGAAACATAATAAGTTCTTAAATTGGCAATTTTGACACATGATTCTGTGTAGTGCTGTGTAGTGCTATTAACTGTGTTAGGATATGAGACTGTTAAGTTGTTTGAACACTACGCGGTAATGTTAGCTGGTATTTTCCAGTGTTTGAAAATACTCCATAGGCTATAATCCTTTGCAAATGCTTTAACAGAATAAATGCCAGAAGAAGAAGGTATGAATATTGTGGAATCCTCTGACATGGAATTAGTAACTGATTTAAAATTTGAAACAACAAAAGTAACATAGATTTCAAGGGTAAAACCAACTTTAGGGTAAGCAGATGAAATATTTTCATTGTTAAAAAACAAAATGAGGTTATATGAAGTAACATGTACCCTAATGCTCAACTTGAAGATCTTTTGGACTCCCTCTATTAATGTCACTGCAAGGAATTTTTCTACAAAAAGTAACATTTTTCATGAAATAAAGGTCAAGACTATTGGATAGGGTAAATAATGCTTGGTGTATTTTAAGATTTTATTATTAAGGATAATAACTATTAAATATTACATATTTACAGTATTACCAATACTTTGATTTTTATTTAATATTTACTTTTATTTAATGTTCCCTTTACTGTTTCTATTATCATATATTTATAACAGGTAGAGATCATATTTATATGCTATTAAAATATATAATCCTATCATAATAATATTCATTCATAATAATCATAAACCATCATTTATTACTATTTTGTTTTACCAAAAATCTGTTCAATATTTAGATTGACATTATCTCAAAAAAATGACTTACTGCTGATTATACTGTTACTCATTATTATTTAAAAATATGTAAATAAAACATCATGAAAAAATACATAAATCATAGTTTGGGGAATTTCCAAGAATTCCTGGGAATTCTGGTTCCTCGTTCCCAAATCCAAATCGGGAATTTGGAAGCACAAGAATGGAGTTGAATACAGAGGAACTGTTGGAAGATCTGTATAGAGATGATTCCTGGCCCATCTTACTCAGTCAAGAGAGTAGCCCTCCCCATCCCTAAGCCCCTGCCCCACAACACCCTCAACCATGGGATACTGGGAGTTAGGCTTTTGGAGAAATGTCTCCAGACTTAGGACTTATGGTCTGTGGGTTGACAAAAAGGCAGATTAAGTAAAAATCTAGGTACTCTGCTTTGGAACATTCCTTACCCTCCCCCTATTCAAGTTTCAAAGTGTCACTTGCCACACAGAAATTGCCTATCCCTCTCCACCCTGTCAAATTTAGGAATTTGTAGGAGTCCCTTCGTGGGGCAAACAGTTAAGTGTTCAACTGCTAACTCAAGTCCACCAAGAGACCCCTGGGAAAAAAATCCTGGTGATTTACTTCTGGAAAATCAGCCATTGAAAATGCCATGGAGCACAGTTCTACTCTGACACACATGGGGTCCCAATGAGTTGGAGTTGATTCAATGGCAACTGGTTGTAGGAATCAGTAGCCCTAGCAAAAAAAGACCTCCCATTTATGAAATGAGTGTGTTCCCCAACATAAATCCTGCAGCTCCCAAATCCCCCCATCCACATCACTGTAAACAGAGCCAACAATCAGGTTCTTAGTGACTTGTTCTTAAATAAGTGTGCATAGTCAGGTTAAAGGATTTCCAAGAATTTGAGGAAAGCCTGTAACATGGATAGGAAAGACCACAACAAACCAACTAACTAACATTAAAGAGGAGACCCTGAGGAATTAGAGACAATGGAGAAAATTCAGGGAGCCAGTGAAACTTTCAAAATGAAATGAGTAATATCTTCAGAGAGACAAGAGAAAGAATTGCACCAATAAAACAAAAATGGTGTGCCATGAAAAAAGGAAACAAGTATGAGATAAGAAAGAACTTTTGAAAATTTAAAAAGGAAGAAATAAGACAAAGAATTTAATATAAGATTTGGATGACAAAATTTTCCAGAAAATGAAACAAATTTACAGTTGATGGAAAATGTAAAAGAAAATATTAAAATTTAAAGACTAATCCAGAAGTTCCATTATTTAAATAGCAGGGGGCTACAGAATAAGAAATATAGAAAACAAAACAATAAAAAAAGAAGAAAACAAAGCAGAGGTACAGAAATTATCTAAGAAATAGCATAGAAATAGTTTTCAGAACTGAAAAAAAAAAATGTTGAGACTATTCAGTGAGTACTCAGCACAAGGAAACATATGCCCACACTAAAACATATGAATTTTAAAATTCCAGGAAATATTAAAAGAATCAGGTGAGAACAAAAACATTCATATAAAAGAGTTAGAATGAAAATGGCCTCAGATTTTCAACAGCAATATGCCAAGCCAGAGGAAGATTTCTTTCAAAAGACATTTCTGAGGGAAAACATGTTCAACATAGAAATCTAGAAATCTATATCCAACCGAAGTATGAACCAAGTGTCAAGGCTAGAGATCATATTTTGTTTCTTAGGAAACTAGTGGAGAACATTCTTTAAAAAAAAAACAAAAAGGAGGAGTTATTCAAAAAGAACATTTGGGATCTAGGAAATAAAAGATTATCCAACTCAGAGAAGTCTGAAGGGTAAGTGCCAGGTTTAGAGAACAATAATACATATTGGAACCAGATGACAGAACACTGTGGGAAGAATGTCTCCAAA
The DNA here is from genome assembly GCF_000243295.1 of Trichechus manatus latirostris. Classification (NCBI taxonomy): domain Eukaryota; kingdom Metazoa; phylum Chordata; class Mammalia; order Sirenia; family Trichechidae; genus Trichechus; species Trichechus manatus. The sequence goes on along the minus strand of NW_004443949.1, from coordinate 23,901,591 downwards.
AAAGAAAAAAAAATTATAATTATATTTCATATATTTGAACATTTGGAAAAATATTGACAATTATTTGAGGGATCTGTTGAGCATTTGGGGAAAATAGTGAAAAGCTCATAGAAAAGTAAACAAAGGAAAAAATAATCATGAGATATTGTTTGACTCAGTTTTGAAAAATATTTGTTGTCCTAATAATGTAAACAGTTGATTATTTATCCAAAATTTGTGATTAAAAATTACTGAGCGCATGAGGGGAGAGGATGTGAGCGTAGATGTGTAAGAAGGCTAAAATTTCCACTGACATAGCAGGAATTCAATAAATAACATCTAAAATTAAAACGTTAAGTTATGACAATATGCTTATTTTAGCTAGAAATATGATGATAAATACCAGAGAAAATAGCAGATTGAGGAATGGAGAGAGTTGGATTAAGGAACTGATATATTTGGTAGTAAGCCTATTGTAATGAATTTTTAAAACTATGCATATGCCACTTTGATTATCCCCACCAATAAAAAAATGGATGAATGGATGGATAGACAGACAGATGAAAGAAAAGAAAGAAAAAAATAAGAAAGGAAGGAAGAAAGGAAAGGAAAGAGGAAGAGAAAGTGAGAGAGAGTGAGGGAGAGAGAACAGGCAGGCTCTTGGGCAATAAGAAAATAATATTCACGATTTTGCGTTGATTTGTCTTTTCCTTAAAGATATGTTGAAGTCCTAATCCTTGCTACCTTGGTACAAAGAGTCTTTGAAGATGTAATTAGTTAAATCAACATGAGATCTTACCGGAGTAGGGTGGGCCCTAATCCAACATGAGTGGTGTCTTTATAAAGGAGAGGAGACACACTGAGAGATGCAGAAGGAAGATAGCTATGTAATGATGGGGACAGAGACTGAAGTTATGCTGCACAAGCCAACGAACATCTGGGGCTACCAGCAGCTGGAAGAGAAAGGAAAGATCTCCCCCTGGAACCTTCAGAGAGAGCATGACCCTTGGATGTCTAGCTTCTAGAACTGTGAGAAAATAAATTACTGCTGTTTTAAGTCTCCTAGTTTGTAGCTTTGTTATGGCAGCTCTAGGAGATTAATGCAATCCTCATTGCCTACTCACATGTGCAGAGTGAGACACATCACCAGTAAAGATGGTTGCCAAGGTAATGAAATCTGTGGAACCTTGGAAGCTCTTCTTGGCGACTGGTTATTAATCTCATAACAAAAAAGAGTAAACATTCTCACAGTTACATTTAGAAGTGCATGTATTTTATTCGCTTAGAATATCCAAATGAATATTCATGTTTCCCAAAACACCCATATCAAATTGCTCAAATAGATTTCTTTCATATTCAGTAATCACTCCTCTAATAGTGTCTATTCCAGTCGTGTCTATTGGAAGTCATCAACATTAAATTTAAACTAAGTGACCTTTTAAAAGACTACCAGTAAGAACTTTTATTATTTAAAATTTGGGGCAGTTGTGCAGGGATAGCAGTAATTAGATAAAAGACATGAGCATATTTATGAAATAGGCCCCTAATTGCTTCAAATACCGGCAACAAAAGAGAACAATTAATAAAAGGGAATATTTTTTTTTTTGGTAAACAGAACTAATAAACACGAAGCTGGACACCAAGTAAATTACGGACTCTTTAAATACCCCTTGCTGTAGACAGCCTCTGACATGGCTCCCAAAGACCCTAGCTTCCTGGTGTTCCTGTCCTTGTGAAACCCACCTCCTCCTTGAGTGTGGGCTAGACCTATGGATATGTTTCTAACTAACAGAATGTAAGAGAAATGGGACGTCACTTCTGAGATTAAGTTACAAAAAGACTGTGACTTCTGTCTTGCCCATTCTCAATCTCTCTCTCTCTCTCTCTCTCAGAGCCTTTGCTGTCAGGAAAGGAAGCCACTACATTCTGAGTATCCCTACGGAGAAGTGCACCTGGCAAAGAACTGATATCTTTGACTAGATGCTAGTAAAGACCAAGGTATGCCAATCAGTCAATGTAATTCACCATTTCAACACAATATAGATCTACCTAAGTAAACTGGGAAGAAGATCCTCCTCCAGTTGAGCCTTGAGATGACTGCAGCTCCAGCCAATACTTGCTTGTAGCCTTGTGAGAGACCCGGTGTCAGAGGCACCCAGTTACGCTGTGCCTGAATTCCTAACCCAGAGACACTGATAAATAATAAAGATTTGTTGTGTCAAGCGCTTTGTTTTGGAGTAATTTGTTATGAAGCAATAGATAACTAATATAAGGTTCCTTAAGCTAAATTTATTTTAAATGGGCTCTGTGCGCATGTTTTCTTAAGTTAACTTTGGTGAGTTTCTGCTCCTTGCAAGCAAACCATCGCTGGATGAGCTGGAAGTCAGGGAGAACCGTTCACGGGTTTACCTAAAAGGTAAACAGCGGGAGCCATTTCGTTTCTGTGCTAACCAGGACAGTATTCCTGGGACACTGTCCCCAGGGGAGGAAAGAACAGTGTACTAACAAGCATTTCTTAAGAACCACCATCAATAAACATGCAAAAAAGTTAATGATTTCTTTCTTTTGAAACATTTCTACATAAATTAGGCTTTCTGTGTATCAGTTGATCTTAATAAGAACCATCCAATCTTATTCAGCATTCTGTAGCATGGGAAAACTGACATTTCTGGATATAATAGACTATGCAGTTATAAAAACCACCTATAACAGCAGATTATTTATTTGTATATATTAATCAGCGTTATACGTGCATATCCTAGAATATCATGTTTTCTTAATGTTGTGGGATATTGTATATTATGACTCTGAATCTCTTGTAAGATTTTACTACTTAATTGATTCATTCTTGATAATGTCTTCATATTTAAGTGAAAGCCAAGGATAATCCCAAAGCTTACTTTAACTAAATTCTCCCTCCCTTTATTTTGTGAAAATATCTGGTGTTCTGAAGCCGGACAGCATTCAACAATATTCATTTATCTAAGAAATGTTTGCTGAACATCTCCTATTGACATACGCTTTCCTAGTATTTGCTAGATATATACATAGGTGATTTCTTTCACTTCTCTGAGCCTTAGTTTTATGATCTGTAAGACAGTAATGATTTTTTTTCTTATTTTATGAGTTTGTTGTGTGGATAAATATTCAGCTTATTCCTGGATACGTAATAGATATACAGCAACTATTATTTTCCTTGTAATTATACATATACATGAACAAATTAACTTGAATTATTTGGCACCCATTTGGGCACTGGAACTATAAAAATTCAGGCAGCAGGAGGGAAATGTAAGAAATAGTATAGGAATAAATCTGCAAATTGAGAATAAGTCAAACATTGAGAATTAACTACTGACTAGAATGCCACATGGAGCCCTGGTGGCGCAGTGGTTAAGAGCTCAGGCTGCTAACCAAAAGGTCAGCAGTTTGAATCCACCACCCACTCCCTGGAAACCCTATGGAGAAGTTCTTCTCTGTCCTATAGGGTCTCTATGAGTCAGAATCAACTCAACGACATACAACAACATAATGCCACATGCACCAACAGAGTCCTTTCTCGGGCACAGCCTGAGCATGGCAGTGAGCCTTAACGTAAGTACAGAGGTCTGTTGGTGACCAAAGAGCAGTCAAAAAGCCTAATAACTAAAGCTCCCATACTTCTCTGTAGATTGGATTTTTTTTCTTGAAGCTTCTGACTCTTATTTGACACAAAATTCTAATAAACTAGTAAGTGATTTCCCAGCCCACATCAGACTATTGTTACTGTTGTGAGCTGTGGTTAAGTCGACCCCTGACTCATGGAGACCCCATGCACAACAGGATTGAGCCATTGTGATCCGTAGGGCTTTCATTGACTGATTTTCACCAGACCTTTCTTTCTAGTCCATCTTAGTCTAGAAGCTCTGCTGAAACCTGTTCAGCGTCATAGCAGCACACAAGCCTCCACTGACAGATGAGTGGTGGCAGCAGATTATTATTGTTGTTGTGTGCCATTGAGTCAATTCCTATAGGGCGGAGTGGAACTACCCCACAGGGAGAAGCAAATTAAGAGTAGAGTATAATCCCATGTAACCTTACACACAAAAGCGGCAGCTGAGAATATAACAGAGTCAGAAGGCAGGAAAATTATTGAAATTAGGTACAACAATGACATAAACAGCCAACTGAGCCATTGACAATACAGTAATCTTGGCTACAATCTAGCTTGATAATTAATGTACAAAGTAATGACAATAAATAATCAAGAGAAGAGCTAATAATGTTTGAAATACTCTGTTTAGTAAGGCAAGGTAGTGGGCCATAAAGATCTGAAAGTTTTTAGATATATAGAAAAAGAGAATGGTAGAAACTTGAAGTTTTGAATCTTAAATTATAGTCTTCTGTATTCCTCAAAATTCAGTTACGTGAAATACTAGAGTCCTTGATAATTCTGGATACTAGAGGCATTATTTAATGTATTCTATACACAATTGATCCAAATTTTAATAATAGAAAATAGTTCGTTTATTTTGGCAAATGTGAAACATCTAATAAGAGGTTATAAGAGGATACTGTATTTTTACACAAATAATGTGCTCATTATACATACATTTTTTTATCACCCACACAAATCCCTTGCACGGTATTTTCCTAAGCAAGCTATGCGCATAATATGTGTGGGCACCTTATTTACGTGGGCACGTTATTTGTAGAAAAAATACAATATATCAATAGGCACCTATTCAAATAATCTTTAAGTACTTCTGGCACATGAACTAGTACTTGGAAGTTATAAGTTCCTTTTAAAATTTGTTTAAAAAGTCATGAAGTAAACATAGCAGGAAACTGTGTAAAGAGCATGTTCGGTTTCATGTATTACAGTACCGAATTTTGAAAGACTGTTGCAAGTAATACAGCCCTGCGATCAAGCAAAAAAGTATGGGCATACATAAAGGTCAAACTTCAAACTTGTAATTAGAGAATGGAGAATAAACGCAGACTAATTAAAGGCTAATTCCTCCCCTTGTTAGTACTTGGAGTCCGTGTCATTACAGGTATATTTACTACTGTTAAATGTAATTTAGCCTTAAAAATTCTAGGATATCATCCTAGGTCTTTAATTTATCTTATATAATATCCTTTTCCTGATTGAAAACTTTTTTCTGTAAGAAGTTGGGACTTATTCTTGCATCATTTTATATTTCTCACATAAAAAGGAAACCATTTCATCATATTTAATCTGCAGGGTTGACTTCATAGGTGTGCAATCTGTGCAGTTGCAAAGGGCCTCACGCTCAGAGGGCCCTGCACTTGATTTAATGCTCAGTTGTTGCCATCTTGAAATTCTTAACAATTTTTTAACAACAGGCTCTGCATTTTCATTTTGCACCAGGCTGCGAATGATGTATCCTGTCCTATATATCTGCTTTACAGATCTGCCCAATTAGTCCATGAAATGGTGCTTTTGGTGTGGGAAAAAAAAAGAGTCCCAATACTCAGATCATAGTAACTATAAATTAATTATAAAATATGTGTGGTTCTTTCTTCTTTTTTCTGTACTACTCCCTCTTCTCTTCAGATAAATTAGTATGAGACAAGTAGACCAATGGAGCCAAATTAGAGAGCCCAGAAACAGACTCATGTATGTATCTGCATTTGTTACTTGACAGATATTGGAAACCAAGTGAGGTAAGTATGGACATTACAATAATGGTGTTAATATATTGAAAGAAAGAAGAAGAAAATTATATTTGTAATTCTTACCGTAACCAAAAAATCAATTCTGGGTAGACTAATCGTGAAAAGCAAAACTTAGAGTGATAAATGTGATTACATTAAAAATAGGTCCTTCTGCTCATCAAGACACCCTAATAGAAGTGAAAAGTAAAACCATAAACTCTGAGGACATATTTGTATTACAAGTGCTTGGCTGCTAACTGAAAGGTTGGCAATTGGAATCCACCCAGATGCTCTGTGAGAGAAAGACCTGGCGATCTGCTTCCGTAAAGATTACAGCCTAGAAAACCCTACGAGGTAGTTCTACTCTGTCACATGGGGTTGCTATGAGTTGAAAATCATAGCATTTAACAACAGCATCTGGAAGAAAATTTCAAACAATTTAATAGAAATTTGGTCAAAAGATTTAAATAGGCACTTCAAAGAAGAAACTTGAATAATCAATAAACATGTGAAAAGGTACTCAGATTCAGTAGTAATCAGGAAAATGCAAAGAAAATATAAAATTTTTAAGTTTGTGTATTACCAAATATTGTTGAGGATATGAGGCAACGGAAATGTTCAAATATGGCTGAAAGGATCATAGATTGGAAAATTTCTTTAGAAAACTGTTTGGTCTTATTTGAATATGAAATACACATGCCCTATAGCCTATGTTCCTTATAAGCAAGGATGGCGAGACTTCGCCTCACCTACTTTGGACAAGTTATCAGGAAGGATCAGTCCCTGAAGAAGGACATCATACTTGATAAAGTAGAGGGCCAGTGAAAAAGAGGAAGATGAGATGAACTGACACAGTAGCACAATAGTGGGCTCAAACACAGCGAAGATTATGAGGATGGCTCAGGGCCAAGCAGTATTTCGTTCTTTTGTACATAGGTCGCTGTGAGTTGGGACTGACTCAACGGCACCTAATAACAACAACATGACCTACCAACTCTATCACCAGGTTATAATAACTTAGATAAAACTCTTACATGTGTGTACCAGGAGACATGTACAATAAAATTCACAGCAGCATAGATCTTAATAATGTAGATTAAACATATAAATTGGGACATCATCACTTAATGGTATAATGTACAGCAATGAAAATGAGTGAACTAAAGCTATCAATATCACTTAAGATAAATTTCACAATCATAGTGAGTGAAAGATACACAATTCATAATATTCGTATGGTATAATTCCATTTATATGAAGTTCCAAAGCCAGCCAAACCAAACAATACGTTGTTAGCCGTATATGCATAAGATACTAAAAACGTAAAGAAGAACAGAACAGCAAGGATTGGTTTTAGGGTTAAGAAGGGAGGAATAAGCAATCGAAGAGAAACAGATTGGGGCTTCTACGTTACTGGTCTTGTTTATTTCTTTTCTTTTTTTAAATCATATTTTATTGTGTTTTTGGTGGTTTACACAGCAGTTGAGGTTCTCATTCGACAATTTCTATGCAAATTGTTCAGTGACATCGGTTGTATTCTTCACCAAAAAACCAAAACCAAACCCACTGCCTTTTTGTTAGCAGTTGAATTCTTAAGCACGACACCACCAGAGTTTCCTATATTCTTCACAATGCGTGAATATTCTCAGTATTTCCGTTCTGGTTGTTCCCATTTCCATTAATCTAGTTTCCCTGCCTCCTTACACTCTCTTCTTTGTTTTAAAATAATTGTTGACCGTTTGATCTCATATAGATGATTTTTTTCTTAAAGAATCATAGTACTTTATTTTGTGAGCCAGTCTTTTATTTAGTTACAAGGTGACCTTAGGGGGCTAGTTTTGGTTCAAGGTTTGAAGAGTATCTCAGGGCAATAGTCTCAAGGAGTCCTCCACTCTCAACAGACCCAGTGAGTCTATTATTATTATTATTACATTTTTTTAGGAATCTGAGGTTGTTTCATATTTTTCTCCCATTCTAGAAGGACCATCTATTGTGGCCTCATGTTTATTTCTTAACAAGAGTTTCGACTACCTTGATATTGGCTTTGTTATTATTCGTTAAAATTTACATGTATGTTTTATGCATCTGTAACGTATGAATACATTTCATAATTTTAAAAAAGTCTCATGTTTTTAGGCATTGTGTACCTAATATTTACTGTATTTGAAGGCAGCACCTTTCAAGGAGATCTACATATCCTTGACAAAACTTCACTGAAAACGGCAAATAAATTCCTAACTCTCGTACATAAAATCTACCAAGAGAAACAGTATTATATTCATGTATGCATTCAAGATTTTTTTATAGGACATATTATATGCTGGATCCTGTGCTAGTTGGTTTTGTTAGAAACATGAATAGACATCTGCTAGTAAGAAGCACAAGGTCTTGATGGAGAGAAAAGGATGTAAATAAATTGAAAGGAATGTTGAATTTTACAAGGAGAACAATGATCTATCTACAGCTTCTAATCCACAATAATATTTAAGGGTTATAGTAAAAAAAAAAAAAAAATCATTCCTTGCCTTAGTTGTCTAGTGCTCCTGTAACAGAAATAAGTGAGTGGTTTTAAAGAATAAAAATTTATTTTCTCATAGTTTAAGCCAAAAATCAAACCCATTGCTGTCAAGCTGCTTCTGACTCACAGCGAACCTACAGGACAGAGTAGAACTGCCCCATAGGGATTCAGCAGCGGAGCTCTTAACCACTATGCCATTAGGAGGCTAGAAAACTTAATTCAGGGCATGGGCTCTAAGTGAATGCTCTTTCTCTGTCATCTCTGAGGGAAGATCTCTTTCAGTTTCTCTAGACCCGGCATTCCTTTATTCCTTGGCAATTTCCACAGGGCATGTATCTTCCCCTCGATTTGTGCTTGCTTCTTTCTGTGTCTAATCTGCTCTTTTTATATTTCAAAAGCACTTAGGTTTAAGACACACCCTACACTGGTAAGGCCTCATTAAAATAACAAAGAAAACCCTATTTCCAAATGGTATTATATCCACTAAGTATAGGAGTTAGGATTTACAACACATATTCTGGGGGGACACAGTTCAATCCATAACACTCCCTAAGAAAAAGAGGCACCACTTAAGTTCTTCAACTCTGATGATAGCTGGTTTTCTAGGATCAAAGAATTTGAAGGAGGCAGGTGTCATAGAGATGTCTGTGGGTGTGGTCACTACCTCTTACCTCCATGTGCTGGTACTGCCATTGTAGTAAAGGCCAGGGACTCTACCATAACGTGGGCAGGAAAAGATAGGGACAATGATAGAAATTGAGGCTGAAAAAGTAACTGGGACTAAATTATGATGGGTCTTTGATATCATTCAACAGAATTTAGACTCTAATTAAGTGATGGAGAACCATAAAATATTTTAAACAGTTACTGCCAAGTTGAATATCTTACTTTTTCATATACTTTTTTTATATCTGGCCCTTTAGAGGTCAAGGAAGAAAAAGACAAATGCAAACCTCTTCAAGAGGAGGAGCATGGGAATGGAAAATGATGGGAAACTGTGAAAGAAAAGTTAATCAGTTGGAAATGAAGAACTGAAATTTCATCAAAATTTTAAACCTTTTAAAATTGAGTATACGATTTATATACAGATAATTAGAAAATTTTCTCTTTCTTTTTGATATTTGGATCTTTGAAAATTGCTTTGGACAGATGAGGGTGCAATAGAAGTTTTTGCCTGAAGCACTGTGTTCTTACTGTCAGCCTAAAGCAAAAAGTATCTCTGCATGGCTTGTCTGCCTTTGACTTCATGTTTTCTCAAGGAATAATCCATAATACTTACATTCAAGTCCATGGTACATATGGCTGTACGTGCTTTAGAGTATCTACTCGACAAGAACATTATTTCAAACGGGAGAAGACATTAGTAGTGGTAAGCTATTGAACAAGCCGTATCTAAAATCATTACTGTTATTCCAGCTGGGAGACACAAAGGCTGAACTGTTTGTTTTGATCGTCTTGCTTACATTTTCAGTTTGAGCTGTTGAAGACTTGGTTACAGAAAACAAGAATTTGAAGCATTTAGATAGATGCTATAGTCTCAGCAAAGAAACCGGTAATTGGCAGACCCTCAAAACTTGTCTGTCAACATCATTGTCTCCACATGGGCTTTTCCAGCTATATGATGAAGAGAGGCTTGATGCAATCTCTATAAATGTTTCCTGAGAGAAGAACTATTCAGCCTTAAAAAGTCTGGAAGCATACCTGTACATTTTTGCTTTTCTGTTTTTGTAGAGGTGTTATAAAATATTTTCAGCCTGGTAGAAGTTACACTTCATTGGTTTAACATTGAAGAATACTTTTGGATTCAGATACCAACATCATTATTAATAGCATTCTCTATTTAAATTTTTGGCCAGAAGAAAACATTTTTTGAAGGGATTCCATATTTTTTGAGTTATGAAATAAACATTTCCATTTTCAGACATATTTTTTTCTTGCAGTCTTGCATTGAAGAGACTATGTCATCAGAATTTATACCTGTGGTGAATGCTGTTCTTAAAATTCCGAGAGAAAGATATTATTGATTTGATCTTCAAGTGTTAATGCAATAAAGAGGTATGTCCATATGGTCTGATTGACATCTGCATGTTGTTTTCAGTTCCAAATTGATGTAGTCATAAGTATCTTTGCTTACTGACTCATTCTGTGACCAGCTGAAGGAAGAAAAATGTAGGTAAAACTTTGGTATGTTTCAAAACATGAAATAGATAAAAAGTGTTATTAAAACAATTCAAATCATTTATAATTTCTAAAAACTGCTAAAATAGATTCTGCAACTCTTTCCTCCTCAAACTGTGATCCGAGGATCTGCAGCATCAGCATCATCTGGGAATCTGATAGAAATGCAGACTCTCGGGTCCCACAGCAGAGCTACTGATTCATAATTTGCATTTGAAAAAAATCTCCAGGTGATTAAAATACATATTGAAGTTTGAGAAGTACCTCTGTGGCTGAGAGGTCCCTGGGTGGTACAAATAGTTTGTGCTTAACTACTAACCTAAATGGAGCCCTGGTGGCACAGTGGTTAAGAGCTAATCAAGAAGTCAGTAGTTTGAATTCACCACTCGCTCCTTGGATACCCAATGGGGCAGTTCTACTCTGTTCTGTTGGGTTGCTATGAGTTGGAATCGACTCAACGGCAATGGGTTACTAACCTGAAGGTTGGCAGTTCAAACTCACCCAATGGCACTACAGAAGAAAAGCCTGGCAATCTGTTTCCAGGCTTACAGCCAAGAAAACCCTATGGAGCAGTTCTATTCTACTTTGTACATTGGGGTTACTGTGAGTTGGAATTGACTCTATGGCAGTGCGTTTCTATACCTGCGAGACGTTTTCAAATGCACTACTGTAAAAATGTGACCATATAAACTGTAACTTTACCCAGAAAGTTTCAGAGTCCTATAAATATTAATTCTTCATAGAAAATGTGATTATAGTTTTACAGTGGTCAAATCTGGGCCCTCGCAGAAAACAACCCAAGTGAGTTCAATTGTACATAAGCAGAAAAGTAATTTCTCTGATAACTCAGGTTTCTTAGGTGTTCAGAATTAGAAAATTAAAAGGTAATCAGTATAGCTACTGGGGTGCAGTCATAATGGATGAAATCCTTTCCCAAATGGTAAATGAATGAATGCCTACAATTTGGCATCAAACTGGGATTCCTGCTGTTTTTTCAATGATGACACATGAAGTACTTGCTACCAATTTTGAGATTACTGTGACATGATGAAATATAGGAAGCAATCCTGATGGAGAAAAATGGTGTCCATAATTTCCATATTTATGGCACAAGGGCACAAATCTTCTGGCACACATCTAATTTATAATGATCAAGAACCCACAATGATAGCATCTATCTTGAACATGCAAAAACAAAGTTGGAATAGAAAATATTGACGGAACAGATAATTCATGATCGTTAAAGTAACACTTTTTTTTTTCCCACTGAAAATGAGGATTCAGCCATCGTAAAGCAGTCAAAATATTTTGTTGATGAAGTGCTAACAGACAGACTTATGATTGAAAGCCACAGGCTAGTGTAGAAACGTTTAAGCAACTCCCTGAGTTGCTGCTCTAGACACTAAACTCATTCAGAAGCTAAGGAAGCAGGAAGAGGAAAGAATTCTTTTCATCAGGTTGAAGGGATTATTCCCTAAAATATACATTTACTTCCCCCCAAATGCTTTGGTGCTACTGTTTTCAGTGGCTTAAAAAAAAAGTTTTAAAACAGCATTGAACTTCTAATGTCCTGGTGTGTTTTCTGATCTCTGGCAAAAAGTCACTTTCTTGAGCCCCTGGAGTATTCTTTGTTCTGGGGTGTATACCAGTGATTCCATAGAAGAATCTCGCGTTTGCCTTTGCCTCCCACCATTACCTGTACTCATTAAAGAATTGCTACTTAAATAGCTTTATGACCCAGGTATTAGCCAAGCTGCTGATACTTCCTAACTTTGGTAATATCAAGTTTCCAAAATCTAGGTTCCATCCTCAAAATTTACTTTAACAGGGCCTGAGATCTCCATTAACCTTTTTAGAATTCTCATTTCACCCCTAAGCGTCCTAATCAATTTTGCCCATTTTTCAAGGCACATTTCTAATTTCACCTCTTCTATGAATCATTTCCAACACTTGTCTGTCAGTTTGTCGTACTGTAGTGGCTTGTGTGTTGCTGTGATGCTGGAAGCTGTGCCACTGATATTTCAAATACCGGAAGGGTCACCCATGGTGGACAGGTTTCAGCAGAGCTTCCAGGCTAAGACAGACTAGGAATAAGGACTTGGCAATCTACTGCTAAAAAAATTGGCCAGTGAACACCTTATGAATAGCAGCGGAACATTGTCTGATATACTGCCGGAAGATGAGCCCCTCAGGTTGGAAGGCACTCAAAATACAACTGGGGAAGAGCTGCCTCCTCAAAATAGAATTGACCCTAATGATGTAGATGGAGTATTTCGGGACCTTTGTTTACTGATGTGACACAACTCAAAATGAGAAGATGCAGCTGCAAATATCCATCAATAATTGGAATGTGGACTGTACAAAGTATGAATCTTGGAAAATTGGAAGTCATCAAAAAATGAAATGGAGGGCGTAAAAATAGACATCCTAGGCATTAGTGAGCTGAAAAGGAGCCCTGGTGGCTCAGTGGTTAAGCATTTGGCTGCTAACCTCAAGGTCAGTGGTTCAAACTCACCAGCTATTCTGCAGGAGGAAGATGTGGCAGTATGCTTCCGTAAAGATTACAGACTTGGAAACCCTAGGGGACAGTTCTACTATGTCCTTTAGGATCGCTATGAATCAAAATTAGCTAATGGCAATGGGTTTTGGGTTTTTTTGGTTTACTGAGCTGAAATGGATAGGTATTGGCAATTTTGAATTGGACGATCATATGGTCTACTACACCAGGAATGACAAATTGGAGATGAATGGCATTGCATTCATCATCAAAACAAACGTTTCAAGATCTATCCTGAAGTACAACTCTATCAGTGATAGGATAATACACCTACAAGGAAAACCAGTTACTACAACTATTATTCAAATTTACCCAACAACCACTAACACCAAAGATGAAGACATTGCAGATTTTTACCAACTTCTGCAGCTTGAAATTGATCAAATATGCAATCAAGATGCATTGATAATTACTGGTGATTGGAATGTGAAAGTTGGAATCAGAGAAGAAGGATCAGTGCTTGGAAAATATGGGCTTGGTGACAGAAACAACGCCAGATATCACATGATAGAATTTTACAATACTAATGAATAATTCATTGCAAATACCTTTTTTCAACAACATAAACAGTGACTACACATGTGGACCTTGCCACTTGGAATACACAGGAATCAAATCGACTACATTTGTGGAAAGAGACAATGGAGAAGCTCGATATCATCAGTCAGAACAAGGCCAGGTGCCGACTGAGGAACAGACCATCAATTGCTCCTATGCAAGTTCAAGTTGAAGCTGAAGAAAATTAGAGCAAGTCCATGAGAACCAAAATATGACCTTAAGTATATCCCACCTGAATTTAGATACCATCATAAGAATAGATTTCTTTTTTCTTTTTTTTTATATTTTATTGTACTTCAGGCGAAGGCTTACAGAACAAATAGTTTCTCATGGAACAGTAGTACACATGTTGTTTTATGACATTGGTTAACAACCCCACAACATATTAACCCTCTAACTTCTCAACCTTTTTTTTTTGGTGAAAATACACATAGCCAAAGATACACCATTTCAAAAATTTCTAAATACGCAGTTCAGTGACATTGACTACCCCCTTCCAATTGTGCTGTTATTCTCACTTAAGATGAAGGCTTACAGAACAAAATAGTTTCTCATTTAACATTTACTACAAATGTTGCCCTATGACAATGGTTAACAATCTCACAACACATCAACAATATCCTTACTCAAGCTTGGGTTCCCTATCACCAGCTTCCTTGTACCCTTCTGTTTTCTGGCTCTTGTCACCGGGCTCCTGTACCTCGTTAGTCTCATTTGGTTTTATGGGGCTGTCCACTCCCCAGCTGAACAGTGAACATCGGAGGTAAATTCACCATTGAGCTAAAAGGGTGTCTGGGGACCATACTCTCG
>NW_004443949.1:23813143-23881355 GCF_000243295.1 Trichechus manatus latirostris | reverse complement strand
CAAACAAAAAAGAATGCTAGGGGAGCTTGCAGTTAGAGTGGAGAGATGAGAGACTATGAAATGGAGAAAAACAGAAAGGGGAAGAGGAAGAAAAGAAAAGAATGAATAAATAAAAATCAGAAAGGTTTAAGGACCGCAAAGTTCCCAGAGATCCCACCGGTGCAGCTATGAAGTCTGGGGAAGTCGCTCTTAGGTGTTGCAGTACAGTCTGGCTAGAAGGTGTAGAGGTATACAACACCAGGTATTCAGGGAACAGAAAGAGAAGGAAGATATAGAGATACGAGAAACTGGGCAATGAAGAAAGACAAAAAGGGAAAAAGAGGGAAAAGAAAACAAAGCAATTAAAAAAAAAAAAAGAACAGGAAAGGCCACCAAAAAAACAGAAAAAAAAGAAACCAACGAAAAAAGAAATGTCCTCAGGGATCCCTATGCACGTCTGTGCAAGCCGAGGGGGAAGTCTCATTGCCACACCACACCACCTGGCCAGAAATGGCTCCCAACTCAAGAAAAGGAAAAGAAAACAAATGAACAATTCAAAAGAAACAAACGAACAAAAGCCCCGGGATCCCACCAGCGCGGCATCCCAGACCAGGAAGCAGCTCCACACTCGGACAGAGCTCGACAGCCCCTCAGGAAGAAGCAAAGATGGTGCACAGAGCCAAGTATTTGAGCGAAAGGAGGGGGAGGTGGTGAGAGTTAAGGAAGAAATCAAAAGAAGTGGAAAAAAGCAACACAAGCAGCCAACAAATGGCACTCAGAGAGCCGGCCCGTTCGGGTGTGTGGAATCCAAGCAGCCAGTGATTCCCGGTCAAGAGATTGTGACTGTGGGAAGCAGAGGAGGCCGAGTTGGGGTCAAGAAGGGTGGGGGGGTGGGAAAGTGTATATCGCAAATTACCGGTTGTTTTGTCTCCCACTGGACACTCCGTGAGGCTGCTTTCTTGTACCCCCTGTTTGCTGGTCTCTGACAGGAGTCCAAGATGGTGGATCTGCACTGCGTTAGCTGGTAGGGGACCTCTGCATGAATCTCTCCTCACTCTCCGTTCTCTGTCAGTTTTCACTCCATTTGGTGCTTGGCTGAGTTCTCTACCTCTTCATTTGATGTTTTGGGGTTTCAGAATTGTTGTATTCTCTGCTCAGCTTAGTTTTTCAGATCTTTGCTTTGGAGGGACGGTGTGGTGCTTCTGCCCACAGCGCCATTTTGCTGGAACTCCCTGCTAGCTAGAATTTTGTTGAACAATTTTCCGTCTATGTTCATAAGGGATATGATCTCTAATTTTCTTTTTTTCTGATGTCTTTGCCTGGTTTAGGTATCACGGTTATTCTGGCTTTATAGAAAGTGTTTAGTAATGTTTCTTCCTCTTCTATGTTTTTGAAGAAATTGAGTAGGATGATGTCAACTCTTCTCTGAATGTTTAGTAGTATTCTCCAGTGTAACTAACTGGTCCTGGGTTTTTGTGGTTTTTGTTGGCAGCTTTTTAATGACATCTTCAATCTCTTCTTTTGTAATGAGTCTGTTTAATTTTCTACCTCTGTTTGAGTTAGTTTGGGTAGGTAGTATGTTTCTAGGAATTTGTCCATTGCATCTAGGTTTTCAAATTTTTGGAGTACAATTTTTCATAGTAATCTGTTATGATCTTCTTTATCTCTGTTGGATCAGTTATAATGTCACCAAATTGATTTCTTAATTTGGTTATTTGCCTCTTCTGTTTTTTCCTTTTGTCAATCTAGCCAGTGGTTTGTCTATTTTGTCTATACTTTGAAAGAACCAGCTTCTGGTTTTGTTGATTCTTTCTATTATTTTTCTATTGTCTATTTCATTTATTTCTGCCCTGATCTTTATTATTTCTTTTTTTTCTGGTAGCTTTTGGCTTCTTCTGCTCTTCCTTATCTATTTCTTCAAGTTGTTAGTTTACACAAATAATTTTGGATATTTCTTCTTTTTTAATGTAGGCATTTATTGCTATGAATTTCCCCTGAGTATTGTTTTTGCTGTGTCCCAGAGGTTTTGATATGTTGTGCTTTGATTTTCATTTGATTCTAGGAACTTTTTTTAATTGTATTTTAAGTGAGAGTTTATGGTGCAAATTAGTTTCTCATTCAAAAATGTATACACAAGTTGTTCTGTGACGTTAGTTGCAATCCCCTCAATATGTCAGCACTGTCCCCCTTTCCACCTCAGGTTCCTTGTAACCATTCGTCCAGTTTTCCTGTCCCTTCCTGCTTTCTCATCTTTGCTTTTGGGCACATGTTGCCCATTTGGTGTTGTATACTTGATTGAACTAAGAAGTATGTACCTCACTTGTGTTATTGATTGTTTTATAGGCCTGTCTAATCTTTGGCTGAAAGGTGAACGTTGGGTGTGGCTTCTGTTCTGATTTAGAACGGTGTCTGGGGGCCGTAGTCTCAGGGGTACCTCTAGTCTCTGTCAGACCAGTGAGTCTGGTGTTTTTTTGTGAATTTGAATTTTGTTCTACATTTTTCTCCTGCTCTGTCTAGGACCCTCTATTGTGATCCCTGTCAGAGGAGATGTTGGTGGCAGCCAGGCACCATCTGGTTCTTCTGGGCTCAGGCTGGTGGAGGCTGTGGTTCATGTGGTCCATTAGTCCTGTGCACTAATATCTTCCTTATGTCTTTGGTTTTCTTCATTCTTCTTTGCTCTGGATGGGATGGAACCAATAGATGTATCTTAGATGGCTACTAGTAAGCTTTTAAGATCCCAAATGCTACTCACCAAAGTAGGATGTAGAACATTTTCTTTATGAACTATATTATTCCAGTTGACCTAGATGTCCCCCAAGATCATGGTCTGCAACCCTTAGCCCCAGTAACTCAGTCCCTCAAGGTGTTTGGATGTGTCTAGGATGCTTCTATGACTTTGCCTTGGTCAGGTTGTGCAGATTTCCCTTATATCATGTGTCATCTTTCCCTTCACCAAAGTTAACACTTCTCTACTGTCTAGTTAGTGATTTTCCCACTTCATCCCTCCACTCCCTTGTAACCAACAAAGATCTTTTTTCCTTTGTGTAAATCTTTTCTAAAATTCTTATAATAGTGGTCTCATACAATAATTGTACCTTTGTGATTTATTTATTCTAGGAATTTTTTAATTTCACTTGTGAGTTCTATGAACCAATAGTTTTTAATATTGTATTATTTAGTGTCCATGGATTTGCGTATTTATTTTTCCTGTTGTTGATTTCTAACTTTATATCATTTTGGTCAGAGAAAATGTTTTGTATGATTTCAATCTTTTTAAATTTATTGAGACTTGTCTTTTGTCCTAGCATATGGTCTTTTCTAGAAAATGATCCATTTGTGCTAGAGAAGAATGTGTATTGTTCTGATGCTTGGTGGATTGTTCTATATATGTCCATTGGGTCCAACTGGCTTGGGGTTTTATTTAAGTTCTCCATGTCCTTAGTAATCTTTTTAGATGTTCTGTCTATAATTGAAAGTGGTTTGTTGAAGTCCCCTACTGTTATTGTGGAGTTGTCTATTTCTCCTTTCATATTAATATTTGTTTCATGTATTTTGGTGCACTGCTGTTAGGTGCATATATACTTATGGTTGTTATGTCTTCTTGCCAGATTGACTCTTTTATTTTTATGTAATGTCTGTAAGTGGTTAAGAGCTATGGCTGCTAACCAAAAGTCAGCAGTTCAAATCCACCAGCTGCTCCTTGGAAAGCCTCTGGGGGCAGTTCTACTCTGTACTATAGAGTCACTATGAGTCAGAATTGACTTAACAGCAATGGCTTTGGTCCTTTATCTCTTCTAATAGATTTTGATTTAAAGTCTATTTTGTATGATATCAGTATGGACACCCCTGCTCTTTTTTGTTTATTGACTGCACGGAATATTTTTCTCCACCCTTTTATTTCCAGTCTGTTCATGTGCTTATGTCTAAGGTGTGTTTCTTGTAGGCAGCAAAAGGATGGATCATGTTTTTTTATCCATTCTGCCACCCTCTGCCTTTTTAATAGGGTGTTTAGGCCATTTACATTTAAGGTTATTACTGAAAATAAAATGTCTGTCTCATTCATTTTGCTATTTGTTTTTCTTTGTTTTCTTATTCTGATTTTTCTGTTTTTGCTTGTACAGGTAGACCCTGGGCTTACAAACATCTGACTTACAGACAACTCATACTTGAGAACAGACTGCCACAAAGCCTATTATATTAAAAGTTTGAGTTAAATACATACAAATGGCTTGTATTAATGAATGTACACACTACTTTGTGACACTTATGAAAACACTGTGCAGTTTGGTAGTGTTTCTTAAGAGTTTTATAAGCATAGAAAGGTAAAATATATACTGTAGACTAAAGACAAATATTTGACTAACTGATGCTAAATAAGAACCATAGGTACCTTTTCCAACTTACCTACAAATTCGACTTCAAGACAGACTTAGGAACAAATCTTGATCATAACCCAGGGACAGCTTGTATCTGGGTGCTTTCTTGTGATAAGCCTTTTTGTTATCTTCCTTCCTTTCTTCTGAATGTTTTTTTCTCAGTGATTTCTTAGTGGTTACCATGTATATTACACAACTTACAATGGCAGCAACATTTAACATATAAACAACAGTTAACATACAACCTTAACATAATAAATCTATTCTGATATGCTCCTCCCTCCCTCATGTCTGTTGGTGTGTCTCCATTAACATTAATATAAAATTATATTTATAAGTTTACTTTGTACTTATTTCTTACAAACTTGATGTTGTATTGTTTGTGGGATTTAATTATCATGTTTATTCCCTGAAAATATCATATACTTGGTCCCGATGATGGCCTGTGTTGTTGTGGTTTTTTTTTGAGATTTCTCTTTCTCTCTTATTTTTTATTTATTTTCCCATGTATAGATACAAGTATTTACTTAATGCTCTTGCCTTCCCATTTGGAGTACTTTCTTGAGTAATACTTGCAAAGCTAGTCTGGTTGTGGCAAATTTCCAGAGCTTCTGCTTGTTTGGGAATGTCTTGATTTTCCCCTCATTTTTTAATGACAACTTTGCTGGGTAAAGAATTCTTGGTTGGCAATTGTTTTCATCCAGTATTTCATATATGTAACTCCATTGCCTTCTGGTCTCTAGGGTTTCTGGGAAGAAATCTTCAGTGATTTTTTATGAAAGACTCTTGGTATGTTATATTGCATTTTTCTCTTACTGCTTTCAGAATTCTCTCCTTGTTTTTGGCTTTCAAGAATTTTATTAGGATACAGCGCAGAGTTGATCTTTTTGTGTTTCTTCTAATTGGGGTTCATGTAGCTTTTTGTATTTGCAGGTTTTGTTCTGTGTTCAGGTCTGAGGAATTCTCTCTGATTATGTCTTGGAAAATGTTTCCAGGCCTTTATTGTTGTTATATTGCACTGGGATTCCAATAATTCTAACGTTAGATTTCTTGGTTGAATCCCATATTCTCATTTGGGTTTGTTCACTTTTCTTTGTTCTTTTCTCTTGAGACTTGATAAGATTAGTTATTTTGTCTTCTAGTTCATTTATTCTATCTTCTGTCTGTTTGACTTTATTGTTGAATGTTTCTCTTGCTTTTTCTAATTCAGTTGCTTTGTTCTTCAGTGCCAGTAGTTCTGTTTGTTTGTTTTTGATGTTTTAAGTCTCCTTGTGAGTCTCTCATTTTGATTCTCCGTTTGTTTCCTGATCTCTGCTAGTTTGTTTTCTGTGTGCTTTTTGCTTTCATTAAACATATTTAGTACCATAGCCTGAAAATTATCAATTCTTTCCATTATTCTGGCCTCCACTGAAGAAATTTCCTCTTCTTCATGTTTTGCTTTTTATTGATCTTTCTTCTCGTGTGATTTTGTGTGTTTCACCATTTTTTGTTGAACTTGGGCCATTTTGTTATCTTTTTTTTTAAGTTTAAATTTTCTATTTTGGTTTTTGTACGAAAATTTTCTGACTGGGCACCCTGGTGGCGCAGTGGCCAAACACCTGACTGCAAACCAAAAGGCTTGGGCCCACATCCAATAGTTGCTCTGCAAGAGAAAGATGCAGCAGCTTGCCTCCACAAAGACTCACAGCCCTCAGAACCCCACAGGGCAGCTCCCCACCCCATGGGGTGTCTATGAGTCAGAATTGACCCAGTAGCAGTGGGCTTGGTATCTTCTCCTGAGAACCACTAGAAGGTTATCCTTAGTGGTTAGGTTTTCTTATTCTTAGGGTTTTTTTCAGTGCTGATTCAGGAGTTCTGGATGCTTGATCTCTGGAATTCAATATGCATGCATGGGCTAGGGGATATAGCTGGCCACAGACGCTGACATAATTTGTGGAGCTCTACTTTCCTGTGGCAAAGTTAGGGGGCTCTCTATGTCTTTCCTTCACAGGCTCCCCTGCACAGGCTCTCCTGTGGTATCCCTCTGTCTGGAGGGAGCAAACCATTTCCCTCTGTGTTGCCCATCTGTCCAAAATATTCCCCTCACCCTGCTGCCCTGGCAGTTCCTCCTGGTCCTAGTGCCCATCCATCTCAGGCCTCAGCAAGATTCAACAGCACTCTCTCGCAGAGCCATAGTATCCCCTTTCCCCTCCTAATTACACAGTCCAGAAACTCCCACAGCCAATCTGTGCTGACTTCAAAAATCAGGCTATAACTTCCTCAGATTAGCTCTGTGTTCCCTGTTTGAGGTATTGCCCAGGCCAGTCCCCAAATGCCTGCAATGAGTGAGTGCTCCAGATGTTTGTGGGTAGGTTCTCCCAGCTTCTGTGCCATCCTCACTCCTCCTGTCCCCCAACTTCTGGACTAACCCTGACTGACTCTCCAACACCTCAGCTGCTACCCAGAGTTGTGCAATTTCAATCTATGCTTGTTTTTATTCATTTTTCAGTAGGGTTAGTTGCTGGGTGAGTAAATGGGAGCATCCACTCACTTTGCCATCTTGCTTTGCCCTTCTCTCTTCTTTCTTTTATACTTCTCACACTTGACATTTATATTACTTTTCTTTGGCCTAAACAGTAACATTTAATATTTCTTCTGGTCCATTTGTCTCTTGTAATATCTTTATTTCACTTTCTGTCTTGAATGATATTTTATCAGGGTATGTTGTTGTTACTGTTAGGTGCTGTCAACTCAGTGCCAATTCATAGCAACCCTATGTGCAACAGAATGAAACATTGCCCAGTCCTGTGCCATCCTCACAATCATTGTTACATTTGAGCCCACTGTTGCAGCCGCTTTGTCAATCCATCTTATTGAGGGTTTTCCTCTTTTCTGTTGACCCTGTCCTTCTCCAGAAACTGGTCCCTCCTGATGACATATCCAAAATATATGAGATGAAGTCTCACCATCCCTGCTTCTAATGAGCATTCTGGCTGTACTTCTTCCAATACAGATTTGTTCATTTTTCTGGCAGTCCATAGAATATTGAATATTCTTCACCAACACCATAATTCAAAGGCATCAATTCTTCTTTTTCACATGCATATGAGGTGATTGAAACCATCATAGTTTGGGTCAGGTGCACCTTAGTCCTTAAAGTGACATCTTTGTTTTCTAAAATTTCAAAGAGATCTTTTGCAGCAGATTTGCCCGATGTAATGAGTCATTTGATTTCTTGACTGCTGCTTCCATTGATGTTGATTGTGGATCCAAGTAAACATGAAATTTTTGACAATTTCAATGTGTTCTCCCTTTATCATGATGTTATTTATTGGTTCAGTTGTGAGAATTTTTGTTTTCTTTATGTAGAGGTACAATCCATGCTGAAAGCTATGGTCTTTGATCTTCATTAGTAAGTGTTTCAAGTCCTCTTCACTTTCAGCAAGCAAGGTTTTGTCATCTGCATATTGAAGGTTGTTAATGAGTCTTTCTCCAATCCTGATGTCGTATTCTTCTGCATATAGTCCGGTTTCTCAGATTGTTTGCTCAGCATAGAGATTGAAAATTATGGTGAAAGGATACAACCCTAATGCACACCTTTCAGAAGTAGACTGTCAGGTCCTTCTTCCTAGTCTGTCTTAGCCTGGAAGCTCAGCTGAAGCCTGTCCATCAAAAGTGACCCTGCTAGTTTTTGAAATACTGGTGGCAAAGCTTCCAGTATCACAGCAATAAGCAAGGCACCACCATACAACAAACTGACAGACCTGTGGTGGTATCAGGGTATAGATTTCTAGATTTTCATTGAATGTATCATTTCTTTGCCTTGTGGCTTCTAGTGTTTATATTGTGAATTCAGCTAACAGTCTATTTGTTGCTTACTTGAAGATAATACATTGTGTCCTCCCCCCCAGATCCTTTTAAGATCTTTCACTCTTTGTTCTTCTTTGTTTTACTCTGTTGTGGCTAGGAGTGAATTTCTTTTCTACAAGATTAAAAGTTTTAAAAATAGAAAGATTGGGGAAAGTTAAATGCTCATGATATATATTGAAAGACCACATTTCATTGAATATAGTATGTCGTATTTTGTAAAACATCACAACCATATGTACCATTAAAAAACAAAACAAAAAACCCTGCCAGTTGAACTATGATAAAAATTGATTATAAGATGTTATCTCTCCCCTTGTCAGAGATTGATAAAGTACAGATTTTTAGATTAGGAATGGTTCAGGAAGTCAGAATGTCAGAGAAAAATTATCAAAATTTTTCACAATTACTTTCCTATTTTGCTTCCTAAGAAACTAACATAAGGAAAGATCTTGGTGAGTAGTGCATAAGTGAAATCTTTTCAATGGAAAATGCTTGATAAGAGTATGAATACTTAAAATAGTTTACTCAATGTGAGGATGGCATCTGGGAATCCAAAATATAAGTAAAATCATGTTTATTTATGTTTTTGGCTAACAATGGCATTATATGCTATTTTTATAAAGCTAAAAGGTGTTCCCACAAGGCTTGTCTCTGTGACAACTCAAAAGCAAGAGGTGATTTATAACTCAAAAGGTACCATCAGCTACTTCCAAGGTACTTTCAGTGTGTTTAGTTTGATGAGTGACTTGATATCCATTAGCTACTTACTGCTGTAACCCTGGAGAGTGAGGCCATGTCTCAGTATCCCTCTTCCTTTATTCTAATATCTCTGGACTATTAGCCAGTCATTGTTGTCTCAGTAGCACAATGCCAATTAAGATGGAACACAGATGAGAGGAAGTCTTTGAGATATATGGTATACACAGATAAGGTACTCAAGCAAGATATAATGAAGGGATGAGTATTGAGTAGAGGGCAGAGGTCTGGACTGCTAAATAGTGATGATGTCAAAGAAGCACGAGAGGGTCTTAGATATTTACAGGAAGTACAGTTAACATAAAGGTAGCAAAAAGAAGGTAGGATAAACAGGTAAATAATTTAGGATCCTCATCCTTCATGTTCATTGAAGGTAGCCGCCATGTCTTGTTTGCTTTTTATCCCCAGCAACTAGGAATGTCTTTGGCACATAGCAGAAATTCGTTAAATTAATGAAGAATAAGAAAGAACAGAGTGTTAGCATATATTACATTCATAAGATTTACTTTTATAGAGGAAATACAGTTCAAATTGAATTTTTACTACGTTTCAGACATACAAGTTCAAATTCTGTGTCTACCATTTAATATCTGGGTAGCATAAAAAATTATAGACTGTATATGAATTTTCAATTTTCTCATCTGTAATAGAGAGGCTAATATCTATTTCATACGTTTATTGTGATGATTCAATCACAATAAATAATAATTCATAAAAACCATTTAGCATATTAAGCATTCAAAAATAGGAGTGTATCTTTATCACTAACCTTATCATCACCTTCACTATCACCATCACTATCATCATGATCATTCATCATCATAATGAAATACACGTATTGATGGACAATGTGGAGTATACAGAGATGAATGAAACCTAGTGAGAATGACAAATTGTGGGATCTGTGAGAAACTTCCTCTCTGCTAGGGCATCTGCTTAACATCATCTTCAGGAAGCATTCTTCTTTAGGAATAAATAAATATGATTTAATTCATAGTTTGCATTTCCAAATGTCATCTTCATCTTGAATGAAATATTTTAAGAATCTATACTGTTTCCAAGGATTTTCCATTGAACAGATTTCATTTTTCTACTCCTCACCAAGTTCTTTCCCTTGTTAGTCTCTTGAGAAGCAAAATAAAAAAGTAATTTTGAAAATTGTTGATGGGATTTCTCTACGCTTTCTGATTCACTGCACATTTCCAACTCAAAAATCCAAGAGAGGTATTACCATAGTTTATCAATCTCTGAAAAGGGGGTAACATCTTATGAACAGATGAGTCTGTCCCAATATTGATGGATAATCTTCTCTTGGTCCTCTCTCCTTTGTGCTGCCACTGTCCCACAGTGATCCAGAGGTGAGACACTACATCTCTTCAGGTTCTGCTAAAATGATCCACTCACATACATTAGTTGACTGAAAAAAAAAAAGTTGCTGTCAAGTCAATTCCAACTCATGGCGACTCTATGTGTGTTAGAGTAGAACTGTGCTCCACAGAATTTTTCAATGCCTCATCTTTTAGAAGTAGATCACCAGATCTTTCTTCCAAGGTGCCTCTGGGTGGACTTGAAGCTCCAACCTTTCAGTTAGTAGCTGAGCACATTAATTGTTTGTACCACCCAGGGACTCCATTGTAGAAACCAAAAACCAAAACCAAACTCGTTACCTTCAAGTAAATTCCGAGTGATAACAACCCTATAGGACAGAGTAGAACTGCCCCATAGAGTTTCCAAGGAGCAGCTGGTGGATTCAAACAGCCGACCTTTTAGTTACCAGAACTCTTAACCACTACGCCACCATCGTAGAAAGACTAATATCATATACATCATAGAAAACAATATAGAAATTCATATTAAACATTTCTGTTCTATCAAGTTCCTTCTTAGCAGCTCTGCCAAAAAACAGTTTTGCTTTCTGAACTTCTACCCTGCAGCATGCCCATTCCCCTGTCCTTTCTTTCCCTCTCTCAAGTTTCCCTTCGTGAACTTCAAATTCCTCTCTCACTGTTATCCAGAGTATTCAGCAATCCTTGGCTACTCCTCTCAAAGCTTGTAAAATGGATCATATAACTGGACTCAGAAAATTATCTTTATCAGGACAGCTCATTTCATCCTGCTTTGTAGAGTCTTTCTTTTTGACTCTGGATGAAATTCAAGGCTATCCCATAGCTTTTATAGGTAATTTAAGTTTTTGTTTGCTTTAGTTCAGTTCAATATAACATTTAAATTACTTTCATCCAGTTCAAAGCTTCTCCCCCCAGTTTAGACCTAATGACTGGGGAAGCTATAGAGGGAAAGGGGTTTGTGGTATACTTCTTCATTGTTTCCCCAACTGCACAGCCTCTCACTTCTCCTCTGTTGGAGTGGTGGAGAGGCAGAAGAAAAACGTTCAGAAAACGGTTTTGAATTTACACTCGCACCCTCTGGGAGTGTTGAATGATCAAATGCTGACACTTTGCTTGGAGCAGAGCAATCTGAGATCACCCCAGTAACCCCTAATGGGGATCTTCCAGTCATCCTTAATGGCTCCCTGATAGTTTGATATCTCCTCTGCTGGCTGATTACAACTCTCCCCATAGTTCCTGGATTCCTATAGTTCATCTTTTCTAGTGGCCACATCATCAATCCAAGCTGCCCTCATGGGCAAGGTCCCTCTGAAGTGACCCAATTTCTCCTCCCTTCCACTGGGTCTAGATCTGGCCCACAGGAAGCACGAGCTTCCTTGCTAGGTCCCCTCTGGGGTCTGTAGGCTATTGCCAGTGCAGCGTTGTCTGTTAGCTCTGCAGCCACAGGGCCCTCCCGCCAACCACTAGCAGACAGGTGTCAATACCTCCCAGTGTTCAAGTAAGAACAGTGACACAACAGTCTCTAAACAAATCCTTCTATCAATACACTTGCATAAGTCATGTCCCCTTCTACATATCCTGAAAGTGGGTAATGGTCTACAGTATACTGGACTGTATTTGGTGTCACCCCTTAGCAAATGGTGAATATATGTTTTGGCACCTAAAATAGTCTGTTGTAACTTTAGGGCTTTATCCAAAACCAAGACAACAGGATAAACTCCCATTATGAGATCTTATTTTATTTGCATGTATAAATTCATCAAGATTCTCAAGAAAACAGACTCAGGATTATAGATAGCAATGCTGTTTTTCTGCATATATAGTAATTAATGCATTGAGTTTCTGTTTTTAAAAGCATTATTTTTGTGTTATTATTTATTTCTTGTATTTTCTGTTAAATTATAAGTTTTTTGAGGACGTGCTCAAGAAACACAGCAAATGAGAGCTGGACAAAGCAATTCAAGTGTGAAGAATCTTCCCCTGTGATAAATCTTCAAGGAAAACTCCTTCTCTAATGCTAGCAGGGTAGGCAAGGCAGAGTTAGCCTCATGTTCTAAAAACTTCTTAGTTCTATTTTCTAATGTCTAGAAATATAGAGAATACTTTTATACACACAAGTATCTTTTTAATATATTTAAAAGTGTATTAAATATCTTATTATACACACAAAATATCTTTTTAACGTAGTTAATATCTTTAAACGATTAACAAGTTTAAAAAAAATAATGTAAACTAAAGAGTTCCCAGCCTTCATTTAAAAACTAAAACTTCAAAGTTGAATTGTTAACTTTTAAAAAAAATAGCTTCGATCTCTTCCATTTGCATTATAAACCATGAACTTAATAAACCACCAGTGGTATAAATACTTTAGAAGCTAGGGTGCCAATTAACATCTTTTTGGCTCTGCAGAGATAACCAAGCATACAAAAAGTTAAGTAAGTTTGACTTTAATGTAATTATGTTGGAGACAAATTTAATCAGATATTTATCAGATTTCCCTACAGATCCTCCAAAGCAGCAGAATTAATATTGTTTTCCTGAATATTCACCAGAGCTAAACCTTCAGTGGAAATAAGCAAAGGAGCACTCTTGCGAAGCTTTATGAACACAGTGTCTCCTACATATTCTCACCCTCTGCAACCATCACACCACTTTGCTGGCAACAGAGCTATTCGAGTTAAGTACCCTGGATGTTAATCCCACTTTGACCAGCCAGTGTTGAGATTGCTTTACCATAATTGCCTGTGTGATCTTTTGGAGAATCCTCTAATGATCCCAGGGAGATTAGGGAAACAGGAATGTAATCGCGGGTGTGCACAAGGGTGTCAGAGAAATATGTCAAGTTAAGAGGGGCCTTTAGCATTACAGGTGGAAAGCTTTGCTGTAATCCGTTCCCCCACTTACACGGCCTTCTCATCCCATCAGAATGGTTTTCTCCCACTTAGAAAGGTGAACCGGAGCACTCAAATGGTGAAAATGTGCCATCATTTCGTTTCTCAGTGCCTCATATGGGTTAGCATTCACATAGAATAAACAAGTTTGCAATGAAAGAAGGGAAAGAGACGAAAAGCTTGACGCTGAGTAAATAATGCATGTCACGGTGCTGGTTTTCACCCACTATCAAGATTTGCCAGGTTCCAGAGATTTAATACTAAATCATCATTTGAATGTTTTCAAGTTCAGCTCCAAATGCAGTCAATCCTAAATTGTCTACACAGGCAGCTCCGAGGTTACAAATGTCCAACTTATGGACAACAATTTGTACTTAAGAAAAGACTGCCATAAAGCCTATTATTAAATTTTTGAGTTAAATACATACAGTGGTTTGTAATAACCAATGCATGCACTACTTTCTGATGCTCATGAAAACATCGCACAATTTGTTAGTGTTTCTTAAGTGTTTTGTATGAATAGAAAGGTAAAATATATACTATACGCTAAGACAAACATTTGACTAACTGACGCTAAATAAGAACCATATGTATCTGTTCCAACTTACCTACAAATTTGACTTACAGACAGTTTTAGGGACAGATCTCGTTTGTAATCCTGGGGAGTGACTGTCATAGAGTCTTCCCTTGAGCAAGATTCTGTTCACTTTTTGAAATGTTTTCTAAATCTAATATAGACGCCCCTCATCCTTGTTTTATTCTGCATTAAGATTTCAAATAAAAGCATGATAAAATGCTACTGTTGATCTCAGTGATACAGCCCACAAAGAACATACACTGAATTGTTAGGTGGTTTGGAGATATATGGGCTGGTTTCTCATTCATTTCTTGTGCTTAAATGCAAACGATAAAACAATATGCTGCCTTGCCGTTGCCTTTGCAAAAAATAAACTGAGGGGAGGAAGTTGGGGAGGAAGACGGGGCATCTGGTAATTTCCAGTGAGCATATTTTGGAAGGAACTAAAATTTGAATGGTTTTTTGTTCATTTTCCAGGTTATTTTAAAAGACTTGTTTGGTAAAGGGAATGGCTTTTAAAAATGTACTTGAGTGTCTAATATGGATTGATGTGTGTTACTGAGTAGAAGAAACAGGACAGGAAAGGCTAAGAAATACTGATTTCGAGGCTACAAATCACTTTTTACTTATGTCCCGTGATCTTACTGGCCATCGTATAGCCTGTAGCCATAGATGGGTATTTCACTCTGTATGTGCGCACACCTGTTTTTGAGGACATGGTGTGCTATATGACCAATTTTCATGCTTTTAGGGGGAAAAGGAAACTGTAAATGATTACACACAGATATAAACATATCTTTGAGAAGCAGAAACAGACTTCAGTACAATTTTCCCTAGTTTACAAGGTGTCTGAAATGTATTTTTTCTAAGTGGTATTTTGAATTTAGACTTATTATATGTGTGCTGCATTACAGTTCTTGGGACATCCAAGAAAAGTCAAGGATACCCAAATTAAACAATAGTAAAAATCACACCCTTTCCTCCCCATGAAATACTCCCCTTGAAAAAAGTTCTTTTCTCACTGCCTCCACACCTTGTTCTCACTTCCCTGTGGAACAGCAGTTGTGTTTGGCTTGATGAATTTTAATAAGATATGACAGATGTTAGAGAGACCAAAGTTAATAATAATCATAAGAAATAATCTACCCAGAATTTCTTCTCCAGATACAGTTCCAATTTTTTAACCATTTAACCATTTTAACCATCCCAAGATCCCAAGTACAAATGAAGGGTAAATTCCAAACAAGGCGGGCTGCTTAATAGAAAAGGTAATAAAAATGCTTTAGATTTCTTTGGGGGGTCAGGGGGGGAACTAAGTTCCTGAGATATGAAAGATTAATATCCCACATCCTTTCTGAAAGAAGTAAGCAAGTCAGCAGATATTTAGATCCATAGACAAAAAGAGGTTCTTACATTTAAACCTTTAAGGCTGCTTGAACAAGATGCTAAAGATTGTTCCATTGAAGTTTGGGAAGGACGTGGCCTGTAAGCAACTCTGCTTATTGTTAATGAGCTGTAATTGCTCAGTTACAATTGCCTGGTTAATTCCCTGTGTACTGTCCTCAAAAGAGAGTCAAATGGTTTCTTTTAGGTCGAACTCAACCCTTCTCATTTGTTGCTGTATTACAGAATGGAGGAAAGAAACTAACATTTGATGAACACCTACTACACGTCAAGAATTAAATTAGCACGATCCCTATTTCATTTCATTGCATTCTTGTATAAATCTGTACCAGAGTAAACTGATTCCGGGAGAGTTTCAGAAACTTGCTCCAATTACCTAGCAAAAAAAAAGGTTATCTAATTCCTAATCCCTCTTCTTCTGTTTTGTGGGGGTGGCTATGCCATACTATCTTTCAAAGAATCATCATATAGGAGAGTTTCCATGGCATGTTATTTATGAGTTATATTCAGGCAAACACATGTCAAACAAGCAGATTATCAAATTGGCAAGGTAAGCACAGTGTTTACCTTGCTTACCAGATCATCTGTAGTGAACAATTTCATGTGGGTTTCACTACATCTTTGTGGTGAAATCCATGTGAAATTGTTCACTACAGATTAGTAAGTAAGCACAAGTAAGCCTGTGCTTATCTTGCTTACTGTGTCATCTGGCCCAGTCAGGGATTGTAAATTTGAAAAGAGGCTTTGATTCTGTTGGAAGGTGCTGTGGGGTTGGGAGAGAGACAGATGCCAGCCATACCTAGAAGCAGAATCTTCGATGTGGTGAAAAAATGTGAAATTGTTCACTACACACGATCTGGTAAGCAAGGTAAGCACTGTGCTTACCTTGCCTATTGGATAATCCATCCCTGGTCAAGTCAGGCCTCCATATTTATATATTATTTCAATATTGATATACTCAGATTTTGAGGAGTTCAAACATCTACGGAAAAGTTCCAGTGTTCCATATTAGCATCTTTCTTCCTTTCTTAAAGAAATAGTAATCATATTCATGCATTTTGCTGTCTTACTCCACTATTCATAGAAATTTTGACTTGTCTGAAAACTTTGAAATATAAAAATTCCTTCAAAATAAATATTTTAAAGGGTTTGGCATACTTGGAGCCCTGGTGGCGCAGTGATTAAGAGCTACGGCTGCTAACCAAAAGGTCAGCAGTTCAAATTCACCAGGTGCTCCTTGGAAACCCTATAGGGCAGTTCTACTGTAGCCTATAGGCTTGCTATGAGTTGGAATCGACTCGACGGCAATGGGTTTGGTTTTTTTGGGTTTTGGTATACATGGAAATTATAAGAGTCAGTCATATACATGGTTGTGTTTAGGTTTGACATAATTATATTCTGAGAAATCTAAAATAAAATAATCTTCAAAACTTGAATTTTTACAAGCTTTTACATTTTCCAAATATATAAAAGATGCTGCAGTATATCTAGAAGAACTTACAGTACCAACATAGAGTTATGAATGCATGATCTTACATTAAGAAATTCTTATCTTACATACAAATCAGAAACTTAAGAATCGGACTGACTCAACATGCTCACAGCTGGAAATCACACGTTTTGGCTTATTTGCCTCCTTTCAACATTTTTCAGTCCAGATGTTCAGTGACTGCAACATCCTTTTTCACTCTGCATCCATCATGGAATATCACCCACTAGGAGCAAGAGGGCCAGGGCTGTCTCAGAGTTCAGGTAAACCATGGATACTATTGTTATTCTTACTAGTTCCAAATGTCTTATGCACCCAGTGTTTCTTTCTTAAAATGTTTATTTTCTAGGCTTTAAAAAAGAAAAAAATAGCCTTAATGTTTTACAAATCGGTCGCTAATAATTCAGTCTGAATTTTCCGATAATGAATGGGGATACATCAGCATACACTTCATATTCATTATAGAAGAATAGTATCTTATATACTTGCAGGCTAGTAAGTTCAGTTTTTTCTGGAAAACATACAGAAAAGACATACAGATTTCACTTTTCCTATTTTCCTTACTTGAAGGGAGAGAACACTTGAGGAATTCTATGTTTAGTTCTGCTTTGTTTTTCCCCACCATGTCCCCCTTGCTTGGAAGTG
Source organism: Trichechus manatus latirostris (assembly GCF_000243295.1). Lineage (NCBI taxonomy): Eukaryota > Metazoa > Chordata > Mammalia > Sirenia > Trichechidae > Trichechus > Trichechus manatus. The sequence continues at coordinate 23,864,043 of NW_004443949.1, read as the reverse complement.
CTTTGCAACTTCCACTTCCAACACCATCCTCCACTTACTAAAATATTACCAATTATTTAGAATCCAGTTTAAGTGCCAATTCCTCAGGAAAATCTTTCCTAATCTGACCTCCATAAAGAGCGCACAAACGTCATCCTTCCTTCCCATAGCATTTTTACACCACTTTTAGGGTATTTACCATATTTGCCACATCTTATGCTCATCTGGTTATATTTATCTCCTTCACTAGAATTAAGTTTTTTGTGCATGAGATTTTGACTTGTCCATCATTCTGTTCTCATATTCTGAATGGATAGTATACTTCCATGAAGAGTGTTTCACGCATAATGGTCAAAAGCTGTTGTTGTTGTTGTTTGTGTGAGTTTAATGGAATTGAACACAAACAGAATATACGCAGTCAAACAAAAGGTTCCCACACTATTACTGAGACTTAGTCTAGACGGTCAGGAAATCTAAGCCTCCCTTTCCCCAGTTGCATCCCCAAGCTTTTAGTTTCTTTTTCTAATCCTCCACCTCCATGGAGAAGAGTGGTTACAGTGGTTCTCACCTCATCAGCCCTAACTGAGTCTTTTCTGGATTTCATGGTTCAAATAGCTAAGCTACTAATCCTCTGCAAAATCAGGGCATCTCGTGATTTACTTGAGATGAGGCTAGGGAGAGAGAGGTCACAGTGAATTGATTAGTTGAAACAGGCTCTACGGGCTCATTCAGAAAGGCTTACTTACATGTGGGAGGTGTTAAAAACTTCAGATCATATAAGGGACTTTGATGTCTACTTTCCATCTTTTGTTCAAAAAAGGCATTCAGTTGTGAATACCCCTTACATTATTCTATGATTTAATATAGTCTTTTTTTTTTTTTCTGTTGTCAGCATATGGAAAATACAAAAGATCCACTTCAGTGATAGATTCCTTGAGCTACATTATGTGCTTATTGTACTTATTTAATGATTGGTGAAGTCTGAATAAAATGTAGCCACATTTTAGCACCAGCCTAGTATGTGAATATTTAATATAAGAGTATATTTCTAAAGTAACCATACTTTCAGAATGAAAACTTCTTAAAAATAATGATTTGACTACACTTTTTTTTTAAGTTGTACAAATATCTCGTGCTCATTTAAACCATTCTTACTGAATAAAACCAACCAAAAAAAACAAACTCATTGCCGTGGAGTTAATTCTGACTCATAGCAACCTTATAGGACAGAGTAGAACTGCCCATAGGGTTTCCAAGGAGCAGCTAGTGGATTCGAACTGTCAATCTTTTGGTTAGCAGCCCAGCTCTTAACCACTGCACTACCAGGGTTCCTCTTACGGAATAAATATCCTGAATTCTCATCCAATAAAGAAAAATGAATCTGATATTTCTCATCTTCAAATTCAGAACTAGAGTAAACAAAGAATTCATTTCAAAATTTCCTCGTCCCATTGTCTGCACCAGAATCAACCCTGGTAAAAGAACGATTTTTACTTGGTTTAAACTACAGTCATGATTATCACCATGGAGCATCAATTGTTTCCATTCCATGAACTCTCTTGAAGGTCTCTTTGGAATGATTGTCAGAGTGAGATGGAGTCATACTGAACATAATGACTATGAGTAAGCTCCTTCAACATATACCTTAATTTATAAATAATTAGGACAGTGTAAAAACAGCTTATGAGTGGTGTCTGACCTCCTGCAACCCCACAAGGGGGAAGGAGAATCAAGATCAACTGATTCCTATGAGGTGGAGGTCCGACATGCCTCACCGCAAAAATGGCTTCCTGGAAGTGTCTGACTTCCTCCAACCTCACAAGGGGGAAGGAGAACCAAGATCAACAGCCCAAGGGTGATTCCTATGAGGCAGAGGTCCGACACGCCTCCCCTCTCCATCATCTTTACCAATTCTGACACCAACCATCCCTCGCATAGCATAGCACTCTCTACTTCTCTGATGGGTTCAATAATGCATTGCAATGGCCAGACAGAACTCACAGACCGTACTAATGATTATGGAGTTTACTAGGGAAGTAACAGTTGCAATTCAGGCCCAGGAACAGTCAGGATACAGTTCATCCATCAGGACAGCCTCTTCTTAACTGTACTCACAGGCGTGCCTCTCCTTGGCCCTAGGCCTCTCCCCAAATGCACTCAGCTTTCTCTCTCAGTGTAGTCTCCTGCTGCTGGGTCTCTCCTGCCACTGCTTCTCACCGTCTTCAGGGTTACAGCTCACTGTCTTTCTCATTCTCCTGCTTCCAGGAGCTTCTCAGAGCAGGGATCCCGGGTCCAAAGGATGCACTCTCTGCTCCTGGATGTTCTTCCTTGGTTGTGGTAGGATCCTCCTCTTTTCTCTGGAACTGGCCCTCTTTTAAGGCAAAAGTGACCAATCTCCTTGGTGGGCCACAATTGCTTTATCACGCAGTCCCACCAATTACCTAGGTGGGAGTCACAAGATCACGGCTAGAAAGGTCGCACAAAAGTAATCAATCGCACAGCACTAAGTTACTCTTTTCTGTCAGTAAGTTCTACTATGTGGTACTTTTGAAGATCAGATGTCACTTTCTTGACCTCTGTGTTAGAAATAACTGCCTTGTTTTGAATGATTGATAACTTTAAGGTGCCATATTGGGATATGCCTCAAAGGCAAGAAAGCCAAACATGTCTGTACCCTTTTCTCTCACTCCTTGCACTTGTGAAGAAAGGATGGAGTGGGGAAGAATAGAGAAAGTGGGAAATTAAATTTAAACAGTGATGGGGTTTTCTACTGGCATTTTCTCTGAAGTTCTAGTATATTCAATTCAACTAACACCTATTGAGCACTGTTATGTGTGGGAAATGCCAGTATAGTTGATTACTTTTGTGTGGCCTTTCTAGCTTTTTCTTGTAACTCCCATCCAGGTGGTTGGGAGTCAGCCTTGCACTGTTGATCTTGGTTCTCCTTCCCACTTGTGGGGTTGGGGGAGGTCAGACACTGCCCACAAGCCATTTTTACAGGAAAACATGGAGATTATCATTACAAGAAGTATATTAGTTTCCTAGGGCTTCCATAAAAAATTACCACAAACTATGTGGCTTAAAACAACGGATGTTTATTTCTGTTCTATCCTCTCACAGTTCTTCAGGATAGAAGTCCAAAATCAAGGTATATGTAGGGACACACTCCCTCTGAAGGCTCTAGGGAAGAATCTTTCCTTGCCTCTTCCTAGCTTCTTGATGTTCCTTGATTTGTGACAGCCTAACTCTAATCTCTGCCATTTTATACCAAGTATTATTTTTTCTTGAGTGTACGATAACATGCTCACCATTTCCTTCTGAGACCTCATCAGAAGCAGCTTTAATGTCCATATTTCTAGCAACATGCTGTTCATGACTATATATATATATATATATATATATATATGTTCTCTCAGACAATACACACTTTCTCTACAGTTCTCCTAATTTCTTTTAGCCTTCACCAGAATTACCTTTAACGTCCCTATTTCTGCCAACATTCTCTTCAAGCCCATCTAGGATTTTTCTATCATGTGCCTCAAAATTCTTCCAGTCTCTACCTGTTACTCAACTCCAAAGCCACTTCCACATTTTTAGTTAGTTATTACAGCAACACTCCACTTCCCGGTATCGAAATCTGTATTCGTTTTCTAGGGGTTCCATAACAAATTACCACAAACTGGATGGCTAAAAACAACAGAAATTTATTTTCTCATGATTCTGGAGGCCAGAAGTATGAAATAAAGATGTTAGCAGAGCCATGCTCCCTCTGAAAGCGCTAGGGAAGAATCCTTCCTTGCCTCTTCCAGCTTCTGGTGGCTTCTGGCATTCTGGGCATTCCTTGGTTTGTGGCAGCTTAACGTTAATCTCTGCCTTTATCTACACATGTCCTTCTTGCCCATACGTGTGCCTCTGCATGTCCTCTCCTCTTCTTTAAGAGCACCGGTCATTAGTTCCACCCTCATCCAATATGACTTCATCTTAACTTGATTGCTTCTGCAAAGATTCTTTTTCCAAATAAGATCATATTCACAGGTACCAAGAGTTAGGACTGGGATGTATCTTTTTTGAGAGGACATAATTCAACTCACTACAGGTGATAATTTCATGATAGAGATATTCAAAAATAAATTATCTGTCAGAGTGTGATCCATGCTGGGCAGGGATATATACAACATTTGGGGTGGATGTAATAAAAAATTAAGGAAATAATTTAATTATAACTGGGAGATCAAGAAAGGCTTTCGGAAGAACGGAAGACTTGGATTTTACTTCAAAATGTGGAAAATGTTTCAATTTTCCTCAGGCAGAGCTGGAAATAACAGGCTTCCTGGCAGATTTAAAATAGGAACAAATGTTCAGAGGCAAGAAAGTACTTGTTGGATTGTATATGTTAAGAAGTCTGGTGGACCTGAAAAAATTGGGATCAAGGAGATGTGATGAGTATATAGCTATAGAAGCAGGTGGCATTTGGATTTTGTTCTATGAATAAAGGGAAGCTATTAAAGACTGATGAAGGGAGTAATATTTTTTTTGTTTTGATTTTCTGCATAGGTCTTTTATGGAATACAATTAAGAATATCTAAAGAAGTTTTAGGAAAATTATTCTGACAACAGAGTCCCTGGGTGGTGCAAACAGTTAATGCAGTCAGCTGCTAACCAAAAGTTGGAAGTTTGATGATGAGGGAGCAAGCAAAACTGAGAATTATGTAGAAAGGCAGGATACAGGACTGACTTGTAGAGTCCCAAAGTGGCATCGAGGGTGTTAAATCCAGGGTACAAAGTCCGAACTCTAGGCCCTAGTAGAGACAGTATGTGTATGTGAGTCAAGACCAAAAAGGGAAAGGCTCTGGGGAAAATGTTACTGTTGAGTCTCTGCTGATCACAGTGAATAAGTAGCCTCAGCTTAAAGGACCAAGAGCAGAGAAACAACTTTGCATCTTATGAGAAGATTTGAGGTGCTTACACAGACAAACTGCTGAAAATTGCATTTAGAGTTCAGAGGAAAGATGAAAACTAAAAATGGAGAGTGTTTGAAGTCATCTTCGTAGAAGTAGAATTAATACCATGGGAAAGAGTCACCAAAGAGAACACGGAGAGAGGGAAACATGATATGCAATGCAATTTTGATGGAATGTATTCTTGTAGGAGGTGAGTAGAGGAGGAGTAACAGAGCTAGTGGTATGAATTTTCCAGCCACAAATACTCATGTTTGCCACACATGTAGCTTTCTTTACTTTTCCATAACTAAACTTATTAAGAATCTCAAATCCCTGTTTTTTAGCTAAATGCAGCATGTTGATCTGGCTAATAAAATCCAAGTTTTCTCAGTCACTTTGGGTTTTAAGTTCAGTCAATTTCAGTATTTCTCCTTGCCTTTCTCCATCCCTGGGAGACATCTTCATCCTTGGTGCCACAGTATTAGTGGGGAGGAAGCATCTACTCCTTGGTTGTCAGAATGGTGAGCTGTATCTCTGTCTGATCCTGGAACATCTCAAGTGGGATCATCCATCCATCCATGCATAATCAGACAAGACTTCCATTTCCTATGGGCTGCCTGCCGAGAGGTTTGCCTGACCACCAGATCACTACAAGGTCTTCCAATTCTCTGTCCACTTCTTCTAATTCCAAAGAACACAGATCTCTTCAGTGCCGAGGGAAATTGCTGGGGCTGCCTTAGGCTTTCTTTGTAAAACAACACCAAGACCAACAATTTGTATTTCCACAATGCCTCTCTACAGCAGACTTGTTCAGGCTGTAGCCATCCTTGTATCAGATGAGAAGTGGACATAAATCTTCTCTACTCACGATTGTCACATACTTCTCTGAGGAAATCTATTTGATCACCAACTCCTATAACAGTTACTCTTGTAAAATATGAACTAGAATCAAAGAAGATAAAGTGAATAAATTCTGTAAAATTTACACTGATCATAACTTTTAATTGAATGTTATGTAAAATTAATATAGATTTATAGAAGCTTTAATTCTGAGCATTGTATTATGCTGAACTCTACTAATCTCCAATCAGATTCATGCATAAAAAGTGAATTTGGTCAGTCAGCTTATGAAAGTTGTGAGTTTCTTGATCTCCTATTTTGGCTCCTCGTCCACCTCAGACTCTGCTGTGCCTGGTGTCCCAACACTGGGGCTTCGGCAGAGAGTTTCTCAATTCTCTGTGGCAGTAGCAGTGTTGGAGCTTGTCCAGTTGCATGGGGTCAAGAAAAGCATGTGGGATTGTAACTCTTCCTTATACAGACTTACGGACCATCAATCATCCTGGTTTTAGTCCCACCCATTATCCCCACTTTTATAGGTAGTTAGTGCTTCCAATTTCTGATCCTTTGTAGGATCCTGTGATGAAAATTGGCTGCACTATAAGAAGTCATGTTTCAATATTTGCTGCTTGGCTAACAGTTACTCTTTAATTGTGTGCTTTCTGTCATTCAAAATTTTGCTAAAATTCCTTGTCTGTTTTCATCTCCTCTTCTTTTGTCATTGCCCTTGTTTTATAATTTTGTATACCTTTTAATACTTTCTTCTTTATTCACTTACTTTCATAATAATGGGGTTGCAGGGTGGAGCACAAAAAAAATGAAAACACAGTAAAACCTGCAAAAGCCAAAACCTGTGCATGGTGGCAACCTGTCAAAGAATGAAAACTCAAATATTTTCCACTAATAGAGAGCGATAGAAAAGTGGGAAGACTACACCCTGTCAAAGGCAGAAAAGTTTTGTGATCCAGTTAAACAAGGCAGTTCCATCGAGTTCTGGCTCTCGCAGGTTTCACTGTATTTTATTTATCTTATTCAACTGTATTTAGAAACTTAGAAATCCACAACATTTCTAAGTTTCTAAGAATTTTTGATGCTGAGTTAGGTAGAATTGAAAATAATTAAAGCAGTTTAGCACTGTATCTAATCTAATTCATCCAGCTCACACTGATCTCTCTCTTTCTAAGATAGATGCTGTGATTAATAAAGGCAAGTAATAATTATAGCTATCATTTATTGACTACTTACTCTATGCCAGACACTGTTTAATCTCTTTGTTGATATTAAGTAATTCTATCCTCATATCTGTATGAGGTATGCTCTATTTTAAAGACGAGGAAATTGAGACAGTTCAGAAAACTAAAGGTTTCGCAGTCTCTAAATGGCAGAGCTGGAATTCAAACCCAAGCTGCCTGGCACCTGAGCCTGCATTCTTAAATAGAAACATGCTAATATCTAATTTTTGGGTAAGATTTTTGGGTAAGAAATTGGCAGAATAGAAGGCAGATTGTTGTATCTCCCTTGTCCATGTAAATTCTGTATCCATTTTTAAGCTATTAATGTGCAAGGTCACTACATGGTCCCTCAAACCTAGGCTACCACATTGCAGTACTCCAGGAACTCCATTCACGCTATCCTAAGCTTATCCGTCTTAACTATGGTTTAGTAGAAGGAGGCCTGGCCTGTGAGTGACTGTCTTGTATGACAAACAGCAAATCACTATACTATCCAGGACCCTGGCATTCTCATCTGTGAATTGAAGAGATCATCCTAGGTGATGATAATAATGTTGTTGTTGGGTGCCTTGAGTTGATTCCTACTCATAGTGACCCCAAGTGACAGAGTAGAACTGCCCCTACAGGATTTTCTTGGCTGTAATCTTTATGGAAGCAGGTCACCAGGTCTTTCTCCCACAGAACCACTGGGTGGGTTCAAACCACCAACTTTTAGGTTAGCAGCCAATCACTTAACCATTGGGATACCAAGGCTCCTGGTAATAATAACGGCCAAGGCTTGTTAAGTTCTGTTATGTGCTAAGAACTGAATAAGCTTTGGCTATTATTATTATCATTTAATATAATAATAATAATATAGTATAATATATATACTATATACACTGTAGTGAGTACATTTCCATAATCAGATTTATTTTATATAACATAAAAATTGAATTATATTTACCTTGGAGATGACAGAAGTAAATGAATATGAATTTGTCCCATTACTTTCCCTTTCAGGCACTGAAGTAGATCCTGATTTCCTAAGCATCAAGTCCAAACTGCTTTTTGGTATTTTTGAGGGCCTGTGTATCTTCCATAATTATATTCAACAGTCATTTAAATTCTAACTCAATTTTTTCATTTTCATGAAGTCACCTCTTTGTATTCATTCAGCCCATACTGATTTCTCTCCTTTATGAATTAGAACATATGCACAAGAAGCAATGTATAGTGATTACATACAGGACTATACTCAACATGTTTGTATGTATGTTTTGTTTTGTCAAAGAAATTACAAGCTTGTAGAGAGTGAATACAATACCGTGTTCTTACTTTTAAAAAATCGCTTATAGAAACTAGTAATGCTTGGCACAAGATGAAATACTATGTGTTAATGTTGGTGCAGAAATTAGGAAAGATCAAAATCTGGGTTTCACACCCAGGCTTGGGGATACATAGCTTTTTTTTCTGTGTTCTCCGAAATCCCTTGGAATGCCAAGTATTTTTGGATAAATAAAGATTTATTTTGAAGGATGAAGTATATATTTCTCAAGCTGGTTTTGTGGGCAGGACCAGCTTTCGGTTTGGGATTGTGTGTATGTATGTGTGCATTCTCGAGTTAGACTTTAGAAACTTATACTCATGTTTTCTAGTTGCAAGAAATAAGTAAATTCCAAACAGAAAACTTCCTACTGTTGCTACTAAAGAGTAGCATTTTACAAGTTAAGTTCCAATGTCCTTTAAAGTTGATTTTATGTTTTTCTCAATTCATATTTAATATACATGGATTCCACTGTAACCTCTGGGAGGTCAGTGGATTCACCAAATTTTCATCCTTTTTACTTCTCAGTTCAATGATTGGCAGATTATGTGACATGTGAAATAAAAATACAATTAGAAAGTAAAACAAATCCGTATCTAAGAAAAGGAACATATCCCTACAATTATAAGAGAACCTCTCTTACCTTTTTAATGCTCCTTCTTTCTTTGACAGAATGATAGTGATTCAAAACAACTCATGGGAGGAAACCTGCCAAAATAGGAACATCTCTTATAGCTTTGAGCCTTAGCTTTGCAGTACACCTGTGCATCAACAGTTATTCATTGAGTGTATATCCACACCGTTAGTTTGATCCACCCACTTAGAGCTTCCAGTGAAGTGGGTTTCCAACAGGATTTTAAATTTCTGTGTGTGTGCGTGTGTGTGTATTATATATTTTTAATTTTCTCTGATAACGTTTATATCGGTTTGTATTTTCTTGTAATTTTTTAAATATATTTGTATTGATGTCCTAGATACTATGTGCCCTTTAAATATTACATTTTTTGGTTTGTTTCGTTTTTGGTATAATTCTAGGCTCATAGTCTGTGCTCATTTAAGACATTAGGTTAGTTGAATGTTTAGGAGAAACAAAGTAGTTGTAATGGGAAAGCATCAGGAAGCTTTTCACTGTTATCAAAGTTTATAGCAGATAAAAAAGAAATCTCACTGAAGACTACAATTCCATAATCGGATCAGGACAGAAATAGTCACTGGGGTTCGCAGGAGTCATTCTTAAGGAAATTTTCAATTGTCCTCTTGCCGTTAACCCACCCCCTCAAAAAAAAAAAAAAAACAAAAAACCATTGCTGTCAAGTAGATTTTGACTCATAGCGAACCTATAGGACAGAGTAGAAATACCACAAACTGTTTTCCAAGGAGTGGCTGGTAGATTTGAACTGTCGACCTTTTTGGTTAGCAGCCCACCCTAGTAAGGAGTTATTGGGAACTCTAATCTAGTACAAGGTAATGAATAACACTTTAGAAGTAAATCTAAGGCAGAAAAAACTGTAACATTTTAAAGGTGAATATCTGTTTTATTTGTATACATCAGGGTCAGCAAACTGCTTTTTTTTTGTAAATAAAGTTTTGTTTGAACACAGCCATGCCCATTTGTTTACATATTGTCTATGGCTGCTTTTGTGCCAAAATGGGAAAGTTGAGGAGCCCTCAGAGTTGAAAAATATTTACTATTTTGCTCTTCACAGAAAAAATTTGTCAACATCAATTCAGGTTATTTTACTTATTCTTCTCTCAAGCACCGGTATGCACTCTGCACATAGCAGTTGATTAACAAACGCCATTGATTAATTAATTCATACATTCGTCTGGTGTTGAAGCTGTCTGATTTGGATCACATAGCAATTTCAAGAATAGGCAACACAAGATTGAATCTGGTACCAAAACCACCTTTCATCTTTTCAAACTCCAAATGATCCAAATTATAAGCTTAGTATTATAGAAACCAAAGTATGAATTTAAAAATCACAATTCCTAGATGGCCATAAAGAATGTGATTCTAGACTGTGGGACATAAAATTGATACTCATGAAGAGTGTGCTTCTTAGCTCAAGTAGATACATGAGACTAAATGGGCAGCTTCTGTCCGGAGGTGAGATGAGAAGGCAGAGAGGGTTAGGAGCTGGTTGAATTGACATGGGAAATCAAGGGCGGAAAGGAGGAGTGTGCTGTCACAGTATAGGGAAAGCAGTCAGGGTCACATAACAATGGACGTATAAATTTTTGTATGAGAGACTAACTTGAAATGTAAACTTTTACTTAAACTACAACAAAAAATAAACTGTAAAATCTGAAAAAAAAAAAGAATGTGCTTCTAAAGATGAAGTGTATTTTCTTTCATTAACAAAACAACTATTATTTGATTGGCAACATCCTTCCAAGTTGTGCATATTTCCCTGGAACTAAAGGCTATCCTTTTTCGTTTGTTTGTTTGCTTTTATTGTACTTTAGATGAAGGTTTACAGAACAAATAGATTCTCATTGTACAGTTAGTACACATATTGTTTTATGACAATGGTTACTAATGGCTATCTTAAGGTCCCTGGGTGGTGTAAATGATTTGCTCTTGACCAACTTAAAGGTTGGCAGTTTGAACTCATGCAGTAGTGCCGCAGAAGAAAGGCCTGGTGATCTGCTTCTGTAAAGATTACAGCAAAGAAAACCTTATGGAGCAGTCCTACTTTGTAACACAACACGTGAGGTCACCATGAGCTGGAATCAACCTGACAGTGGCTTTGGTTTTTAATGGCTATCTTAGTAAATACAGAATGTTTGCCTAATTGTAATTTATCAAAAATCATTAAATGTGTTTATCAGTTCTAGTACATAAATGATGCTAAAAAACAGTGTGGGATAAACTTTACCCTGGTCAGTGTAATGTTGAGAAAAAGTGGCTTCTGCTAATGATCAGTCAGCTGCCTTTCACTTTTGATTTTAAAGAAAGTTTGGAGTAGTTATTTTAGCCTAGATTTTCACATATGTCTCTTCCTTTATTACTTGGCTGTTCTATTTTGATCCATGTTCTAAGGATTCTGCTTTACATGTGTCTTTTTATTGCACAGAGTCCCCCCAGGTGCCAAAGGTTAATGCGTGGCTGCTAACCAAAAGGTTGGATGTTCCATTCCACGCATGGATGCCTCAGAAGAAAGACCTAGCCCTATATATTTCTGGAAAGTCAGCCATTGAAAAGCCTACAGAGCATAGTTCTACTCTAACACACATGGAGTTGCCATGAGTCAGAGTTGACTCAATGGCAACTGTTTTTATTTAATTATACACTACTTCAGTTTTATTTTGGAAATTAGTTTTTGAGAAATATATATGTGAGAAACTGGAAATATTTCATTAGATTGTCATATTCTGCATATGCTTGAATCTCTATCAAGGCACTCAAATCACTTGATCAATTTGGGATCCATTACAAAGAGCCACAAGTGGGCATCACTGATAAGCTGTGAGATAGGGGGAATCATGTGGCTATTCTAGTCACAGTAGGAAAGTTATTTGGCTTAGCCCTGTAATTAGAGCCTTCAGAAGGGCCATAATTATATATTACATTGCATACTTCTCCAGGCCATTATACACAAAGGGATCTTTTTGTGAATTTAGAAATAACTGTAATAACATGAATTTTAGTGATTGACAGTCATGGGCTAAAATATAATCATGAGCTGATTTTTTTTTGTCTGAAAAATTTTACTGACTTTCATATATTACTAGACTATACACCCCTTATAGGTTAAGTAAGTGAAAATATAAACAGTATGTCTCATAAGAAAAGAAACAGAAATGAAACCAAAACCAAAAAAAAAAAAAAGCCAGAACTTTTTACTGAATAAGTAGTCCTTGCCATTCCTTAACTTTTATAATTCTTTACAATTTTATGAGTGTATGTCCACAAGCATGAATTAAAGAGTTATTTCCATTTACCCTGTCTTCAGGTAGTATAAGAAGTAACTTGAGAACTGCATTGTAAACAAAGAAACTAAACTGAGATACAAATATTCAAGATACTGTGGTCAGCCTTTCCTAAAACAATGAGCTAATTTGCTTTGTAGTTTAAAAGGCACTGCTTTTATGCGGAGCAACAGAAGCTGAATACACGTGATCTGTAATCCGCAAGGAGTCCCTGGGTGGTGCAACCTGTTAACGTGCTCTGCTGCTAACCGAAAGGCTGGAAGTTGAGTCCACCCAGAGGCATCTTGGAAGAAAGGCCTGGCATCTACTTCTGATAAAATCAGCCATTGAAAACTCTATGGAGCACAGTTCTACTCTGACACATGGGTATCCATGAGTCTTTTTTTTTTTTCATAAACTACAAACAGTTTCAGCCATCAAGACAGAAGTACTTATCGATAGTGATATGTAAGGACCCCCAAAATAGGGCCATAAAATCTACTTACTACATTTAATTCAAAATTATCAACGGTGTTGATTCAAAGGCTGAATCTCATAGCTTTAATAAAAGGCCTATTTCACATGAGTAAGACAAGCTCCATTTGTACTGTCTTGCAGGATTGATCCGTATTTATCCTAATGTCAACTGAATGCCTAAGGAAGGCTGTAAAACTCCCATCCAGGTCTTGGGTAAAACCTTCTTTTTGACTATTTTATTTCTTCTCCCAGCTTGCAAAGAAATCAATAATTTTCAGAACTTAATTTGAGTATCACAGGTGTCATGGATTGAATTACGTCCCCCCAAAAATGTGTGTACCAATTTGGCTGGGCCATGATTCCCAGTATTGTGTGGTTGTCCTCCATTTTGTGATTATAATTTTATGTTAAAGAGGATTAGTGTGGGATTGTAACACCCTTACCTGGGTCACATCCCTGATCCAATGTAAAGGGAGTTTCCCTGGGGTGTGGCTTGCACCACCTTTTATCTTACAAGTGATAAAAGGAAAGGGAAGCAAGCAGAGAGTTGGGGAACTCATACCTGGAGCAGAGGGCATGATTTGGACCTGAGGCTCCTGTGCTGAGATGCTCCCAGACCAAGGGAAGACTGATGACAAGGACCTTCCTCCGGAGCTGACAGAGAGAGAAAGCCTTCCCCTGGAGCTGACACCCTGAATTTGGTCTTGTAGCCTACTACACTGTGAGACAAAAAATTTCTCTTTGTTAAAGCTATCCACTTGTGATATTTCTGTTATAGCAGCACTAGATGACTAAGACAATAGGGAAGAATTTTTCTGATAAACATATCCTCTTTCTGACAGGCTTAAAATGCTCAGATACTGTGTGAGAGAAGCTTTCACCTTTGCCTCGATAAAACCAAAAGCACCAAACCCATTGTCACTGAGTTGATTCTGACTTATAGCAACCGTAGAGGACAAAGAAGAACTGCCCCATAGGGTTTCCAGGGAGTGGCTGGTGGATTCAAACAGTCAATCTTTTGGTTAGCAGCTGAACTCTTAACCACTACGCCACCAGGGCTCCAACACCAGAAATCAATATGTTAGAAACTCCATAGGAAAACTAAAAACAAAAGAAAACAATATCTCTAGCAATTACAGTATATTTGTGGAGGAAGCAGTTTTAAAATACTTCAAAAAGGCTTGGGAATCTCTAGCCACTACTCAAGAACTGGTATTTATTTTAGAAGCATGAAAGGCTCAGTATTGAGGAACACTCACCAAAACAAAATAAGAACCCTGACTGAGAGAATGCTCTTCACTGAGAATCTTTCGGTTTTATTCTTTTACTCCTGTGGCAGTGTACATAGATATGGGCATTACTCCCACTGATTTGAACTGGTATTTTTCATGGGCAAGAATTGAAAAATCAAGTAGATGTAAGATGTAAGATTTGCAGTAAGGCCATTATATAGCCACTTAATACAAAACGTGTAGTTGTCAACTTTTATAATTCAGTCAACTTTGATAATTTTATATATATGTGTGTGTATGTGTTTGTGTGTGTGTGTGTGTGTGTGTGTACATATATATAAACCAAAAACCAAACTTGTTGGTATAGAGTCAATTGGGACTCATAGCGACCCTATAGGACAGAGTAGAACTGCCCTGTAGGGTTTACAAAGAGTGGCTGGTGGATTGGAACTGCTGAAGTTTTGTTTAGCAGCTGAACACCTAACCACTGTGCCACCAGGGCTCCGTGTATACGTGTGTGTATATATGTATAAAATCTACCAGCCACTCCTTGGAAACCCTATAGAGTGGTTCTACTCTATCCTATGGGGTTGCTATGAGTGGGAATTGGCTCAACGGCAAAGAGTTTTTACAGGATGTATACAGCCGTACGTTGGAGATATTGTGGGTTCAGTTCCAGACCACCACAATAAAGTGAATATTGCAATAAAGCGTGTCACATGAAATTTTTGTTTTCCCAGTGCATATAAAATTTATATTTACTCTATACTGTAGGCTATTAAGTGTGCAGTAGTATTGTCTGAAAAACAATGTACATACCTTAATTAAAAATACTCTATTGCTAAAAAACGCTAACCATCATCTGAGCCTTCAGCGAGTCATAATCTTTTTGCTGGTGGAGGGTCTTGCCTCAATGGTGATGGCTGCTGGCTGAGCAGGGTGGTTATTGCTGAAGGTTGGGGTGGCTGTGGCGATTTCTTAAAATAAGACAACAATGAAGTTTGCAGCATTGATTGACTCTTCCTTTCATGAAAGATTTCTCAGTAGCATGAGATGCTGTCTGATAGCGTTTCACCCACAGTAGAACTTCTTTCAAAATTGGAGTCAATCCTCTCAGACCTACTGCTGCTTTATCAACGGAGTTTATGCAGTATTCTAAACCATTTGTTGTCATTTCAACAGTGTTCACAGGATCGTCACCAGGAATAGATTTCATCTCAAGAAATCATTTTCTTTGCTCATCCATAAGAAGTAACTTTAACAATCCATTAAAATTTTATCAGGAGATTGCAGCAATTCAGTCATATCTTCAGGCTCCACTCCTTGTTTTCTTACTATTTCCACCACATCTGCAGTTACTTCCTCCACTGAAGTCTTGAACCCCTCAAAGTCATCCATGAGGGTTGGAATCAACTTATTCTAAACTCCTGTTAATGTTGCTATTTTGACCTCCTCCCATGAATCACAAATGTTCTTAATGGCATCTAGAGGCATCTAGGATGGTGAATCCTTTCCAGAAGGTTTTCAATTTACTTTTCCCAGATCCATCAGAGGAATCACTATCTACCGCAGCTGTAGCCTTATGAAATGTATTTCTTAAATAATAAGACTTGAAAGTCAGAATTACTCCTTGGTCTATGGGCTGCACAATGGATGTTGTGTTAACATTCATGAAAACAACATTAATTTCCTTGTACATTTCCATCAGCGCTCTTGGGTGACCAGGTGCATTGTCAATGAGCAGTAATATTGAGCAGTAGGTCTCAACAGTGGACTTAAAATATTCAGTAAACCATGTTGTAAACAGATGTTCTACCATCCAGGCTTTGTTGTTCCACTTACAGAGCACTGGCAGAGTAGATTCAGCACAATTCTTAAGGGCCCTAGAATATTCAATGGTAAATGAGCACTGGCTTCAACTTAAAGTCACCAGTATTAGCCCCATAACAATTACAATAGTAACATCAAAGATAACTGATCACTGATCACCATAACAGGATATAATAATAATGAAAATTTTCAAATATTGCAAGAATTACCAAAATGTGACACAGAGACACAAAGTGAGCACACGCTATTGGAAAAAATTGTGCCAATAAACTTGCCTGACACAGTGTTGCCACAAAACTTCAATTTGCAAAAAATGTAATATCGCGGTATGCCTGTATATATGTATAAAATAAACTCCAATCAGTTTAAGAAATATTACCAACAGGTAAGAAAGAAGAAATCATAGTATGCAAAAATATCCTTCATAAATGCCTGAATATATTTTAAAATGAAAAGACTATGAGTACATACTGTAACTATGTGAGATTCATTACAGGCAGTCCTCGACTTACTACAGGGTTCTGTTCTGACTTGCTCTATCATAAGTTGGTTCTGACTTAAGTTTAATACTTCATTTTTTTTGTTGTTTTCATTATTATTGCATGTTATTATCAGTATCTTTATAAATCTGATCTTTATTTGTATTTGGGGGTTGGAAATATTACATCTGAGAATGATAAAAACAGCAATTTACATGCTGCAACATTGTATGTAGTACATATTACTAATGAAAAGATACACAAAAAAATCGTAATTGCTGTTTGTCATAACTTGAATACATCATAAGTCAGGGACTACCTGTATATATAAGTGAAAAAGACAGATTTCATTAAACCACAACAATAACAATATTCCCACATAGACACCGATTTCATACAAGGATATTTATCGGGTGTTGGGAAAAGGAAGTATAGACTTGCTTCTTGCTCTTAAACTAAAAATATAATTATGCTAATGAGTGAAGAACAACTCTGAAAAGGAGGTCGAGAATGGTTGTACAACTCAAATAATGTAATCAATGTTACTGAATTGTACATGTAGAAACCGTTGAACTGATGTATGTTTTGCTGTGTACATTCTCAACAACAACAACAAAATAAATAAAATTTAGGAAAAAAATTACTATTTTTTGCAATGCAAATTTTAAAAACAAAATCAAGCCTTCAAGATTTCCGATTTCAAGACTGAGTAGGGATGTCTATGTTTTTCTAACTAAATTCAGGGATCAACAAGGGAAAGTTATAGAAGAAAATAATTTTTCTCAAAAAGCTATTCTCCCCTTCTTTAGGTAGTGATAGTTAAGTTTTCTGGGGCTGAGGTATGCATTATCATTATAACCTACCTATAACAGTAGGTTATAAGGTTCTTACCATTCCCCTTTATGTATAATAATAATAAGTATATGTATGCATGTATATTTAAATTGATGTGAACCTTTTATAAAATAAAGTTATTCTAAGAATCAGGCCTTAATTCCAAGTGTTTTAAGTCAGAGCCTTTTGTTATCTGAGTCCCGGTCCTTATATTTCAACAAATTATGTTGCTCACATCCACATGACTACAAATAATGAGCAGCAACAGATATTGAACTTTATATAACATTTATTAATATAAACCAGGATCATGAATGAAAGCCATAACTACAGCAATGTCACTAATGAGGAAATACTTCTAAATGTTATGGATTTAATAGCACACAGACCTTGGCTGACACAGTTTAAAATGACAGATAAAATTTAAAGACTAATATTTTACTTTTATGGCCAATAAATTACCAGTAGTCATGTCATATAGAGTCCAGTCATTAATAAAATTTTTAAAATGTGATCCTAACACAACATAGTTAACTCTTTTTACCTAAAACTATTATTTTAGAGTAGTTAGTCTATAACTACCCTTTGCAGTCGAGTTGATTCCAGCTCATAGTGACCCATGTATTCTGGAGCCCTAGCGGCGCAGTGGTTAAGAGCTACAGCTGCAAACCAAAAGGTCGGCAGTTCGAATCCAACAGCCACTCCTTGGAAGCTCTAAGGGCAGTTATACTCCATCCTATAGGGTCAGTATGAGTCAGAATCAACTCAATGGCAATGGGTTATAGAGTTACTCTATAGTCACAGTGTATCATAAGTATGGTTGCATATTTATTTTTAAAAAGGTCTATCCATATGTAATATCCACTTATTTCAATATAGTTTATTAGATACAAATATATATGCATACAGATGTATATTCCTGTATACTATCTCTATACAGAGATAATACTATTAAATGCTCATTATGCAAAGGACTTAATATAAATCATCACACATATTCTTAACTCAAACCTTCTGAGGTAGGTTCTATTATTGTCATTGTTAATACTATTATTATATTATAGAAGATAAAACTGAACTTTGGAGATGTAAGTAACTTGCGTAAGGTTACATTACTATAAATCAATTAGACCCCAGGGCTGTATTCCTCACCATTGGCGTACTCTTCTTCCTTCTGCCTTTAACAATCTGTGCATTTGCCTAGCCCTTCACCCAAACCGTGCCTACAATCTCCATGACTAGGCCTTGAGGTTTTGAAAATGTACTGAGCATAAGAAAAAACAAACAAACAAAAGAACACTTTTATTTAAATTCTCAATATTATTCAGTATCTGGAGGTAGAGGACAGATGTTCTTTGTTTATGGAAAATCTCAGAATGAGCCCCATAGTTATCAATGTAAAGCATATTTGGGGGAAAAACTATAAAATCACCATTAATCTGAATGCAAATGCAAATATTGTGCTTTGAAAAAGTAAATTGCCCCAAGTATGATTGAGCTAGAAATATACCTCTAAAACTAACATGTTCTTAGAGTCCCTGAGTGGTGCAAATGGCCAACATGCTCGCCTGCTAATCAAAAGGCTGGCAGTTTGAGCCAATCCAAAGGCACCTCGGAAGAAAGGCCTGGTGATACTCTTCCAAAAAATCAGTCATTGAAAACCTTATGGAGCACAGTTCTACTCTGATACAGATGGGGTCATCATAAGCTGGAATTGACTCAACAACAACTGGTTTTTTTGGTTTGCTGTTGTTGTTAGGTGCTGTCAAGTTGGTTAGACCCTACGTACAACCAAATGAAACACTGCCCGGTCCTGCACCATCCTCACAATCGTTGTTTTGCTTGAGCCCATTGTTGCAGCCACTGTGCTAATCCATCTCGTTGAGGGTATTCCTCTTTTTTGCTGACCCTCTGCTTTACCAAGCATGATGTCCTTCTCCAGGGACTGGTCCCTCCTGATAGCACGTCCAAAGTATGTGAGATGAAGTCTCGCTCTTCTTGCTTCAAATGAGCATTCTGGCTATCCTTCTAAGACAGATTTGCTTGTTCTTCTGGCAGTCCATGGTACATTCACTATTCTTCGCCAACACCATAATTCAAAGGCATCAATTTTTCTTGAGTCTTCCTTATTCTGTCCTTAGGTTGTTTCGGGGAGAGGGTGGGTTGAGAGGAAATGCAGGGGTTTATAGACATTTTTCCTCTCCATATATAATTTCAGTGTGCACTCAGCTGCAAAATATTGATTGTTCTTGCATGACCTTGTATGTGTGTGAAGAAACAAGTTCACATACCAATGCAAATAGAAAAGAAGAGAACTATAAGGGAGAAAGAAGCAGGATCCTAGAATGGAAGCATTAGCACCAACACTTTATGTTTCATAGGTGAAGAAAACATCAATTGCGTACATGGTTTGCATCCATTAAAGAATCCTTGCTCAGACCTATGTGTTCCCCTCCCACCTATGTGACTAAACATGTGATTTAATGTTGTAAAAAACAACACACTCTGCCAATCAGCTTCTTTGATTAATATAGAAACAAGACACCCCAACCCTTTTTTCACTTCTGTATTCTATGCATTGATGGGAACAGACTAAATAATCTCTAAATTTCTTTCAACCCTAAAATTCTACATAATTTGTTACCTGTGAATGAGGTTGTGACTCTTCACTGACCATACCCCTCTCATCCTGCCCCCACTCCCCACACAACTTGTCTTCCTTAACGCTTATCATTGCTTCTGAATAAACCTCACTTTCCTTTGATTTGTGTAAGTTGTATCTTATACTAGGATCTCACCTTGGTTGTCACATCGCTTACATTGTTTTACATGTTTACTAGTACAATGTATTTATTATATTAAAGTCACCTGATTCTTTCTAGTTGAGCTGCCTGGGGAATAGAGATGTGTATGTATCTAGTGTGTGTATCTAATCGAGCAAAGAGTGAGGAATTCTCATGAGCTCTGCACAGTACACAGACACTAATACTGAGACATACAGACAAACAAGAAAAGATGCATTTTCCAGAATCAAATGTCAGTGTGCAAAATAGAAAAATAGAATCAACAGAATGAGATTAAACACAGAATCTATCAACAACAGATAATGAAGTAGAATCTGACTAAAATGCCAAATGGGAAATTGCCCTATCTTGAGAACTTTCATCAGCTCTGCCTATTTAAAAATAAAGGCTTGGAACAATGTATATACATGTAACTTACATGTATATACAGTCTATTCTGAGTAATAAAAGTAGATACATAGTATAATTTAAAAAAAAAAAACTATAACGATTATGTGAGGAAAGCCTTTGGAAGACATTTTAGAGCTATTAGTTTATAGGTTTTCAGAAAATAATGAATAATGGCTTCTTTAGAGGTAAGTATAGAAGCCCTGGTGCACAGCGGTTAAGAGCTTGGCTGCTAGCCAAAAGGTTGGCAGTTCGAATCCACCAGGCATTCCTTGGATAACCCTGCAGGGCAGTTCTATTCCTTCCTATAGGGTCGCTATGAGTTAGAATCGACTCAACAGCAATGGGTTTGGTTTTTGTTTATAGGAGCCCTGGTGGTGCAGTGGTTAAGCTCTCAGCTGCTAACCAAAAGGTGGGTGGTTCAAACCCACCAGCCGCTCTGTGAGAGAAAGATGTGGCAGTTTAGTTCCATAAAGGTTTACAGCCTTGGAAGCCCTATGGGACAGTTCTACTCTGTCCTATAGGGTCGCTATTAGTCAGAGTTGACTTCACAGCAATGAGTTTGGTTTTCGGTTTTTAGAGTAAGTACAGCCACAATAAAAGAAAAAGAAATGAGTTTGTAATATATCCGGATTATAGCCTATAATTCCCACATTGTATCAATCAACTCAGAAAATCAAGGCAAGTAAAAGAGATGGATAATAGAAACAGCAAATAAATTTTCAGGTAATGAATAATCTTTCCATCACCCTAGAAAGCCAGCTGAGATTAGTCACAGTCATTTTTCTAGATTTACCAAGATCTTATTTGGAGTTAGCATGATTTTGCCTCTTTCAAATATTACTACTGTCTTTTAGACTGTGTGTCTCTCCTGGATATTCTTGGAACTTTTATTAACTGTGTTAGGCATTATCAGTCTGAATAGCACCCTAGCAGCCTGTACCTTAAATTCTGTCTTCACAAGCTTCTAACTAACGCCCAAGGAACAGGTCAGAAACCAAGAGTATCATGTTTAACCCAGTCACGTCGTATTTAGTAAACCACTGGAGATTACCATCTCCTTTGGATGCTACATAAGGAATGCAATTCAAGTTCATTGTGTTATGAAATCTTATTTTGGAAGACTTATTTGGAAAACTTCCACTTTGTAAAAGAATCTTTCATTGCATTTAAGGATAATCTACCCATCAATGTAGGGGATTTTTTCCAAAAGGACTTTCCACATTTCTGATTTTATTCTTGATCTTCCACATTTCCTTTTCTAATGAATATATATATATATATATATATATATATATATGTATGTATATATATGTGTGTATATTTGTTGTTGTTAGGTGCTGTCAAGTTGGTTCTGAGTCAGAGTACAACAGAATGAAACACTGCACAGTCCTGCGCAAAACTCTCTCCCTACTAAATATTCAAATAAATCCCTTTAAATTTTGTTTCCCCTGGCTATGGTTTTACTTCTCTCTATCCTTCTCAGCCAACCTTTATAAAAGATTTTCCGAGATACATTTTATCTGCTACCTCCCAGTGCCTCACAATTATTTTTTTCATGTCATGGCACACATAGGAAAATGATGAATGGCTACAGCTGTCAATGGCTGTGGGGACTATTCCAGAGGATCCTGCTACCCCAGGCCCCTCTGGGCTGTTTTGCAGTGTGGAGAGGATTGGTGACATGATGTTCTTGTCACCCTACCAGGGCTCTCTACCATGTAAAGGTACAGTTGAGGGAAGCTCTGCTTAATTCAAGTCATACCAACCTGAGTTCTACCTACGTCATACACCTGACATGGTTCCACCCTAGGTCATCTAAGAGTTCTTTGTTATTCAACATAATATACACATTTGCAGCCCTTATTTTATGTAAAATAAGCATGTTATTTCAAAACAGCATTTGACACTGTTGGCCATGCCCTCCTGAAAAAATCTTGTGTCCTTTTCTATCTATGATTCCATTCCTTGCTTCCCATTCTACCTTGGATTGGACACCTTTTGTGCACTACTTTTTGTCCTCTTGGCTCACTTTTCCACCGGCAATTGCTATACCAATCAACTGCAGCCTCATGCCATGTACCTAGAAGATCTTACTGTCCAAGACTGCTTTATGGTAGGAAAAAAAAAAAAAAGAAAAAATACTGAATGCAATCTTTGGCAAGTCCCAATAGGAGAGTTGTACAGACCCCTAGGTTCTTAAGCAGGGCCATGCTCTCTGTTGCAGAGAACTACTCATCTGTTGAAAAGCAGTTCTTGGCATGCCACTGGGATCAGTAAAGACTGACTGCCTTACTGTGGGAAACTAAGTGACTAGGAGATCAAAGATAGCATCATGAGCTGGATATTATCAGATCCACCAACTCATGAGTTTGGTCTGTTGTTGTTGTTGGGTGACTTCAAGTTGATTTTCGACTCAGCAACCCCATATGACAGAACAGAACTTTCCCATAGGGTTTTCTAGGCTGTAATCTTTATCTTTATGGGAGCAGATCACCAGGTCTTTCTCCCATGGAGCTGTCGGGTGGGTTTGGACTGCAAATCTTTTGGTTAGCAGCCAACTGCTTAAACATTGCACCACCAGAGCTCCTTAAGTTTGGTCTATTGTGGTAGTAATCTATCATATGATGGAGATGATTCAATTGGAATGGGCGTGAGCAGGTCCAAAGGGCACAAGTCTGTTTCTAAAGTATGTGGCCCAGATTCCTGTGGCTGCTTCTGTGTTTGCACTGATGCTTTTCTCTCAACTTGCACCTGTGGCCTCATGGTGGGGATATCCCTATGAACAACTATTAGAGAAGGAAAAAATGTAGGCCTGATTCACAGAGGGGTCACCTGATATCTTGACAGTGTTACTACATTATAAGGCCTCAGAGGTGACGCTGAAGCGCAGTGGTGAAGGGAAATCCATCCAGTGGGCAGAGTTGCAAGCTGTGTGCTTGGTCATTCATTCATCCTCTGTGGAGGTAGATGTGACCTGAGGCACAGTTCTACAAAGGCTCTTACCCAGGGGTGATTAGCTTAGCTAGTTGATCCAGGGACAGGAAGGAGCAGTATGGGAAGATTGGAAATGAGGACATTTGGGGAAAAGGTATGTGGGTGGACAACTGGGAATGGGCCCAAAGTGTGCATAGTTTGGTATTTTGGTTTATGTCCATCAGAGACCGTCCTCCATAGAAGGCCATTTTAAAAAAAAAAAAGTATACAAGTAGATTATTCTGTGAATCTCAGTAGCTTCTCTCCTTTGAGACCCCAGTGCTTGTGCAATGGATCCAAAACAGTGTGGCCATGTATGCTGGTTATCAATCTCTTGCCTCTCAGCTCCACATTCACCCTTTTTGTCTGCTCTGTGAAAATAGTGCAGACCACTTAAATATTTTCTTTTGCCAGATGGCATAATGTTAAGCTTTGTTAGTGGGGGGCATAGAAGAGACATTGCAGCATGAAACAGTTTTCCTTCTAGGTTCCAGTGTGCTTCCCCACTGGACTCCTCTAGCTCACTGGCTTCTCCAGCTCTAGCTGGTTTTGTAACAGAGCACCTGTGGGGGATACCACTCCATGAACTATTTTCCCTGGTACCCTAGAGAGCAGCTTACTGGCAAGTTCCAGAAGGAAGATGTCCAGCAAGATCTACCAGTGCAGCACCACGGTGACTTCTCTACCATCTGTTAGCCATAGCTATGTCCTCTCCAACAAGGTCTTTATCCCAGCCCCGTGTTTGGAAGGCTCTTGTTTGGGCACTCTACCTCAATCCTTGGTGTAGTGGCTACTTCTTATACCTGCTATTCCTGTGTTCTTTAGAGTTCTCTTTATTTCTTTCTAATCAATCCCTCATTACTTAAATCCCCACTTACAGTTAATAATTCTTTATACAAGTAGTCTCCGATTTATGATATATTCAATTTACGACAAACTGCACTTACGACCATCTTTTTTTTTTTTGTACATCTTACCATTAGTAATACGTTGCAGTATGTAATTTGGTGATGTTATTATTCTCAGATGTTCACTCGTAGATGTTCAATTTTACAATTTACTGTTCAAAACACTGCTGAATTTATAAATATGCTGATAATAAAAGGCAATAATATTGAAAACTAAAAAAAAATAATGAGGTATTTGACTTACGTCAGATCCAACTTAGGACAGAGTCGTAAGAACAGAATTCCACTATAAGTCAGGGACTGCCTGTGTTAAACTTTCTGTGTTCAAACTACTGTGTGGTTTCTCTTTCTTAACTGGACCCAGACTAATACACCATGGTAGCAGGGAAGGGGGCTATGCATGGGCACAACTGAGTGGGCTCCCTGTCTCTACAATTGATCTTGCTACTTACGGTCTTTGCTGAATGCCTAAATTTCAGCAGCCGATACAAGTGCTGAGATCTTTTTCTGGCTCCATCCGCTGAAGTTTCCGGTTAGTCACTTGGTGGCAAGTTGATTTCCATCAGATCCAGAGGGGTACATCTAAGCTCCTGCGCAGTGATAACTATAAATTAGCAATTACAGTAATGGCAATGCAACAAAAGTTAAACAATCTTGAACAATGTTCCCTTATGAATGAAGGCCTATGTCACTCCACCGGGCAAGCAAGCGAACTATACCCACTTAAATGCTGATTGAGGATGACAGAAATCTAGAATGGATAGTGGAAGAAAGAGATGATAAATATTAATAAAAACATTAGAATAACATTAGTTGTGACTACAGCTTGTTCCACTTACCTTTGTATATTAACTATTATTTTACAGATTGTAGCTAGCTACTATATTGAAGTATCTGTGGTGCATTGGATTTTTTTTTAAAGTAATATTTTATTGTGTTTTCAGTGAAAGCTCACACAGCAAGTTAGGTTCCTATTTAACAATTACTACACATGTTGTTTAGAGCCCTGGTGGTGTACTGGTTAAGAGCTCGGCAGCTAACCAAAAGATAGGCAGTTCGAATCCACTGGCTGCTCCTTGGAAACCCTAGGGGCAATTCTACTCTGTCCTGTAGGGTTGCTATGAGATGGAATTAACTCTATGGCAATGAGTTTTGTTTGGTTTTTGGACACATACCGTTCAGAGACATTGGTTACATTTTTCACAGTGTGTTAACATTCTCATTAATTAATTCCCTTCTGATGTTTCATTTCCAGTAATCTGGTTTCCCTGACCCCTTATACTTTCATCTTTGCTTTAGAGTAATTGTTGACCATTTGGTCTCATTCAGATGATTTTTTAAAGGTGTTCAGTACTCATTGGTAAGTCTTTATTTTATGAACCAATCTGTTATTTAGCTAAAAGGTGCAATCAGGGGGTAGTTTCAGTTCAAGGTTTATGGAGTATCTCAGGGCAATAGTCTCAGTGAGTCCTCTAGTCTTAAACCATCCAGTAGGTCTTGACTTCTTAAGAACTTGAGTTGTGTTCCACATTTTTCCCCCTTCTATCAGGATCAGAACGGTAGTTAGTGGTAGCTGGACACCATCTAGTTGTTCTGATCTCAGAGTAAATAAAGCCATGGTTGGTGGAGACTGTTAGTCCCATAAACTAGTTTTTTCTGAGTCTTCGGTTTTCTTCTTTGTCTTTTGCTCTGGATGAGATGAGACTGATAGTTGTATCTTAGCACTTTGCTTTTTTTTTTTTAATTAATATATTTTGGAGAATGCTTCACACAAATTTATAAAGAGTGCCTTATTTTTTAAAATCTTATTTACTTTGTTGTTGTTGTTGAGAATATACACAGCAAAACATACATCAATTCAACAGTTTTCACATGTACACTTTAGTGGCTTTGATTACATTCTTTGAGTTGTGCAACCTTTCTCACTCTTTTTCTGAGTTGTTCCTCCCCCATTAACATAAACTCACTGCTCCCTGAGGTTCCTATCTAATCTTTCCAGTTGCTATTGTCAATTTGATCCTATATAGATAGTTCTTAAAAGAGCGTAATGCTCAAGGCAGACATTTTTTTACTAGTTAAGCTAAACTACTGTTTGGTTTCAAGAAGACTTCAGAGGATATTTTTGGTTTAAGGTTTAAAGATTATCTCAGGGCAATAGTTTCAGGAGTTCATCCAGGCTCTATGGCTGCAGAAAGTCTGAAGTCCATGAGAATTTGAAATTCTGTCCTGCATTTCCCCCCTTTAGATCAGGATTCTTCTATAGAGTCTTTGAACAAAATGTTCAGCAGTGGTTGCTGGGCATCATCCAGTTCTTCTGGTCTCATGGCAAAGGAGGCAGTTGTTCACGGAGCCAATTAGCCACACAGTCCATTTCCTCTTCCTATTCCTGACTCTGCCTCCTCTGTTGCTCCAGGCAAATAGGGACCAATTATAATGCCTTGGATGGCCACTTGCTAGCTTTTAAGACTCCTGGAACTACGCAATAAACTAGGAGCTAGAAAAGAAGCACTAAACACCTTATTAGGCCAAATAACTGGGATGTCCTGTGAAACCATGACCCTAAACCTCTAAACAAGGAAACAAATCCCATCCCATGAGGTGTCTTCTTGTACATAAGCAGCCTCCGCAGCTTCTCTCTCTCCTTTTTTTCACTGTTGTAAATATGTCTATTACACAACTTTTGCCAGTTAAATTTTACAAGTGTACAACTTATTTACAGCACTTATAATAATTGGCTGTGCAACCCTATTGTGTGATTTTTCCATCACCATAAACCGAAACTCAATACTCCATAGGAAATAATTCTTCCTTCCCTCCTCCTTCCTTGGTAACTACTAATAAACTTTGGTCTCTATACATTTGCCTTTTCTCATCTTTTATATAAGCGAAGTCATACAGTATTTGTCCTTTTGTGATTGACTTCTTTCACTCAGCATAATGTCTTCCAGCTCCATTCATATTGTAGCATGTATCAAGATTTCATTTCTCCTACTGGCTGAGTAGTATTCCATTGTATGTGTGTACCACATTTTGTTTATCCATTCATCTGTTGATAGACATTTAGGTTGTTTCCATCTTTTGGCTAGTGTGAATAGTACTGCAATGAACATTGGTGTCCAAGTTCCTCTGTGAGTCTCTGCTTTCAAGTCCTTTGGGTATATACCTACGAGTGGAATTTCTGAGTCATATGGTATTTCTATTTTTAGTTTTTGAGGAACCATCACACTGTTTTCCACAATGGCTATATATTTTGCATTCCCACCAACAATGGATATGGATTCCAATTTCCCCATATCCTCACCAACATTTGTTATTTTCTGTTTTTTTTTTTTTTTTTTAATCTTAGCCATCCCCTCAATAAAAAAACCAAACTCTTTGCCGTTGAGTCAATTCTGACTCATAGTAACCCTATAGGACAGAGAAGAATTGCCCCATAGGGTTTGCAAGGAGCAGCTGGTGGATTCGAAATGCTGACCTTTTGGTTAGCAGCCGATTTCTTAACCACTGTGCCAACAGTGAGTAAAGTGGTATTTCATTATGGTTTTGATTTGCATCTCGCTGATGGCTGGACATTGAGCAACTTTTCATGTGTTTGGTGGTCTTTTGAATGTATTCTTCGGTGAAATGTCTATTCAAGTCCTTTGTCCATGTTATGATTGGGTTGTGTTTTTGTTGTTAAATTGTTGAAATTTTATATATTTTGGTTATTAGGTTCTTATCAGATATATGGTTTCCTAAGATATTCTCCCAGCCAGTAGCTTGTCTTTTCATTTTTTTGGTAAAGCGTTTTGATGAACAAAAGTTTTTCATCTTTATGAAATCCCCTTGATTTTTCTTTTGCTGTTTGTGCTTTTGTTATTATATTAGGTAATCCATTGTTAAAAGCTAGACCTAAAAGTGTTGCTTCTACATTTTCTTCTAAGAATTTTATGGTTTTAGTTTGCACATTTAGGTTCTTAATCCATTTAAAAATTTTTTTTTTTATTGTACTTTAGATGAAGGTTTACAGAGCAAACAAGTTTCTCATTAAACAATTAATACACATACTGTTTTATGACTTTGGTTGCCAACCCCACAACATGTCAACACTCTCCCCTTCTTGACCTTGGGTTCCCTATTACCAGCTTTCCTGTCCCCTCCTGTCTTCTCATCCATGCCCCTGGGCTGGTGTGCCACTTTAGTCACGTTTTGTTTTATGGGCCTGTCTCATGTTTGGCTGAAGGGTGACCCTCAGGAGTGACTTCATTACTGAGTTATAAGGGTATGCAGGGGCCATACTCTTCAGGTTTCTCCAGTCTCTGTCAGACCAGTAAGTCTGGGTTTTTTTTTGAGTTAGAATTTTGTTCTACATTTTTCTCTAGCTCTGTCTATGACTTTCTATTGTGATCTGTGTCAGAGCAGTCGGTGGTGGTAGCAGGGCACCATCTAGTTGTGCTGGACTCAGTCTGGTGGAGGCTGTGGTAGTTGTGGTCCATTAGCCCTTTGGACTAATCTCTCCCTTGTGTCTTTGGTTTTCTTCATTCTCCCTTGCTCCAGACAGGGTAAGACCAGTGGAGTATCTTAGATGGCTACTCACAAGCTTTTATGACACAGGACCTACTCATCAAAGTAGAATGTAGAACATTTTCTTTATAAACTATGTTCTGCCAATTGAGCTAGATGCTCCCTGAGCCATGGTCTGCATAGGTCCTTAATCAATTTTGAATTAATTTTTGTGTATGGTGTGAGGCCTGGATCCTGTTTAATTTTTCTGCATGTGGAAATCCAATTCTCCCAACATCATTTATTGAAGAGACTCCTCTTTTCCCATCAAATGGACTTTGCACCCTTGTCAAAAATCAGTTGATCATAGATGTGTGGGACTGGATTTTTTTTAATCATTTTTTGATTGTGTTAAAATATATATAATATAAAGTTTGCCATTTTAACCATTTTTAAGTGTACAATTTAGTAGTATTAATTACATTAGCAATGTTGTGCAATTAACACTACTACCTTGTTGCTAGTTGTTAGCTGCCTTTGAATCGGTTTCGACTCATATGGACCCTATATACAACAGAATGAACACTGCCCAGTCCTGTGCTACCCTCACAATCATTGTTACGCTTGAACCCATTGTTGCAGCCACTGTGTCAATCCATCCTGTTGAGGTTCTTCCTCTTTTTCACTGACCCTGTGCTCTATGACCCTCTACTCACTACTATGGGTTGTGTTTAAAGTAGAACTAGAGCAAATATGAATGGGGCAAGGAGTAGACTGTATCAACCTCCACTTCTCATCCTCTTGACCCTCTTTTTTACTCCAGCTATTACTGTGGCACCCACATACTAAATAATTAAAAGCATCTCCCCTCATATATCTCTCTTTTCCCATCCTAGGGCTTTTCTCCCACCATCACATGAGATATCTATAAGAACCCTTTCAATCATCTGACACTAGCTCAAATCTGGAGCTACAAACAAGAGAACACCATAAGGGGTATACCTTGACCACTGGGACAAGGACAAACACTCCTCATTTCTGTCTCCGGAGAGAAACAATTTTGAGATGCACTTGACATGGCTGCTCAGAGGTTGCCGTCAGGACTGAGCTCCAGTTACTTGAGCTCAACAAAATACCTTAGCTTGATTTTCCCTCTTTCTCTGTTCTACTCTTCCTAGTCCTCCTTTCCTATTTATTGGAATTGTTAGGTTCCATTGAGTTTATTCTGACTCATAGCAACCCTATGTACAACAGAACAAAATACTGCCTGGTCCTGCACCATACTCACAATCGTTGTTATGCTTGAGCCCATTGTTGCAGCCACTATGTCAATCCATCTTCTTGAGGGTCTTCCTCTTTTTCGCTGACTGTCAACTTTACCAAGCATGATGTCCTTCTCCAGGGACTGGTCCCTCCTGATTACATGTATAAAGTAAATAAGATGAAGTCTCACCATCCGTACTACTAGTGAGCAGTCTGGTTATACTTTTTCCAAGATAGACTTGCCGATTCTTCTGGCAGTCCATGGTATATTCAATATTCTTCACCAACACCATAATTTAAAGGCATCAGTTCTTGGAATTACTTGCCAAAATAAACTACATGTACCAAGTCATTGTCTCAGTCTCTGGTTTTGGGGGAACGTAGGCAAAACATACCTCTCTTGTCTTTTATTCTCAGGTTTCCAAATGTGCTCCTCTCCTGTCTTAGTCATCTAGTGCTGCTGTGACAGAAATACCTCAAATGGATGCCTTAAACAAAAAGAAGTTTATTTTCTCACAGTCCAGTAGGCTACAAGCCCAAATTCAGGGCATCAACTCCAGGAGAAGGCTTTCTCTCTCTGTCAGCTCTGGAGGAAGGTCCTTGTGATACACCAGTCTTCCCTTGGTCTGGGAGCATCTCAGCACAGGAACCTCAGGTCCAAAGGACACACTCTGCTCCTAGCAGTGCTTTCTTGCTGGTATGTAGCTCCCATGTGTCTCTGTTCACTTCTTTTATATCTCAAAAGAGATTGGCTTAAGACACTATCCAGTCTTGTATACCTCATCAGTATAACTGCCGCTAATTCACCTTATTACATCATAGTGATAGAGTTTACAACACATAAGGAAATCACATCAGATTACAAAATGGTACACAATCATACAATACTGAGAATCATGACCCAGCCAAGTTGATAGATATTTTTTGGGGACACAGTTCAATCCATGACATCTCCTGTTGGCTGTCCCCTTAAGTGTTGATATCCTACAGGATTCCAACTTTGGCGTATTTCTTTTTTTCTCCATTCACTTTCCTGCTTCATCCCATATGCCCTCATGCATTAACAATGATCTAATTGCTGATAACTCTCAATCTGTTCCTGTTGTCCACTATTCTCTTCTGACTTCTACAACTACATATCACACTCTGTTAGACATTTCTACTTAAATTTCCAGCACAGGTTAACTACAACATTAAAAGAAAATCAGAACTCACATTTACTGGCCCTGTTCCCCAACTCTTCCTCCTCTGGTATTTCCTATTTGGTGAATGGCTTCGTCATGCTCTGAGTTAGAAACCTGTGAATGAATCTTGATACCTTCCTTTCTACAAACTCCCAGGAAAACAATAAACAGATGCTGATTTCTACCTTTTTAATGGTCCCAATTTCTCATTTGGTCTCAATTTTCTGTCTTCTGTCTTCTTTCTATTGCTGTAGTCCCTGCTATAGTACCAGCTCTTCTTGTTTTCAGTTTCTGTACTAACATTATGAATGGAACTCACAAGAATGGGTTAAATTAGCAGATGCAACAGAGGGAGCATGGGACAACTATTGATCTGTTGCTTACTTCCTACTTCCACTTCTCAGGCAAAAATGCTGAGCCTAGCATTCTATCTGGCACATAGTAAACACTCAATAGACATTTGTCGAAGGACTAAATACATGCCTGACTCTTCAGGCAGATGTTGTAGACACTGAAGGATTGCAACTTAAATGAGGAATTGAGTGAGAGGAAGAGGAAGAAAAGACCTTACTAAAATACTTTATTGTTGTCTGCTGGCGTCCAGTTGGCCCCTGACTCATGACAACCCCAGGTACAGTGGAACAAAACACGTCTGGTCTTGCACCACATACATGATCAGATGCAGATCAGACTATTGTGATCCATAAGGTTTTTACTGGCTGAATTTCCAAAGTAGATTGTCAGGCCTTTCTTCCTTAGGCTGTGTTTTAAACACTTTCAAAACATTGTACTGGAATTAACTAGAAAAAGAATACAGAAATGTTATTTATGAAGACTTTAGCATTCACATGGTATTTATTACCTTTAAATTCTAAATGTTGATGAATTGGGTGTGTGGAATCTTTTATTCCCATGAGAATATTGGGATGCAATTGTCTAATGTTAATGCTGCCATGTTACATATCTTATGGACAGAAAAGTTTCAGTGGTTTCTGAGGTTGGTAGGTAAAAATATAATATTTTGATACACTTTTGGGGGGAATCATAGAACAGAGGAGGAATTGGTGGAGAATCAAAGTGCGAATCTCCAGTTCTGAGGCACAACCTGGATATATCTATCGCCATCCTTCCCAATTTCTTCATCTGCTTATTTTTATCGTGTATGTATTTTTGTATGCCTTCTTAAATATTTTTTGAAACAAGATAGGAAAGGGGATACTTTTCTTCTTTATTTGAAAAATGAATTTAATTACATTAGAGAATTATTCATCATGTAGGAAAAATTAAGCAATGTGTGGTGTGAGTATACTATAAATAACAGCTTAAGCAATTTTGTTAAGAAAAACTTTAGTCCACATGTCATTAACTACGTAAGACAGGAATTATAGCTGCACAGAAATTGAATTATTCTCAAGTAACCTTGACTCTAGCTGAACTTATGTATTTCCCAAGTGTGAATGTACTTATGCTTTTAAGAGTTTATTATCTTACAGGTCCGTCTCTTTTGTTAAAGTTGATGTTACCATCTTTAATGACATAAATAAAGACATGTTATAAAATAGTACTGAAGAACACTGATCTAGAAGATTTCTAAAGAATTATCTATTCAAAATAATAATATAGTACAATTGCTTTTAAAGGTTTAAACAATGTATTTTACCATTTTGGTTCAAAATGATATGCCTTCCTGAAAATATTATATTATTCATCTAAAACTTTCTGAATCAAATGGAATGTAGATATTAGGCTGAAAATACTAAACTCTTTATTCTTGTTCTGGATTGAAGCCAAAACACCAATAATGCTTCTACGCCTTGCCTAGAAGCAGGTGACTTTGCCATCTGCATATGTGTCCTCCACCGAGCAGGGCTCCTGATAAAACGCTGTATGCCTGGCCTCCAGGCGAAGAATAGTGGGGGGAGTAAGCAGTCTTATAGATGTTTGTCATAATTCCTTTTTCCTTTCCTTTTGGAATTTAGAGCCCACTTCCATTTTGTGACGATATTAAAAAAAACAGGTCCAGGATATGGAAGTTGAAAAAGACACTCCAGCTTTGTTTACTGTTGAGTGTTTCGGCATGCTGGAAATTCTTTATTTTCTGGTTGTGATCTAGAGGGATTTCATAGTTATAGCTTCATAAAAGATGGCTGGGAAACCTGCTAAATCTACCAGAGCAGTTTGTGGATGGGAAAGCTGGGCTGCCCATCTAGGGGCTCCTTTTTTGATCAACTCTAACTGAGCAGTTTCAGCAAATAAATCAGAGTGAGAGACCTCCCTGAAACAAGCTTCTTTCCATCTTTGATTTAATGGGCCATTCCCTAAAAATTCCTGCCCTTTCTCTCCTCAGATCAAAGAACATTAAAATCTTGTTCTTGTCTCTCTCTGTAACATATATACTTCTCCCCTTACGTGTTATTTCTTAAGCCAGTTGGTTGGAACCACCCAAAATTCAATAGCAAGGCAGTCACTGTTTGCCTCATGGCCATTACTTGACAAGGCTGTAATTAGTTGGGCCATTTTATACCTGCCTTCCCAGCTGGGAATGGCATTTTACTTTACATTGATTTGTATCAGAACTGAAAGGGCAGTGCTGCAAGAGTGAGCTCACAAACTTCAGTGACAGTGTGAAACTGAGCAGATTTCAGTGTAGAGAACTTAGAGGAAGGAGAATTCATTCATTCATTATTCACTTTTTTCTTGCATCTGTATCTTTCTTCTACCATTTAGCTTTTTTGATAGTTTTCAGTGGACAACTTCTAACTGGAGAAAACAGAATTGGACCCTCTATGCCAGTAGCTTCTTATTTAGTATTTCTGTTGGCTTTGGAGATGCATCAGTTAGGGCTGGTTTTTATAGTAAACATAGTCACTAGTTAACATTTAACCCCTGGAAATACGCCTCAAGTCCTAAAATCACTTAGAAAATATATTTGATAATGTCTCTTGCGTAAGTTAACTCTAATACTAAAATTAACCTCTTTAAATGGAGAAGGTATCAATATTTTTATATAATATCTTTCAGCAAGATGACATAGTTCCTTCTTAATGATGTTTCTATTACTGCCCACCTAATGCTGGTCATGAAGAAAATACGGTTCAGGAATATTAACTAGGTCTTTTTCTAAAGACTCCTTGTTGCCATTGCAGAGCCTTTCACATTCTTCCAACCTGAAATTCACTTTATTGAAAGCATTCTGTTTCTTTTTCTATTCCTGATAGTGATTTATTATAGGCAGTACTGAGGTTATCTGATATAAATTGATATTTGCTTACGTAAGTGATCCAGGAGAATCTTAGAAATGCAAGTAAACTCCAGTAAGTATTCTATAAAGCTAATGTTGCTGAGATTGCCAAGCCAGTGGGTTGTCCCTTGAACCAGTAATGGGTGAATATTTTAAATGACCATCATGTAGCCCTTAGTGACTCCTTTTCAATTAATTCTTTTACCAAAAGCACCATTAGTGGACCTCTGCAGACTGTTAATCCGATAGCCTTAATGGCAGACTTTAAAATGTCAATGAGTTCCTGGGTGGTACAAAGGGTTAAGCTTTTGGCTGCTAACTGAATGTTTGTCAGTTCGAGTTTACCCAGAGGTACCTTGGAAGATAGGCCTGGTAGTCTGCTTTTGAAAAATCAGCCATTGAAAACCCTATTGTGCACATTTCTACTTTGACACATGTGGTCTCCATGAATTGGAATCAACTCCACGTGAGCTGGTTAATAATGTTAAAATTTCCACCCATTTTGTTTCTATTCAGAGGATAAAAAATACACTTAACCCAGGTTATTCTTTTAGAAAATTAACATGCAAAAGTCTTGTCTACTATTTTTAAGATTTTTCCTCACTGACCTGTCCCCTCCTCTCCCCTCTTGCTTTTCTCCTCTCTGTATCTCTCTCTGTATCCATCCATCATTCTGTCTTTCTATATCATCCAGAATGAAAATATTTTCATCACTTTTACAACTATACCAATTATTTCCTAATTAGTACCAAGTCCTTTCTTTCTTTTCTAAGAATGTCTTTGACCTCCATACTACTGTTTCCATACTCACAGTTGTCAGTCTAGTTCAGACACTCAGCACATCAAGCCTGAATTTTTGCACAATTCTCACCCAACTTGTCTCCCTCCATCCGGTTTATCCCACCTGACCAATTTCATCTTTTAACTCTGCTGATGAACACTCTGAAATATGGTGCTCCCTTACCACTCACTCCTTATCCTGGCATTCAAAGACTTCGACAATCTGTCCCCAAACTACATTTTCTTTCTCATTTCCATTGGTCTCCTCCAAGTATTTTCTACTTTAGCAATATTAGCCTTATAGTTTCTCTCATATGCATCTTTGATTATTCTCTTTCTCACACAGGTGGAAAGCCCTTTCTTTAAATTGTACTTTAGGTGAAAGTTTACAGCTCAAGTTAATCTCTTATACAAAATTTTATACACATATTGTCATGTGACTTTAGTTGCAATCCCTACAATGTGATGGCACACTCCCCCTTTCCACTCCAGGTTTCCCGGATCCATCCAACAAACTTCTGTCTCTTCCTGCCTTCTCATCCTACCTCCAGATAGGAGCTACCTATTTGGTCTCATGTATCTGCTTGAACCAAGTACACTCTTCATGAGTATTATTTATGTTTTATAGTCCAGTCTAATCTTTGTCTGAAGAGAGGTCTTCCGGAATGCTTTTAGTTCTGGGTTAACAGAGCATCCGGGGCCATGGCTTCAGGGGTTCCTCCAGTCTCAGTCAGACCATTAAGTCTGGTCTTTTGAAGTGAATTTGAGTTCTGGTCTACACTTTTCTCCTGCTCTGTCAGGTACTTTCTGTCGTGTTCCCTGTCAGGTCCATCACTGGTGGTAGCTGGGCACCATTTGTCCTTTTCTTTCTCTACAAACCCTGTTTGACTCCTCTCATTTTCACAGTCCCCACAGTTAATGGTGTTTTGGTTCATTTCAGGCTTTAGTAATCTAATGTCTCTGAATAATAATATTTAACCTGTAAAATCTAGTGTTTTTTAATAATAAATATTTGCTCATATATTACCCTACAATATCTCTTGTATTTTTACCTTACTTTAGTTACCTTCTTACCCATGTAAAATCTGCCTCACCAACTAGATTGCAAAACTCTAAAAGCAGGGACCTCGTCTTAAACTTTGTATTCCTACTAGTTATACCAGTTGCCATCAGGTTGATTCTGACTCATGGTGACCCCACATATGTCAGAGTAGAACTGTGCTCCTTAGCGTTTTCAATGGCTGATTTTTCAGAAGTAGATTCACAGGCCTTTCGTCTGAGGTACCTCTGGGTAGATTCAAACCACCAATTTATTGGTTAGCAGCCAAGCATGTTAACCATTTGCACCTCCCAGGGACTCCTTGATTCCTACAGCACCTGGTAAATGTCAAGCTTGGAATATATGCACAATAAATATAGTTTGAATATACTGTCTCCCTTTAACTTTGGAAATCAGATGCTTATTGCAATTCCAGGTAAAGAACTTCTGTTAGAGTATTAAATAATCATAAAAGAGTATTCCTCTCCGTGAAGCACTTAGCTGTATGCAAAGAAATAAGTTTACTCATCATAACGGGATTTGGGAAGAAATGTTTACATTTCCACTTCAGAAAATCTTTCACAACAATGACTTATTAAAATGAATATTCTTTTAAAAGATTTCTGATGTACAGAAATCTGAAACCCTACATACGCTGTACTCTTCCGTGCCATATTTCAGGTTGCCATAGTTATGTATTTTTTATGTACCTGGGATCACATTTTCTAT
This sequence comes from Trichechus manatus latirostris, assembly GCF_000243295.1. Classification (NCBI taxonomy): domain Eukaryota; kingdom Metazoa; phylum Chordata; class Mammalia; order Sirenia; family Trichechidae; genus Trichechus; species Trichechus manatus. Next base: position 23,827,189 of record NW_004443949.1, on the reverse strand, counting down.
GGCCACTTTTAATGCTGTATAGCAGACTCTAGATTTACTTTTAGAAGCAAATTCCTTTGATGCACTTTTGGTTTTCAGTGTTTGTCCAATTCCTTTTTTTCATGCAAACACTGAACAAGAGGAGCAGAATGACTGATTACTTATGTAATTTGTTTACAGAAAACTAGTACCAAGCAAAAACTAAAAACCTGAATCCATTTTGTGTTTAACCACACTTCCTCTGAATTCTAGAAGATGATACAACCAGTGATGGTTTTGGTTTAGTTATTATCTTGGATGGAAAGATCCTCATGAGACCAACAATGTTTTCCCCACTGCCCACATAGGTTAGTCTTTGTTTTATACTTGCAGCTTCTGTCCGTCAAGGCTGCTTCTGTCTGTGAAGATTCCACTTCCAGTCTTCTTAAGGCCTTTCCTCAAAAAAGCCATCCTCTCTCTGATTGCTGCCTGCGCTATTCACACATAATACTTTCTAATGCCTTGTATTGCTTGTTCTTTTACTCACACCTGTATTTTAACTTCTAACTTAGACTCTAAGTACCTTGAGAGTAGGAATTGGGCCTTATTTTGTCATATATCCCTCTGAGGCCCTAGTGCTGAGAGTAAGTATTTGATAAAAATTTGATTTATCAGTTCAATGATTACTAATAATAATGCTTTTGTTATTAGGTGCCATTGAATCAGTTCTGACTCATAGCGACCCTGTGTATAATAGAATGAAAGATTGCCTGGTCCTGCACAATCTTCACAATCATTGCTATGATTGAGCCCATTGTTGCAGCCACTGTGTCCATCCATCTGGTTGAGGTTCTTCTTTTCTTTCACAGACCCTCTACTCTACTGAGCATAAATAGCTAACATTTATTGTGTACTTAATATGTTTCAGGCACAACTCTAGACCAATTAGCATTCAGAAAACCTGGCAAATTAAATGCTTCTATTTATCCTATTTTACAGACGAGGAAACTGAGGCACAGAGGTTTGCCTAAGATCATATAAATACCTAATAGGGTCTGGATGCAACTGAACTAACACTGTGCTGTCTCTTCTGAAATTACTGTTTCTTAAAGAATTTTTCTACTGCTCTGTTTATGCTTCTGGTATTTCATCTAAAGTATTCTCTCTTCTATGCTTTGCAACTGTTAATTAAGCAAAATTGTCTAATCTGAAAGAGAGGAGTTGTGTTAAACATGGCTTTCTAAACATATTATGGCATCAGGTTTTAGGGGTATGGTTTCACCACTTTGTATTGTGACTGACAAGTGATGATGAGAAAAACAGCCAAACTTCACATAACCAATAACCTTGGATTGGTTTAATACTTGATGTCATATTGCTTGAACCTCTAATTTATTAGGAGGGAAACGGAAAACTGATCCAGTGGAGCACCATGTTTTGGGGGAGATGAAAATTCTATGCCACTTACAGTGGATTGTGTGACTTTATGTGATGTTGAGGCTGGAATGTTGAGTTTACATTTCCCAGAGCCCCCTTGCAGCTAACATTCCTGATGTAATTTAGATTCTCCCAATTAGATGCACTTGTGTGGGACTTGAATATAAAACAGAGTTAGATATCAAAGAGGCAGGGTGGGAGATACCAATTTTCCTTCTACAGATCATGGCAACAGTACAGTCATGCATCACTTAACGTCCACAATACATCCTGTGAAATAGGGCGTTATGTGATTTGGACTTGGTGTGAACATGCCTAAATTGCCAGCAATAGCATTCGCTGATTTTCCACCTTCTCGCTGTCTAATAACCTTACGTTTCACTTAGGAATTGATACTTTCCCTTTGCCTCTTGCTGCTGCACATTTCTCAGTGGAAATTTCAAACCTCCACTCTCCTCAAATGTTCCATTTTCAACTCTCTTGCACTTCTTAGAGTAAACAGAAGCCATGAAACTAACAGTAGCATAACTTTCCTCTAGTTACGGTGAAAGAGAGGCAATTCCTCCTGTCTTAGGCCAGTTTCTTCACTTATACTCTAAATTCCAACTCCTCTCATCTTCTCAGGGGTAATTTACACTATAAAGGAGAGACTGGAAAATAGCAGATGCCAAGATATGCATGGACACTGTCAGTAAATGTAACAGATATATATATTTTTTTCATATTGCTTGACCTTTCAGCAATATTTGAAAGTGCATATCTGGAAAAAAAAAAAAAAAAAACATGAATCTTTACCTGTCATTCTGACTTCTCAGGCTTTTACATGTTCCACTACCTCTATTTATTCTGGTGTGGGACCATGGATGTATATGTGCTGGACGTTGCCCGAGCGAACGTTATGTGGCGCATGACTGTAAATCCAAACTTCCCAAACATATTGGCAACTTTCTGATTCTATAGCTTCCTAATCAAGGCAGCAATTTCCATGGCATCCCAGCGTGTGTGTTCTTCCTGGAAGCTCAGTGTAAAGTCTGTTTCTTCATCCCTCCCAACAACTCTAACCATTGATACATCATCATAAATCCCTTCTGCTTAAGCTTGTTAGAGTGAATTCTGTTCTCTACAACTAAACCCTAATACGCTATTTTGTTTCATTTGTTTTTTAGTTTGTATATATTAAACTAGGTTTTATAGCTGCATCTAAGGATAGAGAAGTAAAAAAAAATATTTGTTTTAGAATAAAATGCTTTGTGCACTGGCTACTTTTTCCTGCTGATAATCCTTTCATTACTTTCATTTAAAAAAAAAAAGTTCTAAAATTTGTCCTAACAGGATTTGGGAAGAAATGTTTACAGAATAATTATTTTACTTAATGTATTTATTGAGTCCTTATTCCATGCTAGCAACTATTTCAGACGAGAAGGATACTGCAACGTATCCCGCTGAGAAGGATACTTTCAGGTGAGAAGGATACAAAATCCCTGCTACTGGGGAACTTAAAATCTTCTCCATCAGCTTATAGATTGATGAACGTCCCATGAACTTTAAGGTTCCAAATTAATCAAAAACATTTCAAATGCTTAAGAGATTTTGATGATACCTCAGAACACACTAAAGATTCAAGAATAGAGAGCTCATTTTGGCATTTACACTACTAATTTAAAGGGTGGCCTGCTTACTAATCTGTAAATGGGAGTTTATATTTATTTCTTACAATGAGGACGACAAAAATAACTCATTGGAGAGATGGTTGTGAATAACTTATATGTGGGATAAATCAATTTGAAAAAAAATTATTTGTCTATAGTGTTGGGAATCCTAGTCATTTTTACTCGCAGTACTAGTAATAACATAGAAAACCTGATGAGAAGCAATAAAAGTTTTTTTCAACAGTTTGTATTAAAATGAAGCTCAGTTGTTATTATGCAGCATATACACCACTTAAATCATTTTCAGTGCCTAAAAGCCCTATAAAAAGTGTCTAGCAATTTATCTACAGTATGATCATATTTGGAAAGCCTGTAAGGGAACTTATCCAAATTGTATTAAATTAATTCCAGTTTCAAAAGTGGCTATCCCCAAGTGGACTATGCATGTAATGTTGTGTGTTACATTAGGAAGGGGTGTGTAGATTGTTTCAGAGTATTATCAACTCAAAAAACATTGCATTACCTGTTATGTATTAGGGTGTTTTTCATGGGCATTGTCAAGTGTGATATAGTTTGCTTCAACATTACTGGTCAGTGTATACATATGTCACCATTAAAATAAGAATATGTATCTTTACATTTACTTTTGTAAAGAAAAAATAGAGAAGGCTGACTTTAGCCCTTTCACTGACACTGAATGTTAGTAGACTGCAGAAGGATTAACTTAAAAGTGAAGATCTTTATAGGGAAGGAGAAGAGATTTCAAGTTGTAACTGAAGTTGCATGTGTATTAGTATGTGTGCTTTTCAAAGTATTGAGTGAGAGTAGTAAGAAACTAAAGGATATTATAAAATTCTCAGCAAAACGGTAGGAAGGACAAGATGGCAACACTTGAAGGACATCAGAAGATGGCAATGCAGTTCAATAGAGAGAGAGCTGGAGTCTCAGAATGAAAGCGTTTTATCCCCTCTTGGAATCTCTATCATAAACAAAATAAAATTCAGTGGTTAAGAAATTAATGACAGTGGCATATCTAGTGTATTTCACTGGCCCTGGGCTGGTGGCACCACTGAGCAGTTTCTATTAACCCATATAGCCCAGCATTCTTCTTCAAACACAGTAATGTGTTAAAGCTTAACGAGCTTGACTTGTATTTTTGAGCTGATATTATGGTAAAGTTATCTAAAAGAGGGGTGTCAGATGTTAGGACAGGGGCCCAATTTCAGTGCTTGCCATAACCTGCCATACCTACCATACCCTAGTTACACTTCTGAGAAAGCATCTAATGTATAAAATGATTCTGAGCTTTGGAAAGAAATGTATGAATCTCCTATAGTCAGTTCATACCTATTCACTAGTTCCCTATTTTTTTTCAATTGATGGTGAGTTTTATGAAGATCTCCATGTACCCAATGAGAGTGGGGATATAATGGCCCATGTAGCCTTGGCATAGAACCTGTGTTTGTAATGAATTCTGAGTGTCAGATAATTTGTCAGAGTGTTGAGTTTAATTTCTTTAGAAACCAGGTGAATGCAGTATGTCAGAAGCTAAAATGAAGAACTATGTTTAATAATATTTTTTGTAGGTGTATTAATTAAGTCAGGAGGGTTTTTGAAAGGATTCAGTGATCTGTACTCAAAGATAAAGCACACTATCTGGGGTTCGGCAGATATTTTCTAAATCTTAGCAATTATTATTATAAGAAGCATTAACATAACTCTCTCTTTGCCATTTGAATTCTTGTCTAAGGACACATGTAGTTTTCTGCCTTGAATACCAGATTCCATCACTGGGTTCTTGTCTTATTGCATTGAACCTAATTTCTTATGTAGTAACTCACTTTCTTCAAACTGGGACCCTGTCTTTATTCTTTCCATCCCTTTTTATCCCTCTCACACCAAAACTGGGGGTAAGCCCCAAGGCAGGGTCCTGCTGCCAGCTGTTGATGAATCCTTCCTGAATTTTCTCATGATATCTACTTCCAAATTCCCCTGCTCCTGTCTGAGCATCCACACACTAGCTCGCTCTTGACCCCAGGATGCCATTCCACTGGGTGGACCCTCCACATTTCATCTATTATCTTGGTCTTTGGAGCTTGGCCTCTCTGGGTAGACATTCCTCCAAGTCTGGAACTGCTTTGCCAATCATGTTTCTCATCTCAGTGGGAGTGTGTAATCATCAAGCTACAGTTACCGCCAGTCCTGAGCTTCCTTTCTAATATGAGATGATTTGAATAACAATGTAAATGAGGAGAAATTAAAAGAAAAAGAAAAAAGAAACAGAAGGAGAGGAGATACTTGCTATTTTTCTGCTTGTACTGCAGAAAATGCTGGATAAAAACCTGTTTGAAATGTCAACATAAACCATAGAGAAGGAATCTTCTAATTATTTTCTTAAGAATTCTATTCCACGAACTAAAGTTAATCATTTTCTTTTTTTGGTAGTTCCTGTTTTCTTTAGGTCTTGTTTTCTTCCTTTCCTGCAGGAGTAATATGATAAATTGCTGTTTCCAGTCATTTGGGACTTCAAGGTTCTTTTTAAAGAGCATCATTTGCCTTGTTTCCTGGAGGCATATTTCTTATATTCACCTCATCTGGACTGCTCTTTGATTTCCGTTATGTTAAAAAGAGTGAGATGCAAGGGTTTTCAGTGGTCACCTGTAATCCAAAGGATATCTTCACAAACCAAGACAATTTGAAGAAACTGTCCACCTCTGCGGTGAACCTAATCACCTTTTAAGACAGAGTTTGCTTTAGAGCCCAATGACCAAGTGGGAATCTGAACATATGATACTGAAATATTGGTTTTCTATTTATACTATTCAGAGAGTGATTTTGAATAAGTTACTTAACCTATCTGGGACCCTGTTTTTCCATTTATATGTTATATTATATTATAGTATAGTATAATATAGTATAGTATAGTATGCCACATATTGCATTATGAAATATATATACATGTATATTTAAAGTACAAAGACCTAAGGCCCATCAACTGGCTAATACCCACCAAAGATCATTAGGTTACTAGATCATTTTTATTCTTCTGTCTTCTACTTACAGGTATTCCAATTATTTTCAGTTTTTTTTTATTATTCTGATTATAAAATTAATGCATACTCCTTGCAGGAAAAGTTCAAAGAGAATAAAGAAGAAAAATGTCCTCAAGCTCAGTACCAAGCAATAACCAATGTCAACAAAGACTTTAACTGATTTTTTTTTAAGCTACAAAATTCTATTGGAAGATTGTAAATTGATAGTTTGTGCTTTAACTTTCATTTATCCTAAGGCCTATTGACTTTCTCTTAACCTTACCTTTGCATGTTAATTATTTCTAATGAGAACACTAAACATCAGCAAAATAAACCATTTGGTTATAAGAGTTAATTTAGATTCAACCTGCTATCCCAATAAATAATGATGGATTTTAGGCATGACATACATTCAGCATAATAAATACAAAATATAAATTATGATATGATTCCTCAAAAGCTACAAAACTAAGAAATAGCCTAAATTCAAGAGTATGTTTTCCTTCACCGTAATTTTACCTGCAATTAAGTATATCATTCATCTTTTTGCTTTTGTTCCTTTTTGTGTTTTTTAAATACTTATTTTTAATTTAGAGGTTTAGCCTCACTCTCTCACTTTGCAAAAGAGGAGATTGAGACTTAGCAAAGTTAAGTAAAATTTAAATCGTCAACAGGACAATCAGAAACCTAACTGATTCTCTTCACTCACAGTCTACCACGTCACAGGCTTATCATGCAGAGAAAATTAAATACATTTTAATTTACTTGAGACTGAATTTGTTTAATGCTTTTTTCCTCCAGTAGATTTGCAAGAGAGCTTCCTAATCATATTCTGTGTAGATTAAAACTTGAAAAAGTTTGCATTCTTAGAGTACACATGAATTAGTGGGTGGCTGTGAACGGAGGTAAAAAGGAAAAAAAAAAAGGAAGAATCTTGTCTGAAAGCCTGTTGAACTGTTGGGAAAAGGCCTCCCCACAAGATTAAAGATTCACCATGAATGTATCACAGGCAAATATGTTTAAGTATCAGATTTGTTTGCCTGACTTTGCTGCATATTTCCTACCTACACCCTCCCCCCACCCTTACGTCTTACCCATCCACCCTTTCCCACACACTAGGGCTGATATTCAGTATGCATGCAGCAAGATGGCCATAGAGATTGGATTAATTCTTCATATTAGTTCGTAAATAGTTTCTTCTCTGAGTCCTTGAGTCCCCTTCTCCTGCCCAGCAACTCTACAAAGTCTCTCCATGATCCAGCAACTAAAGGGTGAATGTCTAGCACAGAAGGGGATCTCAAAGCTCTTGCTCACTCTCCTCCATCCCTCATCCCCTCATCATTGCTTCATGCCATATCATATCATTGTTAGTTTAAATATCATCCTGTATACACCAATATCTGTTTGTCTTCAGTCATTTCCATAAGAGCTTCTGGGGAAAGAGAGTGACTGGATGGAGGGCAAGGTCACAAAGGAAGGAAGAAGGATGGAGAGGTGCAATGGTATCATCCAGGTAGGGTTAGAAGTAGGACAGGGCCAATGGTACTCTTCTAAAGAGGCTATGTGTGCTTGTGGCCAAAAGCAGGGCTGTTTCAAGGAACTGTTTATAGGGTGTGGCACAGATTTCGGGAGGAGGGCCTTCTCCCAGCCCATTTTAGGACCCTTCACCAACGGGACCATTGGAAGATTAGAATTTAGAGGAATATTCATGAAGTAAGTACCAGATCCTTCTAACATTTTGATTTTCCCAGTGAAAGCTTACTAGTTATTCTCTCTCTCTGGTACTCTGGTATAAATTTTCTTTAGCAAGGATTATTTTCAGGATAGAGGGCCTTAGAGACCACTCATTGAGTTTAAATGTCCATTAGATGGCTGAATCCCCTTTATAACATACCTTGATCAACCATCGAAAGTGAAAGAAAAGCAATACTATCTATTACATACTTACTATGAGTCTAGGCATTTTGCTTTGTACTTCACATACATTTATCTAGTCCATTCTGTGAACCCTTTGAGATAAATATTCTTATAATCCCAATTAGTTGATAAGGATACTAAATCCCAAAGATGTTATGTAACTGATAAAGGCCACACAAGCAGTAAAGTGTAAGGAACAAATTTTGAATTTAAGCCTACAATACCCAAAAACCTATCATTTAACCATGATACTTCTATTAAGTATGGACACCTCTTTCAGAAGGGAGTCCATACCTTCAAAATTGGACAATTCCAACTTGGCCCACTGCTAAATCAGGTGACAGACAAGGGAGCATATTTTAGCACAGCTATAGCTAATGGACCTGGTGTAGATTCCTCTTAGGAAAAGCAAACTGCTGCTGGGAAACTGTCTCTACCCAAGCTGCACCAAAGTTACTCTGTGTTTCTCGACTTTGAGTGATACTGCCACAGGCTGAGCCACTGGGTACTTTGTCAACCTGGTGGGCCCACTGACAAATATCCTGAAGAAAGGCTGTAGTGCTCACTCTACCCCAGGCTAAGCCAATGTATTTGAGAAGGTGGAGTCATGCTTCACACCCCCACTTCTCTTATAATCCAACTCATTGCCATTGAATCCATTCCAATTCATAGTGGTTAAAGTACTTGGCTGCTAACCAAAAGATCAATGGTTCGAACCCACCAGCCACTCTGCAGGAGAAAGATGTGGCAGCCTGCTTTTGTAAATATTTACAGTCTTGGGAACCCTACCTGCCCTAAAGGTTCACTATGAGTCAGAATTAACTCGACAGCAACGGGTCCTTATAACAGCCCAGCCCATATTTGCCTATTCGTAGTCGCACAACTAACATTGCAATGGGGGCTATTTTACATGGGAGGATTCCCTCTCACTCCAGGTAAGGGTCCCACTTCCTGTGTCAAACTGAAATCTCTCTTCTTGTACCTTTCAATAGTTGGTCCTATTTTTACTCCTTGGCTGTCACTAATCCTTCCAGGTGGTAATTCTTTAGATAATTAAAGACCACAGACATATGTCCACCAACTCCTCTCTTGTGAGTAGACACTGTCAGTTTCCCAATTATTCCATGTATGACATGGTTTCCAGTGTTATCTTTATCCTGTATCTGGGCTTTGAATTTCCTTTAAATCTCTCTTAAAGAGCAGTATCCAGAACTTAGCACCATACCACTTAAAATAGTGAGCTTAAAATAGAAACCACCAACTTTTATATTCTATACATTTAACAAAACCTAAAATTATATGGGCTTTATTTTTTTAATGTTTTCAGTAACACAATACCATTTCATCATATATTACAAAACGTCACTTGAAATCTCTGTTTTTCAAATGCTGTTGCTAAGTCATGTCTTGTTCCCTCCCCACATGCTTTTTGTTAATTAAACTTCTCTTTTGAGATGATTGTAGATTCACATGCAGTTGTAAGAAATAATACAGAGAGGTCTCCTGTACCCTTTACCTAGTCTCCCCCAGTGGTAACATCTTGTAATATCACAACCAAAATAATGACATTGATACAATGAAGATACAGAACATTTCCATCACCCCAAGAATCCCTAATGTTGCCCTTTTATAGTCACCACTACTTTCCTTCTTCTTCCAATTCCTTTTTAAACCCTAGCAACTGCTAAACTGTTCTCCATTTCTATAATTTTGTCATTTCAAGAATATTATAAAAATGGAATCATACAGTATGCAACCTTTGGGATTGGATTTTTTTTTTTTTCACTCAGCATAATTCCCTGCAGATTCATCCAGATTATTCAATAGTTCATTCCCTTTACTAACGAGTAGTGCTCCATAGTATAGATGTACCATAGTTTATTTAACCATTCACTCAATAAAGGACATCTGAGTTCTTTCCAGTTTTGGGCTATTATGAATAAAGCTGCCATAAACATTCTTGTATAGATTTTTGTGTATACATAAGTCTTCATTTCTCTGGGATAAATGTCTAGGAGTACAGTTGCTGAGTTATATGGCATTGTATTCTGTTTTTTTAAGAAATCACCACACTGTTTTCCAGAGTGGTGGTGTCATTTTATTTTCCTACCAGCAATATCTGAATGGTCTGGTTTATCTGCATCCTCACCAGCATTTGGTGTTATCATTGTATTTTATTTTAGCCATTCTAATAGGTGTGTAGAAGCCTGAGTGGTGCAAGCGGTTTGCAGTCGGATTGGCTGCTAACATAAAGGTTGGTCGTTCGAAATCTCCCAGCAATTTGGGGGAAGAAAGCCCTGGTGAACTGCTTTTATAAAGATTACAGCCAAGATCGGACTCTGTCACATGCGTCACAATGAGTCAGGGGCCAACTCAACAACAGCTAACAACAACAATAACAGGTGTATAGTGATATCTCACTGTGGCTGGCATTAATTCACTTTCCCCTAATGGCTAATGATGTTGAACACCTACCATATTTTTACACAAATAACATGTCTTATACGTCAATCTGCCCTTCCCCTACAAGGATTTCATAAGTGCGCTATGCTAATGTATAACACATACAACATTTGCGTAAAAATACAATATTCATGTACTTATTTGCCATCTGTATATCCTCTTAGGTAAAATGCCTGTTTGTGCCTTCTACCCATTTTCTAAATTGATAGTCTTCACTGTTAAGTCTTTTTTAATATAGTCTTTATATTGGCCGTTTGTCAAATAACGTGGTTTGCAAATATTTTCTTCCAATCTGCTGCTTGTCATTTCATCCTTTTAATAAGGTCTGTCACAGACAAACATTTTTAATGTTTATTAAGTCTAATTTATCAATTTTTCATTTTATATATAGTGCTTTTGTGTCAAGTTTAAGAATACTTATCCTAGCACTATAAATCTTAAAGATTTCCTCCTATTTTTTTCCTAGAAGTTTTATAGTTTTATGTTTAAGTGTGTGATCTATTTTTAGTTAATTTTTGTATAGGATATCTGGTTTTATATAGGATATAGGGTTTTCTAATTGCTTCAGCACCATTTGTTGAAAAGGCTGTTTCCTCCATTGAATTGCTTTTGCACGTTTGTCAAGAATCAGGCATATTTGTGTGGATCCATTTCTGTGTTCTCTTTTCTGTTCCATTGATCTATGTGTCTATACCTTCACCAAACCACACAGGCTTGATTACTGTAGCTTTGTAATACCTCTTGAAATTGCATAGACTGATTCCTGTCACTTTAGTCATCCTTTTCGAAATGTTTTCGCTATTATAGTTCCTTTGCCTTTCCATATAAATTTTAGCATAAACTTCTCTGTATCTACAAAAATTCTGCTGTAATCTTGATAGGAATCATATCAAACCTGTATTAGGAAACTAAACATCTTCACTCTGTTGAGTCTTCCAAACCATGCACATATGTCTAACCATTTATTTAGATCTTCTTTTATTTCTTTCATTAGTGGTTTATAGTTTTCAGTTTACAAATACTGTACACTGTACTGTAGTTACATCTATACCTAAGTATCCCATTTCTTTTTTTTTTTTTTAGCAATTGCAAACCATATTGTATTTTCAGTTTTGGTACTATGCGTATATTGCTGGTATATGGAAATACAATTGATTTTTTAATATTTATCTTGTATTCTGCAACCTTGCTAAAATCACTTAGTTTTAGGATTTTTTTTTTTTTTTTTTTTTAGATTCCTTTCTCCTAAGTACTGAGAAAAAGTAAATGCAAACCTAGTATTCTATACCCAAAGAAAACATCCTTCAACACTGTCTTAGGCTGGGTTCTCTAGAGAAGCAAAACCAGTAAGGTGTATAAATATATATAGAGAGACAGATTATATCAAGGAAACAGCTCACGTGATTGTAGAGGCTAGAACATCCCAAGTCCGTGGATCAGGGTAGAGGCCTCTCCCAAGTCACACAGCTGCAGAAGCTGGCAAGCCCAAGATTGGCAGGATGGAGAGCAGGGCTCCTGCTCACAGGCTGTGTAGATAAACAAATCCCAGGTTCGGCAGATAAGCTGACAGCTCAAGTCCCAAGAACGGGAGATGAGATGACAGGAAGCAGCCGCAGGATCCAGAGAGAACACAAAGCCAGAATGTCTGCTTATATACAGATGCAGGCCACACCCCCAAGGAGACTCCCTTTTATCTGATTGGCTACTCACGGTATATTCAATCATTGGAGTGATTACATTAAAACACTGAGAATCATGGCCCAGCCAAGTTGACACACAACCTTAACCATCACATTTCACCCCTTGTCAACTTGGCACATGTACACATCTCCTTAAACCATACATAATCTTTGAATAAAGACAATTAGAAAGTCATACTTGCACCTAACATGATACAACTAACACGCGTAGAATTGAAAATGCACTAGCCCTGTTTACAGCTTATATTTTATAAGTAAAGGAAACAAAAATATTTGATGCACACATACAAAGTAGAAATACTCATAACAATTACAGTCCCCATTTCTGCAACTGGTCACGTGGACATAACTGGTATTTAGAACTACCTTCTTCCACTATGCATTCTGTATTCCCTTTGCCCTTAGCAAGCACCTCAGCTGGTTGTGGTTCTTTGCCTGGTGGGGTGACCCAAACCTTCATCCCTGAAGGGTCTGGGTCATTATTAGTCATGTCAGAATTAGGTTGCTGTAGTTTTCCATTGACTTTAATCACAGGGCATGGTAGTACTAAGAGACGCCCCAAGGAATCTCCTGCATTCCAGACATACCCTTCTTTACCTCCATTATGTAATATCAGTTTGATTTCCTCTTGGTAATCAGGATCAATCACACCAGACAGTATGGTAACTCCCTTCTTTGCCTGTTGATCCAGAGGCATAAGGAGCCCAAAGTGGCCAGGTGGCATTCTTCACTTCCAGTTCAATGGAATCAGTGATGTGTCTCCAGGTGGGCACATTCCTCCTTTTGAAACTAAGACCTCTAGGCCTGCAGAGCATAAGGTTGAGGGGACAGGAAGCAAAAATCTTGCAAGTGTGTCTCTAGGGGTAATAGTAAGTGGTGCCACTCCCATTTCCACCCCTTGATTCCTGGACCCGTGAATCCTGGCTATGGGAGAAACAGCACCATATATTGGACGCTGGTTTAAAGCATATACAGCCTCCTGGAGAACATTGCCCCAACCCTGCAAGGTATTGCCACCTAGCTGGTGCTGTAATTGTGTCTTTAGAAGGCCATTCCATTGTTCTATCAAGCCAGCTGCTTCAGGATGATGGGGAACATGGTAAGACCAGTGAATTCCATGAGCATGGGCTCACTGATGCACTTCATTTGCTGTGAAGTGAGTCCCTTGATCTGAGGCAATGCTGTGTGGGTTACCATGACAGTGGATAAGGCATTCTGTAAGTCCACAGATGGTAGTTTTGGCAGAAGCATTGAATGCAGGGAAGGCAAATCCATATCCAGAGTAAGTGTCTATTCCAGTAAGGGCAAAACGCTGCCCTTTCGATGATGGAAGTGGTCCAATGTAATCAACTTGCCACCAGGTTGCTGGCTGATCACCTCGAGGGATGGTGCCATATCGGGGACTCAGTGTTGGTCTCTGCTGCTGGCAGATTAGGCACTCAGCAGAGGCTGTGGCCATGTCAGTCCATGCTGCTGGGCCCATGCATAACCTCCATCCTTGCCACCATGGCCACTTTGTTCATGAGCCCGTTGAGCAATGAAGGGAGTAGCTGGGGAAAGAGGATGACTTGTTGCCACAGAACACGTCATCCTATCCACTTGATTGTTAAAATCATCCTCTGCTGAGGTCACCCTTTGGTGAGCATTCACATGAGACACGAATATCTTCACTTCTTTAGCCCATTCGGAGAGGTCTATCCACATACATCTTCCCCATAAATCCTTGTCTCCAATTTTCCAATCGTGTTCCTTCCACGTCCCTGACCATCCAGCCAAACCATTGGCCACAGCCCATGAATCAGTATATAATCGTACATCTGGGCATTTCTCCTTCCAAGCAAAGTGAACAACCAGGTGCACTGCTCGAAGTTCTGCCCATTGAGAGGATTT
>NW_004443949.1:23789933-23813043 GCF_000243295.1 Trichechus manatus latirostris | reverse complement strand
AGTTTGTGCTCAGTGGACCCATATCAATAAACTCAGACTGATCCATCTTTATGTTCCTTGCACCATTATCCCACACCCTTAATAGACATTCCCACACATATTCCCCAGGTTTCTGTTTGTACATATTAGAGAACTTGAGTAGTTCTTTTGGAGTGTAGCGTACCTCCTCCTGGGTCACACTTCATACTTCACCTTTTGGGGCTTGCTGGGACTTAAGCCTAGTTATAGGTCTAGAAGCCAGAATCGATAGTGTGGAATTGTTTTGAGAACATTCAGCATTATCTTGTAAAGCATCTGCCTCATGAGATGCTCCAGGAAATGACTCAGGCAAGTGCTCTTTAGAGGCATCTGGGCTAGGGCTAATCTCCTCAGATGGGAGTCGAGGGGCTAATGGTTTTTTTGGGCAGGTTTGTTTAGCAGACAAACATGAAGTAATCTCTTCAGATGGAACTGGTTCTGCTGGCAGGAGTGATTCAATGGAATTTATAGGCTCAGTGTCCCCAGCTTCCTGATTATCTGCCCATATGTCCCCATCCCAAGTCTCAGGATCCCATCTCTTCCCAATCAATGCCCTTACTTTAACTTCAGACACCTCTTGAGGTTTGCAATTGAGCTGGCGTTGTAATTCAGTCACTCTTACGATAAGACTCTGGGTTTGGTTTTCAGCAATTTTGACTCTGTTACGACAAGAAATAAGGCTTTCTTTCAAAGCACAAGTGGAAGCCTTGAGGTCATGTATGCGGCACTTGAGCCTTGACTCTGAAGCCCTGAGTGCATCTCTTTCCTTCATCAGTTTGTCTTGTGAAAGTACGGCAAACCAACCAGCTTCCTTATACTTCTCATTCTGACAAAGCAATAGAAAAATATCACACATGTGTTCACCCTGAGCCTCACCTTTCACCAATACCTCATCTACTGGTGGTGATATTTTGCATATTTGTATCGCCACCTCACTCCATGGACTAGCGGTGACCTCTTTACTGCTGGAAGCAGAGTCATCAATGTCTTTATGACTAACTAGACTTGAGAACCAATTTAGAAAACTCATCCTTACAATTTTGTTTCTCTAGAACCACTCCCGGTACCAAATATCTTAGTCTGGGTTCTCTAGAGAAGTAAAACCAGTAAGGTGTATAAATATATATATAGAGAGAGAGATCATATCAAGGAAACAGCTCACGTGATTGTAGAGGCTAGAACATCCCAAGTCCGTGGATCAGGGTAGAGGCCTCTCCCAAGTCACACAGCTGCAGAAGCTGGCAAGCCCAAGATCGGCAGGATGGAGAGCAGGGCTCCTGCTCACAGGCTGTGCAAATCGACGAATCCCAGGTTCGACAGATAAGCTGACAGCTCAAGTCCCAAGAAAGGGAGATGAGATGACAGGAAGCAGCCGCAGGATCCAGAGAGAACAAAAAGCCAGAATGTCTGCTTATATACAGATGCAGGCCATACCCCCAAGGAGACTCCCTTTCATCTGATTGGCTACTCACAGTATACTCAATCATGGGAGTGATTACATTAAACACTGAGAATCATGGCCCAGCCAAGTTGACACACAATCTTAACCATCACAAATACTGATGGTAAAAATCAAGACATTTTCATACAAACAAAACTGGAAAAATCTGTCACCGGAGTTCTAGAACTAAATGAAAACACTAAAGGATATTCTTCAAGCAGAAGAAAAATAGTTCCACGTAGAAGCTTAAGAGATGTAGGAAGAAATAAAGCATCAAAAATGGTAAACATACAGATAATTTTAAAAAGAACATCGACTGTATAAAACAGAAAGTATTTTAAATTTTAAAACATATAGTATTAAAATCCATGACAACTATCTATAAATCAGAATGGGGTTAAATGGAATTAAACTGTTCTAAGGATCTTTGCATGGTCTATAAAATTGTTAAAGAATCAAGTAGTGTTATACTTTGATATGACATATAATTTCTAAGGTCGTTATTGAAAGAATCCCCAAAAAATGTATAATATAAAACTAAAATTGGAGAAAATTCAATAATAAAGTAGACTCAATGAATCCAAGAGAAGGCATAAAAAGAAAGGAATAAAACAAACAAAGTACAGGTGGACTGGATAGAATGCAAAGAGTAAGATAGTAAGACTAAGACGGTCAGGCTGGATAAAAAAATTATATTCTCTTTCTAAAAACATATTTAATATATAAGGCTGAAATAAAGTTTGGAAGTAAAAGAATGGAAAAATATAATAAAAATAAATCTGGTATAGCTGTATCAAAATATAAAAATAGATATAGGCTGGATTTAGCCTTCGGGCTGCAGTTTGCTGATTCCTAATTTAGTTAATAGTTGAACTGATTTTAGGAGCCCCGGTGGCGCAGTGGTTAAAGTGATCCACTGCTAACCGAAAGGCTGGCAATTTGAATCTACCAGCAGCTCCAAGGGAGAAAGATGTAGTAGCCTGCTTTCCTAGAGATTTACAGCTTAGGAAACCCTATGGGGTCTCTATGAGTTGGAATTGACTGATGGCAGTTGGTTTTTTTTTTTAGTAAATGATCTGATCTGGGGTTTTGTTATAGCCAGTTTTTACCCTCAGAGTCCCAGGGAGGTGCAAATAGTTACGGACTCAGCTGGTAACTGAAAGGTTGGTAGTTAATTCCACCTTACAGGTACCTCAGAAGAAAGGCATAGCAATCTGCTTCTGAAAAATCAGTCACTGAAAAAACTCTTAAGCACATTTCTACTCTGACACATATGGGGTCGCCATGAGTCAGAATCAACTCAAAGGCAGCTGGTTTGTTTATCATTTGTTTGTTTGTTTGTTTGTTTTTACTCTCAGAGCCCTGAAGGCTTCAAATTTCTCAGTCAACTGCCAATAAACTTTAGTGAGGGGATTGGGGTGCAGAGGGGTTGTCTCAGTGTCCCTGCTCTACCCTTCTCTTTCCGTAGTTCCTGCCCTCTGTGCCATGCGAAGGGTGTCACTCTACAGTTTGTCCCTGCCCCAGCGGCAGACCACTGTGGCTAAAGGTAGGCTCTTTCTACCCCTCTACCTTCTACCAAGTGGCCCTGGTGCAAGAGGCACTCCAGCCCCTCCCCGATGGCTCACAACATTAGCTTCCTGTGAGTATATGGGTCCAGAGAAATGGGAAATGTCTCATACTTGTCCCCCAGCAGCAGCTGATCACCTCCTGCAGCTTGTGACAATGAGGTGGGCTCCCCCTGGTCTCCTGCCCTGCTCCTAATCTTAGCTATAAGCACCTCCTGAAGGGCCGTACACAGAGCCTGAGAGTGAGTGCAAACTCCTCTTCTGTCTGGGCTCCGAGATAATCTGAAGTGATTTGCAAGCTCACACTCAGCCTTTAGGAATTTGTTAAAAATGTAGATGATTTCTTTTACTCCCTTCTATGTGTGCCAAAGCTGAAACAATTTGTGTTTCCTGTTTTTCCTCGAAGAGGCTCCTCACTCCGGAGTTAAGTTCACTCAGTTGCCTTGCAACCTCAGCTCTCTGATGAGTTCAAGATAAGTTATAGTTTTGTAAATTATCCAGCTTTTTCTCTTTGCTAGCATGGGAGCAATGTTATCTTGCAGCTTTCTGTTCCCTGAGTGGAAGTGGAAGTCACAAGAAAATATAACTCAATCAGTTCATAAATAACACTAACCAGAAAGAAGAGAAAAAGAATAATAACTTGGACTTTAGAATTAAAAGCTTTTATTCATTGACATAAACCATTCAGAGCATGAACAAGCAAGCCAAAGAGTAGGAGATGATTATTTCCTACCTATATAACCAACAAAAGGTTCAAATCCAAAATATATTTTAAAAAATCTCCTCCAACCCAATAGAAAAAACGGATAAGAGTGAGTAAGCACTTTACAAACAAGGCTATCTAAATAGCTAATAAACATATTAAAAATACATAATCTCATTTGTCATCAGGGACATGCCAAAGAGAACCACAGTGAGATACCACTCCACATGCACCAGAATTGATGAAATCAAGAAGACTAACAATACCAAATGTTGGGCAGCATCTAAAGCAACTAGAACTCTCATATCATGCAGTTGGGGTATGTATCAGTACAACCACTTTGGAAAAGAGTGTGGCATCATCAACTAATGCTGAATATATGCGTTCACTATGATACAACAATTCCTCTCCTGGGCATATATATGTAACAAACAAGAGTGTGTGCGTGTGTATGTGTGTTATGTTTGTGGGTATGTGTATACCAACCCCCATACACCAAAGAATGTGTTCAAGAATATTTATAGCAGGTTACTTTTTATAACCAAACGCTGGAAACATCCAAAGGTACCACAGTAGGATGGATAAGTAAATCGTGGCACGTTCGTCTAGTGGAATACAACGCAGCAATGAGAACAAACAATATCTACATTTGACAACATAATGTTGAGCCGAAAAGCTAGGTACTGTATAACTCCATTCAGATAGCATTGAAAACCAGGTAAAACTAATCTAGGTTATTAGAAGTCATGAAAAATGTTACCAATGGGGAGGACGGTGGGCCTCATAAGCGGACAGAGGCATGAGGAGTCTTCTGTGGTGCTGGTGATGGTCTATTACATGCATATGTTCATTTTAATAACTAACTGAGTTGGACACTTGTTGACTATGCACTTTTCTGAATGGATGTTATGCTTCATTAGCAAAAGTTACCTTTAAAAAAAAAAAAATTACATGTTTTCCCCTTTCCCTGCCCCAGCCAGAGACAAGTTGTCTTCCCGGAAGGTGGATGAAATGTGAAATTTTTCTGGATCTCATTTTGACAGTTTTATTGGCATGCATTAGTCATGTACCAAATTCAGTTATTTTTAAGGAGCTCTTTGTGAGCTTTAGATAGTCGTTCTCTTATGCTGTTGTAAAAATCACAGTCAAGAGTTGCAACATTTTTACACTCTCTGGAAAGAAGCATGCTAAGGTTTATTTCTTTCAGTTGTCAGTACATTTCTCAATTTTGTGGTTCTAGCAACATATTTCTCCAATTTATTAATAACATTTATGTTCGTGGCATTTCAGCTTGATAAAAGTAAGACTTGCCGATGGGCGTGTGAAACATTGAATAAGATCTGCTTGGTGTTAAGAAGTTCTGGCTTTCACTCTTACTATTAATGGATTTGGCTGTGAAATATATCTTACACAGGAATACTTGGTGCTTTGAAATAGTCTGTAGAAAGCTATGTAACTAAGTTGTCAGCCTAGACCCCTGCTGGTTCCTCTTGGGGTTTATGTCTTCTTGATCATTTTAGCTCTGTGTTCCTGCAGGAACCTCTCTTGGGTCTCAGCTCCCAGGCCTATTCTCATCTCTCTGTTTCATGCCTTCTGTTGTAGGTAGAGATCCCTGGTAGCACAGTAGTTAACAGCTTGGCTGCTACCCAAAAGGTCAGCAGTTCGAATCTACCAGTCGCTCCTTGGAAACCTTATGGAACAGTTCCACTCTGCCCTATAGGGCAGAGTTAATCAAAAGGGGTATTACCTGGGTGGGCCCAATCTAATCACCTGAGCTCTCTAAAAGCAGAAGTTTTCTCCAGCTGATTACAGAAGGAGAAAGATTTGAAGCACAAGGGGATTTAATGTGTCGCTGCTGGCTTTGAAGATGGAGGGGTCATGTGCATGGATGGAAGAGTGGCTTCTAATTGCTGAGAGCAACTCCTGGCCAACAACCAGTAAGAAAGGGGGAGCTTAGTCCTACAACCACAAGGAACTGAAAATTTGGCCAGCAGTCTGAACATGCATGGAAGCAGATTCTTCTCCAGAGTCTCCAGTCAGAAAATCCCAGTCTGGTTTACACCATGATTTTGGCCTATGATTCCCTAAGCAGAGAACCTAGTCAAGCTTGCCCAGACTTCTGACTTACAGAGCTGTGAACTAAAAAATATTGTTTAATACCCAAATTTATCATCTGAAACGGAACTGTGAGCTAATAAAAGGGTACTCTTCTGAGCTATTAGATTTGAGGTAATTTTTTTCTGCAACCATAGAAAACAAACACACCCCCCTCCAGATGTGAAAGTCAACATTTTTTTCTGTAATTCAACAAGCAAATATGCACACAAGGCATTTGTACATTTTACAGACTTTTAATAAAAGTTAAAAAGGTAATTTTTAAAAACATACTGCAGATTCATGTAACAGTTAATCTAAATGTTGAAGTTAAGATTCTCTATTCTTTAAAAACCACTTGGCCATTTATGCCAAATCAAGAATCATCCTAAATTCAGAAATTCCTTTTCTAATTAGTTCCTGGGACTGTATTAATCAGCTCAAAATAAATACTATTTGAGTGCTAACTAGATGGAAGATAATCTTCTAACTAGATGCTCAGTTTTACATGCATCATCTGATATGTTCTTTCTGACAACCTTGTGAAGTAGTGATTATTATGCTCAATGTAAAGACCGGAAACCTGAGGTCCAAAAAGTCTCTCAAATTCGCCCAACATCACATAGTTAATGTAAACCAGGTCAGGGTTAGAAATCAGTCTCTCTAATTCTAAATACTCTTAGCTGTCATACTTTACTGTCTCCTACCCACTCAGCCCTGGTGGCGCAATGGTTAAGCGCTTGGCTGCTAACCAAAAAGTCAGTGTCCAATGGCTCCGGGGCAGAAAAGACCTGACGATCTACTCCCATAAAGTTACAGCCTAGAAAACCCTATGGGGCAGTTCTATTCTGTCTTATAATGTCACTGTGAGTCGCAATCTACTCGATTGCACACAACAATCCATTCAGCGATTATAGTAACTGCCTTGTGAGCACCGTGATGTTTTCCCTTTCAACTCTTTAGATAAAATTGAAGTTGATAAAATTATTGCTCTTGAGCATTATGACCACCCAGAATAAAGTTAATATAAATATCCAGTGAAAAACCTTGTATTTATATAACAAGAGTTATGAAAAGAGTTCATTTATTTAACAAATATTTTTGCTTAACACTCATATGCTAGGCACTGAAATCACAAACAGAAAATCAGATATGATCCCTGCTCTCCAATGGCTTATAATCTGTAGCTGGGCAGTTGAGTACAATTAAACAATTAAATGGATAGTAACGAAGAATCTCACTCTCTCTGGTTCTGAAAGTTTTCCTATATTTGGATTGAAAAATAGCACATTTACATGAGTTAAGCAAAAGCATTTTCCTTTTAATCATAAAGGGGCAACTTTTTAAGGCAGAGGTGCTGCAGGCATCCTCAGAGCGATTCTGACTCCAGTAAACTGCTCCCCCCATTATGAAGAACGGACTCTCCTTTGTCACATTAGCAGAACAGACAGCTGAAGTCATTTACCTGAAATAGATGTACTAGTAAAGTATCAGATTAGAAAATGGATTGTTTGGATTTACTTGGGTGGAGGCAGTGGGCTGGTTGAGGAGGGTGTAAGCTTGTAGGCTCAGAGAAAGGAAGCATGACGGACACTTTAGGGGATGAACTCTGTATGTTAACTTGCAAAAGTAATTATGTAACTGTATCTTATGAAGTAGGGAACGGTCCTTAATGTGACGTTTATAAGGAACTTTAGGGTTTAAGATGAAAGGTTTAAACATGTTCGTTTTACAGTTAAAATACATTAGAACTTTGCCTTTTGAATGCAAAATATGGCAGAGTTAACAGCAAAATCTGCTGTTAATCATCTCTCTTTTTGATCTATTTCATTATAACGGAAATAATATTAGAAATTGTTATAAAATATGAAGTGAACGCTTTCTGAGTAAAAAATGCTGATATCCCCTGTAAACAAACTAACACGACAATTAACTTATTTCTCTGGCTAACGTAACATACCAATTAGAGTTGCAATCTTGGTAGTACATTTCTAGAGCCCTGAAAAGGAGCAAGTGATAGAATATACTCATCTGTAGCAATTTTCTTCTGTAGATATTTTGCTGACTTAAGTTATCAGTGAATACTTAAGTGTGTGTATGGGCCAGAATTTCAATATTGTAATTGGTAAATATTGACAGAAAGCCTAAAAATATCCGAAACAGCCATTTTATAGAATTGTTCTCTAGTCATTTATTGTTGGGTTTCTAATACAAGATCTAGATGTTCTAAATTTCTGGATCCAAACATCAATTGTCAAGTTCCACTAAATTTAGGAGGAGTAGAATATACAGTTTTTTAGCATCCAACTGGACTCTTGAAAGATTGCTGTAACACTTGCTGAATGACTACATTCATTTGCCTGAACAACATTTAATACTCTAACCAAAAAACCAAACCCGTTGCCGTCAAGTCTATTCTTGACTCATAATGAACCTATAGGACGGAGTAAAACTTCCCCATAGAGTTTCCAAGGCTGTAAATCTTTATGGAAGCAGACAGCCACATCCTTCTCCTACAGAGTGGCTGGTGGGTTCAACCTGCCGACCTTTCAGTTAGCAGCCCAGCACTTAACCACTGCATCACCAGGGCTCTTTATTTAATACTCTGGAGAGAGTATAGTCTACAAAATGGTACATGTCCATATAAAAAATATTCTTCATTATAAAAAGAGCAATTTCTTGTAAGAAGCAGTTTGTTATTGTTTCTGTGCTGGAACACATTATTTTTTGACCTCCATGTATTTTATAATAAAAGGGATACTTCACTTAAAAACTATTTTATCTGATGTAAATTCTAAATAGTACTTTAGAACAGTTTTTCCTCATCTACAAGGTGAATATGTTCATGGAAAATGATATTTGATGGTTGAATTGCTGTAAACCCCAGGCAGAATTACCATTAATTTCAATGGGGGAAAAAAGTTTTTGCATTCCTGAAATACAAAATTGATACCCACTGTTAATTTACAGGAGGAAGATGTGGCAGCCTGCTTCCCTAAAAATTACAGCCTTGGAAACCCTGTGGGGCACTTCTATGCTGTCCTATAGGGTTTCTATGAGTCGGAAATTAACTTCATGGCAATGGGTTTGGTTTTGGTTGCTAACTCAAAAACTAGTTCTCATTCAAATAAATAGACACATTTCAGTAGTTAAGGTGAGTAACTATTTACACCCACCATGCATCTGTCAGTTTGTTGTACTGTGGGGGCTTGAGTGTTGCTCTGACACTGGAAGCTTTGCCACTGATATTTCAAATACCAACAGGGTTACCTTTGGTGGACAGGTTTCAGCAGAGCTTCCAGACTAAGACAGACTAGGAAGAAGGACTTGGCAGTCTACTTCTGAAAAAATTGGCCACTGAAAATCCTATGAATTGCTGCAGAACATTGTCTGATATAGTGCCGGAAGATGAGCCCTTCAGGTTGGAAGGCACTCAAAAGATGACTGGGGAAGAGCTACCTCCTCAAAGTGCAGTCGACCTCAATGACGTGGATGGAGTCAAGCTTTTGGGACCTTCATTTGCTGATGTGGCGTGACTCAAAATGAGAAGAAACAGCTTCAAACATCCAGTAGTAACTGGAACGTGGAATGTACAAAGTAGGAATCTAGGAAAATTGGAAATCATGAAAAATGAAATGGAACACATAAACATCAATATCCTAGGTATTAATGAGCTGAAATGGACTGGTATTGACCATTCTGAATCAGACAATTATATGGTCTACTATGCTGGGAATGACAAAGTGGAATGGTGTTGTAATCATCATCAAAAAGAACATTTCAAGATCTATCCTGAAGTACTACGCTGTCAGTGATAGAATAATATCCATATGCCTACTATGAAGATCAATTAATGCAACTATTATTCAAATTTATGCACCAACCACTAAGTCCAAATATGAAGACATTGAAGATTTTTACCAACTTCTGTAGTCTAAAATTGGTTGAACATGTGATCAGGATGCTTTGATAATTACTGGTGTTTGAAATGGTGGAAGTTGAAAATGAAGAAGGAGGATCAGTAATTGGAAAATATGGCCTTAGTGATGGAAATGATGCCAGAGCTTGCATGATAGAGTTTTACATAACCAATTATGTCTTCATTGCAAATACTTTTTTGACAACATAAACGGTGACTATACACATGGGCCTCACCAGATGGAAACCACAGGAATCAGATCGACTACATATGTGGAAAGAGACAATGGAAAGCTCAATATCATCAGTCAGAACAAGGCTGGGGGCTGGAACAGGTAATCGATTGTTCATAGGAAAGTTCAAGCCGAAGAAAATTAAAACAAGTCCATGATAGCCAAAGCATGACCTTGAGTATATTACACCTAAATTCAGAGACCATCTCAAGAATAGATTTGACACATTGAACAGAAATGACCAAAGACCAGACAAGTTGTGGGAAGACATCAAGGACATAATATATGAAGAAAGCAAAAGATCATTAAAAAGATGGGAAAGACAGAAAAGACCAAAATGGATGTCATAACAGACTCTGAAACTTGTTCTTGAATGTTGAGTAGCTAAAGCAAATGGAGGAAACGATGAAGTAAATGAGCTGAACAGAAGATTTCAAAGGGCAACTTGAGAAGACAAAATATTATAATGAAATGTGAAAAGACCTGAAGTTAGAAAACCAAAAGAGAAAACATGCTTGGCATTTCTCAAACTGAAAGAACTGAAAAGAAAATTCAAGCCTAAAGTTGCAATTTTGAAGGATTCTATGGGCAAAATATTGAATGATGCAAGTAGCATCAAAAGCAGATGGAAGGAATACACAGAGTCACTGTACCAAAAAGAATAGACCGATGTTCAACCATTTCAGAAGGTAGCATATGATCAAGAACCAATAGTATTGAAGGAAGAAGTCCAAGCTGTAATGAAGGCATTGGTGAAAAACAAACCTCCAGGAGATGTTTCAACGAACGGATACAGAACTGGAGGTACTCACTTGTCTACGTAAAGAAATTTAGAAAACAGCTACCTGGCCAACCAACTGAAAGACATCCATTATTTGTTCCTATTCCAAAGAAAAGCGATCTAACAGAATGTGGAAATAACCTAACAAATATCATTAATATCATATGCAAGTAAAATTTTGCTGAAGATAATTCAAAAGTGATTGCAGCAGTACATAGACAGGAAACTGCCAGAAATTCAAGCAGGATTCAGAAGCAGACATGAGACGAGGGATATCATTGCTGATGTCAGATGGATCTTGGTTGAAAGCAGAGAATATCAGAAAGATGTTTACCTATGTTTTATTGACTATGCAAAGGCATTTGACTGTGTGGATCATAACTGATTATGGATAACAATGTGAAGAATGGGAATTCCAGAACACTTAATTGTGCTCGCAAGGAACCTGTACATAGACCAAGAGGCAGTTTGAACAGAGCAAGGGGATATTGCATGTTTCAAAATCAAGAAAGGTGTGTGTCAAGATTGTATCCTTTCACCATACTTATTCAGTCTATATGCTGAGGAATTAACCTGAGAAGCTTAACTATATGAAGAAGAATATGGCATCAGAATTGGAGAAAGACTCCTTAACAACCTGAGACATGCAGATGACACAACCTTGCTTGCTGAAAGCAAAGAAGACCTGAAGCACTTACTGATGAAGATCAAAGACTGTATGGATTGCATCTCAACATAAAGAAAACAAGAATCCTCACAACTGGACCAATTAGCAACATCATGATAAATGGAGAAAATATTGAAGTTATCAAGGATTTCATTTTACTCGGATCCGTAATCAATGCCCACGGAAGCAGCAGTCAGGAAATCAAATGATGTATTGCATTGGGCAAATCTGTTACAAAAGACTTCTTTCAAGTGTTAAAAAGCAAAGATGTCACTTTGAGGACTAAGGTGCACCTAACCCAAGCCATGATATTTTCAATTGCCGCATATGCATGTGAAAGCAGGACAATGAATAAGGAGGACTGAAGAAAAATTGATGCTTTTGAATTATGGTGTTGGCGAAGAATGTTGAATATACTATGGATTGCCAGAAAAACGAACAAGTCTGTCTTGAAAAAAATACAGCCAAAGCATTCCTTGGAAGCGAGGATGGCGAGACTTCGTCTCATATACTTTGGACATGTTATTAGAAGGGACCGGTACCTGGAGAAGGATATCATGCTTGGTAAAGTAGAGGGTCATCGAAAAAGAGGAAGACCGTCAATGAGATGGATTGACACAGTGGCTGCAACAATCAGCTCAAACATAACAAGTTTGAGGATGGCGCAGGATGGGGCATTGTTTTGTTCTGTTGTACAAAGGGTTGCTATGAGTCGGGAGCAACTCAGTGGCACCTACCAACAACAACTATTAACACAACCTATATGGCAGTGTCTCTTCATTAATTTGATTTAATTAATGAAATTAAATTATTTTAATTTAGTATAGTTCTGAGTCAGCCCTTTGGAAGCTGCTATGCAATCTACACTTAGGCTGTACTTATAAACAACCACATAGATGATACTTTCTGTATTTCTGTAGACAGTCGTATTGCAA
The DNA here is from genome assembly GCF_000243295.1 of Trichechus manatus latirostris. Lineage (NCBI taxonomy): Eukaryota > Metazoa > Chordata > Mammalia > Sirenia > Trichechidae > Trichechus > Trichechus manatus. Next base: position 23,800,688 of record NW_004443949.1, on the reverse strand, counting down.
CATTCCCCAAATAGGACAATAAAGGCAAAAATCAATAAACTCAATGAGAAGATTTGAATCAAGGAGGCCTATTACAAGAATTCATGCTACAATAAATTAGCAAAGAAGTAGGACGTTGAGAATTTTAAAATTACACCAGTTGCATACCTATGAAGATGATGATTTGGGGGGACTCTAGTTTTCAGCTCCTCACCTGTTTATGAGGTGAGAGAAATCCTAAAAACCTATAACCCAAATTCCCATAGCCCAAAAAGGTATACTGCATGATTATACTCAGCAAAGGGGCATTTATTATTTTTAGAAGTTACCTTTAAGTTATATTAAGGGTTAATCTCCCTACTTTTCCAATTTAGGAAATCAGTGCAGTGTTTCATTTTCCTCTTAAAACCCTCTGGAATACTTCTATGAATGATATCATTTAAACAAAGCACTTAAGATCTCCTTTCATTGGCAATCTGTGTTGTCTTTGCTAAATTGTTATCACCATATATAGTTTAGGGTGAGGGGTGGTAGAAAAAATATCACACTCTATTAGTATGCATATGCTTTGATTTAAAATAATATTCATATCCATACATTTCCTTCCAGTTACTTCACTCTCTCCAGCAAACTTCACTGCCTGTTTTTCACAATTTTTCTACATTTGCTATTTTCATTTTTTCTTCTCTTTCTAGCCTCAGTCCACTCCAATATGACTTTTGCCCAACACACCATTAATTCTCTTGTTAAAGTAACTAATAAGGGTACTCAATTCACTTTCTGCACCTAACTTTCTTGACTCCTAGCAGCTTTCCCCCATTTGAGCCTTCCCTCCTTGAAAGCATCACATCCTCTGCCTTCTAGAACATCATGCTCTTTCAGTTTTCATCTTATTATTCTGTCTCCCTTAATAATCTCCTTAGATGACACCTTCTCTCCTTCCAAGACTGTTTATACCCAGACGTACTTCTCTCCTGAGATTTCAACAAATCCCATCAAGTCCATTTAAATATCTCTCAAATCTGTCCATTTCGCTCCCTTTCCACTGCTGTCACACCAATAGAAGCCAATGTACCCTCTTACTTAGGTCATCTGGGATTCCCCACAGTCCCTCTACATCAACTTTTGTTGATGCTGCTAGTTGCCATTGAGTCAGCTCTGACTCATGGTAACTCCATGCACAAAAGTATGAAACATTGCCCAGTCGTATGCCATCTTCAATTGTTGGAATGCATGAGTCCCCGGTTTCAGTCACTGTATATTTTGAGGGCCTTTCAACCTAGGGGCTCATCTTCCAGAACTATATCAAACAATATTCTGTTTTATTCCATAGGGTATTCATAGGTTAATTTTCTGAAGTAGATCACCAGACCTTTCTTCCTAGTCTGTCTTAGTCCAGAAGCTCCACTGAGATCTGTCCACTCTGGGTGACCCTGCTGTATTTGAAATACTGGTTGTGTAGCTTCCACCATCATTGCAACCTGCAAGCCACCACAGTATGACAAACTGACAAACAGGGGGTGGTATCAGCTTTTACTCCCCTCCGATTCATTCTGCACACTACTACTAGAGTGAATGTTAAAATCTCAAATCTAATGATGTCACTCGATTCTCAAATCTTTCAGTGACTCCTCAGTGTTCTACGGAAGAATTCCAAAATTCTCAACATGGCACACCAGGTATTCCCTGATGTGGTGGTCTCTTCTTTCATCTTTGATTTGTTATGTGCACTTATTATTTAATACACATGATTAAAAGATAGTAAAAATATAGTGCAGGGGTGAGAGTGTCTTCAGATACAAAGAATGGCTTATGTAACATCCTTGTGGTGAAAGAGCAAGTTGCATATGAAGGACCTACCATTGTGAATCAGCTTTTTCGTGCCAGGTTTGTGGGGTACTTGACACCTGAACCAACACCCATGCTGAGGCTAGTGGATGCATGAAGCTGCCAGGCCACCAGGTATTGGAGCCATGGGAAATAGCAGCCTAGGTGTATGTGAAATGCAGGCAGGAAATAGAGGCCTAACAGTTCTGCCATAAGACTTACATAGAGGAGTTTGAAAGCTCTTGCTAGAGCTGTTTTGACTCTTACTGTTTGTAAGTAATAAATCAACAATTACTATTTGGTTATTATTTGATAATGCTTTTTTATTTTGCAATAAATCCTTCTGGCAGCAATGAGTTCAAAATGAGAGTACATGTTTAATGAAAAATTAAATACTGAATTTCCATTGCTCAAGATAGCTGATGATGAATGTGTAACTTGCAGTAATTGTTTATTGACATTTCCTATCCACTATGATAAATGGTACAGAAGCAGCTACAGAAGGTGTGTTTATGTATCAGTCCGTGAAACATGTCTTTTCATCTAACTCAAATTGACTGCTGTTCTAATTAATGATGTTTATTTTGATTCCAAGTTTTCTTGCACACTTTTGAAACATGGAGTGATAGTGGTTAAGGTATTGGCTTTCTGAGCAGCAGACTTCACAGACAGTTAAATGATGCCAGGATAACATCATGGTCATCAAATGCTTCAGGTGGAAAATAAGTAGGTTCCGTTAATGGTTTGATTTTTTTTCATTCAATTCATGGAAGTAAAGAAAAGCACTTAGAAGTTCGTTCAGTTGAAAGTGAAACATCTGATATTACTGTAAATTTGATTAAGTTCAAAATTGAAGATAAAATTATTTGTTTCTGTGGTTATAATATGCATACGATATATGTATGGTGGAGTACAGCATTTTGGTACCAATCATGCTGTAAATTAAGGAACTTATGGAACAGAAATTTCCTTCTCTATTCTGGTGTACACATAAGTTATAGTTACAAACAAATGAATAGCAACATCTACCAATTGAAATGGAATCTATAGATGTCTTATTTTACAATATTTTTACATATATGCCCAGATAAACTAAGTGAACTATAAAATTGCTGTGATAACACAGATGTTGAATTAAACAAGAAAAGCTTCAGCCGAGCTGTAACACACTTGCTCACTTTGCTACTCATCACTGGTTGGATTTTAGACATGTCCTACATGTCCTACAGTGGCAATGAGCCTTTTTAAAAATTAAATCCATCCTCTAAATTTTGGTTGCATTTGTTCAAAATCAATTGAATATCTTTAATTAAGGTGCTTAACAAAAGGAATGCCAAAAATATAAGCTTTTGAAGCCTTTAAAAATCACAAGTATTAAAATTAAAGCTTACAATCAGGAAGGTACTGAAATTTATCCTTAAAAAAGCAAGAAAGGAACTAAACAAATTAAGCAATGATTGCTCAGGTGCTGTACAAGATTTAACTTTCTTTTGAGGTATAATATATACATAGTAAATGGCATAGTGGTTAAGAGCTCGGCTGCTAATCAAAAGGTTGGCAGTTCAAATCAACCAGCCGCTCCTTGGAAACCCTATGGGGCGGTTCTACTCTGTCCAGTAGGGTTGCTATGAGTTGAAATTGACTCGTCGGCAACAGGTTGGTTGGTTTGTTTTTAACAACAACAAAACAATATATGTGTAATGAAATACATATTGTTTTGTTGTTGTTAGTTGTTGTCAAGTCGATCCTGACTCATGGCAATCCTTATAGTGTATAATTTTATATATATATATATATATATACACACACACATACATATGTATATGTATATACATACATACATATGTATATGTGTATATATATACCCATGTTACTATCTCCTAGATCAAGATACAGAACATTTTCAGTACCCATTAAGGTTACCTCATACCTGTTTACAAAATTTTATTTTAAAATTGTATAATTCAGATTTGGAAGAAACTTTTAAATGAGATAATATTAATTGCATAAGTTTATATTACATACTGGAATGCAAGTAATTGAGAAGTCCTTTGATCCTGACCATCTAAATTTGGCAAAACATTAAAAATAGTCATAAATTGAGAAAATGTATTTCATGAGTTTTGTCATGTTACAAGTTGTCAAGAAAGGCATTCTAAAAGGAGACAAAGAGAGAGTACCTGTGAAAATATTTGGGCTGAAATTTTTATACAATTTAATACAAAACAAATTGGAATTGAGAACGTCCTTCACTTCACAGAATTAGCTGTGAGTTCACCAGGTATCTTAGTAACAACCAAGAGAATATTTTTTCAATTAAAACTATTATTTTCTACAGAGATGCTTCAGTTGAAGGTGTCAACAATTTCAAATTTATCAAAAATAAAACTTAGTGAAAATTTTTGAAAAATTAAGACTAGCATAACAGTAAAAATATATTCTTTAGAAAAATACTAATGTTATGGTATTAGATACAGACACAGTTAAGAAAATGATTTAAAAAAATGAGCATGTACCAAGAGTCTTTAACTGTGTATACTGTTTTTAATGTTCACACGATTAATGCATAAGTGTATATGTTATTTTAATTACTTTAGAAAATATTTTAACCCTTTATTAGGAAATCATGTCAAATACAGAAAAGTTACAAGAATAAAAATTGTACCTGCTGCTGTTGTTGTCGGATACTGTTAAAGTAGGCTCTGACTCAAGGTACATTATGTATAATAGAATGAAGCATTGCCCAGTCCTGCACCATCTTCATAATCATTGGTATGTTTGTGTTTGTTGTTGTAGCTATTGTGTCAATCCATCTCGTTGAGGGTTTCCCTCGTTTTTGTTTTGTTTTTATAATAATATTTTATTGTATTTTTGGTGAAAGTTTAGACAGCAAATTAGGTTCCCATTTGGCAATTTCTGCACAAATTGTTCACTGACATTAGTTTCATTTTTCACAATGTTTCGCTCTCTTTAATTCCATGATGGTTGTTTCATTTCCATTAATCTATTTCCCTGCCCCCTTATGTTCTTAGCTTTACTTTAGAGTAATTGTTGACCTTTGGGTTAGGGTTTCCTTGTTTTTGCTGACCCTCTGCTTTACCAGCCAGGATGTCTTTTTCTAGCAATTGGTCTTTCCTGATGACGTGTACAAAGTAAGCGAGCCAAAGTCTTGCCATCCTCACTGCTAAGGAACATTCTGGTTGTATTTCTTCTAAGACTGATCTGTTTGTTCTTCTGGCAGTGTATCTTTTTACTTTTTATTTATAAATATGTCAGCTTACATTTCCTAAAAGAATATCCTTTAATAAAACCATGGTACAGTTATCACCACCAGTAAGTTTAATATCCATATAATACTTTAACTTCCATACGAAAACTTTGCTCATTGTCCCAATAATATCCTTTAGAGCATTTTTCCCCCCAAGGTAGAATCTAGGATCATGTCTACGATCAGATTTCATTACTTGTTATATTATTTATTGATAGCAATACTCCAAAACTGAGTGGCTTAATCGATAAACATTTTATTATGTATAGTTTCTATAGGTCAGGAATTTGGAAGTAGCTAACTGGGTCTCTCATGAGGTTCAGCCAAGGTGTTGATGGGACTATAGTCATCCAAAGACTTGACTAGGGCTGGAGGACCACTTCTAAGTTGGCTCCCCCACGTGGTTGCCAAGATGGTGCTGGTTTTTGGCAGAAGACCTCAGTTTCTTCCCGCACAGGTGTCTCCTCAGGTAATTTCAGTGGCAATTCAATGCATGAAAGACTATACTAATTATCATCGCTTTACTGTTTGTTATATTTAGCTATAACTAAATTCTAGGGGTATTCAATTGTATAATAAAATATCAAAATATATTCAGCCAATTAGAGAAAATGTCAATTCAAATCCCTTTATTTATTATTCATTCATTCAACACATGTTTATTGAGCATCTACTTCTGTGTGCTAGAAGCTATGCTAGAGGCTGGGATTCAGTGTTTAAGGTTGTATTTTTCATGAAGCTTCCATTCTGAGTGAGGGAGACTAAAAAGAGGCAAGTACACTAATACATAAAAAATAATTCCAGATAATGGTGAGTGCTCTGTATACAAGATCTTGATGTGAGAGATAGCGACTTGGAGCAATGGGTGGAAAAGTCTACTTTAGACAGGGGATTACGGATGACTGCATTTCAGATGAGCTTGGGACCACAAGAGCCATCCCTTTCAAGAACAGCATGCTTTTCTGACAGGAAGGGATTGTGCATGAAATACAGCATAATTAATCTGTTTTAGAAATGCCTGCACACAAGAGCAACCAGAGATTAAGTCACAGTCAGTGATGAGAAGCAGCCTTAATTTTCTACAAAACGCATTTAATTTCCTTAAATGAAAAAGTGTTTCTCTAGATTATTGCTATTACTGTTATTATTATAATATTATTGCTTGCCTTTATATAGTTGCTGTTGTCTGGAGAATACAAATGTGTGTAACTGCTTTACTCACGCTGCACTTTATATTTTTAAGCCATCTGTGAATGCTTAGTAATATGTTAATACATGGACCTGGTTGTGTCTCAGCTCATAATAGTGTATGAATCATCACATTCTTAGTTCTGAGGGATTCCAGAAATCCTTGCCTTTTCCTTGAAGTCACTGTGATGTATTCAGACTGCTCAAGCAATGAGATTCTGATATGAAAATACAGCCTTAACTCATTTAATTCTGGTCATATCCTTAAGTTGATGCTTTGACACATGTGTTTCTTACCAGTGGTGGAAACATTTACTGTGCAAACCAACTCTGACATGGGTTTTTGTGTCAGAATGAGCTGAAACTAGAATTTCAGACTGCTGAGTATGCACTTGGTTTTATAAATCCCGATTAGAACAATATAGTTGGCCTTATTCTGCACTTGTAAATAATTGAAATAAACTAAATATTTGGTTGGGCTGGGTTGTACATACGATTTCATTGTTTCAAGCTATTTGCTCTTTAATCCTCTTTAAATATTACATTTATTCAATATATTTGTGACTCATGGCATTTTATGCAAGATATATATTTCTGAGAAATTTTGTGCAAATCCAACCATTATAAATGGAATTGTTTTCTAAAAGTATAACACAAGCTTAGATTTTAAAGGAAACCTACAGAATCATTTTTTAAGTAAGAATAATTTTATAACGTGAATTGCCACTCTTTATTTTTTCTGTAGAAAGGTCAGATTTTCATGGATCAGGTTTTCTTAGAAAACATCTCTATATATAACATTCCTTATTCACAGACACTTCCGTACTTTAAAAATACCTAAATACCTTCATATAGTCTATAATCATGCAATCTCTTTTAGAAGTAATCAAAGATTATAACAAATACACCCTTTGTCTATGTTATTTACCAAATATGTCCACAATATTGCTTTATGATCTCTGGCCTTTTCTAATTTATTTTGGGTCTGGATGGCCTCACTACTGCATCCAAGAGAGTCTGTCATGCTATATTCTTGCTTTTCCTCCAGCATTTTATAGCTATTTGGAAGGTTCTTGAAGTTGGACTAGAGAGTGTCCTTAGACTATTTTTTTATTCACACTGTTCTTGTTCATAGTACTTCCATTTGACATAGAACAACTAGTTCTTAACAGTACATAATTGTGCAAAAAGCATGGACTTCAGACTCAAAAAGATCTATGTTTTGACTATGGCTCTCTTATAAACCGTGGTCTTGAGCAGTTTACTGACATTCCCTGGTTCTGATCTCTCATCTGAAAGTCAGATGATGATAGCTCATAAGCATTTACAATGATTAAATGACATAAGTGGTAACTATAATTAACACAACAAGTGATAATAATATATAAGAAGAATTAAAACACTCAAAACATGGTTGCTGTTGTTAGTAGCCATCAAATCAGCTGCGACTCATGGCAACCTTAGAAATAACAGAACGAAACATTGCCCGGTCCTGTGCTATCTTCATGATCGTTGATTGGTATGTTTGAGTCCATTTTTGTGGCTGTTGCACATTTCATCGAGGTTTCCCTTATTTTGCCAACCCTCGACTTTATCAACCACGATGTCATTTTCTAGCAATTGGTCTTTCCTGATAATGTGTCTGAAGTAAGTGAACCAAAGTCTTGCCTTTCTCACTTTGAATGAGAATTCCGATTGCATTTCTTCTAAGATTAATTTGTTTATTCTTCTGGCAATCCTTGGTATATTCAATATTCTTCATCAACTCTACAATTGGAATGCATCAATTCTTCTATCTTCCTTTTTCATTATGCAGCTTTCACATGCATATGAGATGATTGAAAAGACCATGGCTTGGGTCAGGCACACGTTAGCCATCAAAAGTGACATCTTTGCTTTTTAGCACTTTAAAGAGATCTTTTGCCACAGGTTTGAATTTCTTAACTCCTGCTTTTATGAAAGCTGATTATTGATTCAAGTAGAAGGAAATCACTGGGAACTTCAAGTTCTTCATTTATCATGATGTTATTTATCATAATATTAACCAAAATATGGTTACCCAGCAAGAAAAAAAAATCAGATATTGTCATACAAGAATTTTGCCTTCAATCACATTTTAAGTTCTGCTTTTCTTGAGACTTAAACAAAAATTAGATGTATTCAAATAAACATAAGTTTAAATTAAGGTAGTGTTTGGGGTACACTCTTTGCATCCTAAATATTTTAGCAATCTCTCATCAATTACCAGAACTAACAAGGCACTCAAATGCCCAGCTTCGTCTTTCTTGGACTCCAGTTTATTTCATAAGGGCAAAGCAAGAAAATCATGGCCATCTTGTCTGGGCTTAACTTACTACAACCTCTTGCATTGTGTGTTGATAAAGTTCCGGATAGTGTTCACAATTCCATATATAACATATTACTACAAATATTTATCTCACCTTGTTGAGAGGATAGTTGGTATTTGTTGTTGTTGTTGTTGTTGTTGAGAGAAGTTCTATAACCATTTTAAAGGTATGAATCCTGCATAGTTCAACTACGTTAGAACTTTTAAAATTATGCTAGAGGCAACTTTTCTTGCTGTCTGTCATTAGTATCAAATAGAGGAGACTTTAAGACAAATGTAGCACTAGAGATAAAGATGGGCATTTTGTAATGATAAAAAGATCAATTCTCCACAAACTCATAATAATCCTAATTTGCATATATGTATAAACATAGCCTCAAAATATATAAGCAAAAATAAATAACTAAACTGAAAAGTAGACAAATTCACAATTATAGTATGGGGTTTTAACACCAATTTCTCAGAAATGGAAAGAATTATTAAGGATACAGAAGATTTTAAATACATGATTAAGTCACAACTGTGAATTAACATAAATAGAATAAAGTACCCAACAATTGCAGAATACACATTTCCTTTAATTTATTAAAATTGGTATACACTAGACCCTAACAGTAAGTCTCAATAAATTTCAAAAGACCAAAATGCAATAAGGCAGAAGCCAATAACAAAAAGACAACTAGAAAATCTGAATATCTTAGAAAAGTATAAATAAAATTCAGAATAACCCTGGGTGAAAGAAGAAATTAAGTTAAAAACAATAAAGAGTTTTGAACTGAATGATAATGAAACAACACATATTAACATTTTTAGAATGCAGTTAAAGCTATGTTTAGAGAGAAACTTAAACCTTGGATATATATATTAGATAAGAAGAGACATTGTAAATTAATCAAGAAATCTATCTTAATTAGCTAGACAAAAGATTGACAAAATAAACCCAAAGATAGTAGAAAAAAGAAAATAATAAACACAAGAGTAAACAAACAGAAACAAAAAAACCAATCCAATGCCATTGAGCCCACTGCAATTCATGGCAATCCTATGGGTTATGTAGGAGAACTGCAGTGATGTCACCACAGTGGGGTCACATAGCGGGGTAACTCATGGAGTCACCCCCACCCCATGCTTATTACTACAATATCATAGCTAAAACACCAGAAAATTTGACAAAATTAGTGACTATAAAAACACCGGCAGCAGCAAAAACAACAGCATGCACTTGTAACGTGTGCAGATGAAACCGCAAGATTGGAAGCATCATTGTAATTGGATAATAACAACAGCTCTGACTGGAGTGTTATTAAAAGGTTCAAAAAGTAAATGCACATAGAGTTTTAGCCTTGTAGGTATATTGTACACGTAAGCTGGGCTTATGGAAATTTTTTGTTGTTGTTATAACTAACTACAGGGATATTTTTATCAAAAATAATACATTTCTGCTGAACCACTGCACAAAAATTTTATAGACAGATTTTTGCTGTCACCCCCTCTGAAGGTATCACCTGGTACAGCCTGCACCCCCCACACCCCACTAGTGACACCACTGACATAAAGTCTTCTCAGCTGTAATCTTTACAGAAGCCAGTCACCAGGCCTTTCTCTCAGGGCTCCACTGGGTGGGTTCAAACAACCAACTTTTTGGTTAGTAGTGGAGTGCAAATTGTTTGAGCTGCCCAAGGAAAAGCAAGAATACAAGTAAATAAAAAAGAGAAATAAAAAGTTGTTTCTATTTTTAAAAAAAATCTAATAAAGCCAATAAACTCCTGTGTGATTGATCATAAAAAAAAAATTACAAATATCAGGAAGAAAAACAGGTCATCATTACAGGTTCTGTGGAATACTATAGAGGAATTAAAATGAATGAAGAGAAACTTGTGAACAAGTTTAAGAAACTAAATTTGAAAATATAGATGAAACAGGCAAATTCCTAGAAAGCCACAACAAACAATATTAAAAATAAACCCAGAGGGAGTTCCAGCAAAATGGAGCTCTAGGCAGAAGCACCACACCATTCCTCCACAGCAAAGATCCGAAAAACTAAGCTGAACAGAGAATACAACAATCCTGAAACCCTAAAACATCAAATGAAGAGATAAAGAACTCAGCCAAGCACCAAATGGAGTGAGAAAACTGACAGAGAACA
>NW_004443949.1:23778614-23782893 GCF_000243295.1 Trichechus manatus latirostris | reverse complement strand
GCTCTGACGGCTACTGACGGCTCTGACCAGGATCACAACAGAGGGTTCTGGACAGAGCTGGAGAAGGATGTAGAGCATAATTCTAACTCACAAAAAAAAGACAAGATTTACTGGCCTAAAGGAGGCTGGAGAAACCCCGAGAGTATGGACCCCAGACACCCTTTTAGCTCAGTGGTGAAGTTACCTCTGAGGTTCACGGTTCAGCCTGGGAGTAGACAGCCTCGTAAAACCAAATGAGACTAACGAGGTACAGGAGTTCAGTGACAAGGGCCAGAAAGCAGAAGGTGACAAGGAAGCTGGTGATAGGGAACCCAAAGCTGAGTAAGGATATTGTTGATGTGCTGTGAGATTATTAACCATTGTCATAGGGTGACATTTGTAGTAACTGTTAAATGTGAAATTATTTTGTTCTGTAAGCCTTCATCTTAAGTGAGAATAACAGCACAATTCGAAGGGCATAGTCAATGTCAGTGAACTGTGCATGTAGAAATTTCTGAAATGGTGTATCTTTGGCTATGTTTATTTTCACCAAAAAAAAACCCAAGAGGTTGAGAAGTTAGAGGGTTGATATGTTGTGGGGTTGTTAACCAATGTCATAAAACAACACGTGTACTTTTGTTTCATGAGAAACTATTTGTTATGTAAGCCTTCACCTGAAGTACAATAAAAATAAAATAAAATAAAATAAAATTGCTGACTAAAAGAAAAATAAACCAAGAATAAATAGAAAATGTTAATAGTCCTAATTTAAAAAGTTAAATATTTCACTAAAAATTTTCTACAAAGAAAGTTCTAAGTGAATAATATCTTTTAAAATGTGTTTTTTAATTATTAATTATTTGTTTTAAAAACTAACAGTTTGGAATTTGATTCTTTATGTATCGTCTGATATAATGATGTTATGTAAACACTTTCTAGTATAAATTTTCCAGTAATTTAAAAATAAATGTCAATAAAAGTTACAATTACAGCTACTACTAAATCACGTTCAAACCAAAACCCATTGCTGTCGAGCTAATTCTGACTCATAGTGACCCTAATATTTTATGTTTTGAATTTGTTCAGTTTTATAAAAATTCACTTCATCCCTAGACAATTATTTACATAGATTATTATTACATCAGTCTGTAAGAAAGAGATCAAAGTTCAAGCTGTTAGGTACATATACAAACTATTGACTGAATAGTTGTGCTTTTTTGTCCTGTTATTATTTGCACCTTTGTTGGGAAGCAAGTGACTAGTTCATAATTATTCTTAATTTTGTCAAGAAATTTGAGGTAAGGTACTGGTATCATCGTAAAACAATATTGACTCATTGTAGCACAACAACAATAGCACCAACAACAGCAAGAACAAAATAACTCCAAAATAAAATAATATAATGAAAGAGTATTAATTTATTTTTCTCCTTTTTAAATGCTAATATTTTTTACTATTAAAAAATATTTACTGGCGTAATTATATATTAAAATTCAATAAAAATTTTTTTACTGCATTACTTCATTTCTTTTCTGGAAATCACTAACTTGTATGAATTATTGATCTTTACTGAAACTAATTTCATTTTATAGAGGAGGGGGAGAAACAGTTGCTATCAAGTCGATTCTGACTCATGGCAACTCCATTTGTGTAGGAGTAGAACTGTGTTTCACAGGATATTCAATGGCTGATTTTTCAGAAGTAGATTGCCAGGCCTTTCTTCTCAGGTGCCTGTGGGTAGACTCAAACCTCCAACATTTCAGTTAGCAGCTGAGCGCATTAACCATTTGCACCATTCAGGAACTCAACAAAGGAGGAGAGGGGTGTTAAAATTGTCGACTGTAGATGTCAAATACACTTGGTACACCCCTGAATAAAAGATTGATAACTTTGAGTAATCAGTAAGAAATAGTTTTTCAAAAGATATCATTAAGACAGTGAAAGGTAAGCCATAGACTAGGAAAAGATATTTGCAACACATATAACTGATACTGGCTTATATCCAGAACAGAGGACTGCAGAAAATCAGTAAGAAAGGAACAATTTACAAGGGAAATTGGCAAAAACCTTGAACAGGCATTTTTAAAAAGGTATCTAAACGTTCAATAAATATTTTAAAAAATGCAAATTAAGTTCACAATGAGAATCTTATCAGTACTATAAAAACTAAAAGAATGGACAATTCCAAGAGCTGGTGAGGATGTGCAGCAAAAAGGGAGTTTAATAAAATGCTAGTGATGGAGTAATTTGACACAACCACTTGGAAAAAGTTCTAAAGTTGATGATATGCATTCTCTAGTAATTTAAAATCTAGCAATTCCATCCCTAGGTATACCAACAAAAATGCATTAACATGAGCACCAGAAGACATTCATAGGAATAGAAATAGTAAGTACAAAGATATTCATAGAAATATTATTCATAATAGCCCAAAACTGGAATCGGCCTAAATGTCCATCAACTGTAAATTTAATAAATTTTGGTATTTTAAAACAATGGAATACTATATAGGAATGAAAAATGAACAAACTGCAGCTATACACAGCAACATGGATGCATTTCATGATCATGAAAATTAGCCAAATGAGCCACAAACTAATAATATCTACTGTGTGATTCCATTCATAAAGTGCCCAAATGCAGATTAAGTTAAACTGTTGTTGTTGGGCACCGTATGTGGTTTTCTAGGCTGTAATCTTTACAGGAGCAGGTCACCAGGTCTTTCTCCTGAGGAGCTGCCGTGTGGGTGCAAACCACTAACCTTTTGGTGAGCAGACAAATACTTAACCGTTGTGTCACCAGGGCTTCTTAAATTAAACTGTAGTTCTTAAAAATTTCTATTTAGGTAATAATGTGAATGAAGAAAAATTCAATGAGATGTATATTTTTATCTTGTGCATTTTATGTGTGTTGTTTCATAGTAAGTATTTTTTCACTTTAAGAGTTATTGCTGATATTTTCTGGTTTCCATTTCTTGTTTTCTTTTTTGCAACCTTTGCTGAAAAGTAGATGTGACTCTAGCAGCCAGGGAAATGGAGAATTTTTATGAAAACAACAATGAACTCTTCAGGAAACAAAACAGCAAAAAAACTACACCTGGAGCACACAAATGAGCCAATCAGCTCTAGAGTGCTCCCTTTCTTGTGGTATGCAAAAGAGGCCTAGAAGAGATTAAAATATTCCAGCCTTCTACCACCTAATGTCTAAGGTATTGGGGGTATTTGAGGGAAAGATCACCGTAAAGTGTCCTAGCACAGTGAGTTAAACTGGTATAATGTCTTGTGAGTTCCTTAGCTGGCTCCAAAGTAGTAGATTACAGAGTTATTTAACTATAATCCTAAATAGTGGAATATGGAGCTCTTTCAAGTGTTAAACACTGCTTTTCTGTAAAATAGAGCTTGCTTATAGGGCCTTTTAGTGAACCAAGAAAAAGTTGTTGGTTTCATTCCAATTTAATTTGTAAAGGCACCTACATCACTGCAGGAAGAGAAAACAGTTCTGGAAAATAGATTCTGTATTGTTCTGTGTTCTTTATCTCCACTAGTTTTTTTTTTTTCTTCTTCTTTATTAATAAATAAAGAAGCATTTTTTATGATTAAAAATAGCAGCCTGGGATTCCTAAATATATTCTGCTTTTGATAATCCGTATAAGAAATGAGATGGGTGATATCACAACAGACCCAACTGAAATCAAAAGAATCATAACAGATTACTAAGAAAAATTGTACTCTGACAAATTTGAAAACCTAGAGGAAATGGACATATTTCTAGAAACTCACTACCTACCTAAATTAACACAAACAGAGGTAGAACAACTAAATAAACTCATAGCAAAAGAAGAGATCAAAAAGGATATTAAAAAACTGCCAACAAAAAAAAAAGCCCTGGCCCGGATGGCTTCACAGGAGAATTCTACCAAACTTTCAGAGAGGAGATAACACCACTTCCACTAAAGATATTTCAGAGCATAGAAAAGGATGGAATACTCCCAAACTCATTCTATGAAGTCAACATAACCCTGATACCAAAACCATGTAAAGAGACCAAAACAAAAGAAAATTACAGACCGATATCCCTCATGAACATTGACACAAAAATCCTCAACAAAATTTTAGCCAATAGAATTCAGCAACTATCAAAAAAATAATTCACCATGACCAAGTGGGATTTATACCAGGTATGCAGGGAAAGTTCAACATTAGAAAAACAATCAACGTAATCCATCACATAAATAAAATAAAAGACAAGAACCACATGATCTTATCAATCGATGCAGAAAAGGCATTCAACAAAGTCCAAC
>NW_004443949.1:23768620-23776233 GCF_000243295.1 Trichechus manatus latirostris | reverse complement strand
AATGGTCTGACTGAGACTGGAGGCACCCCGGAGAGCATGGCCCCTGGTCTGTCTATCACCCCAGAACAAAAACAATTTCCAAGGCCAACTCTTCAGACAGGGATTGGACTGGACTGTGGGACATAAAGTGATATTTGTGAAGAATGTGCCTCTTAGTCAAGTAGATACAGAGACCAAAGGGGCGGCTTCTGTCCAGAGTTGAGATGGGAAGGCAGAGAGAGTTAGGAGCTGGTTGAACATTCATGGAGAATAAGGGGCAGAGGGGAGGAGTGTGCTGTCGCAGAATGGGGTGAGTGGTTGGGGTCTCATAACAATGTATGCAGAAAAAAAAATTCTGTATGGGAGACTAACTTGAAATGTAAACTTCATTTAATTACAACAATAAAAAAAATTAATTAAAATAAAGAAGTAAATATATATATATACTGCTTTGTATAATTAAAAAAGTGACGACAATATAAACAATTTTAAAATTTGACATTCAAATTGAAGAAATTCATATGGAAAATTTAAAACTAAGGAACTTAGAAAGTGATTGCATTTTAAATAACATTTAACTCTTTAACAGTAAAATATTAAAGAACTGGAAACATTAGATATTCACCTTTCAGCCAAAGATTAGACAGGCCCATAAAACAAAACGAGAGTAAATGGGCACACCAGCCCAGGGGCACGGACGAGATGGCAGGAGAGGACAGGAAAGCTGGTAACAGGGAACCCAAAGCCGAGAAGGTGAGAGTGTTGACGTCATGGGGTTGGCAACCAATGTCACAAAACAATATGTGTATTAACTGTTTAATGAGAAACTAATTTGCTCTGTAAACCTTCTCCTAAAGCACAATTTTAAAAAAACCCTATGGAGTGTAGATCTACTCTGAATCATGTTGGGTTGTCATAAGTGAATCAACTCAATGGTAAGGTGTTTGGTTTGGTATCTACCTCCTATTTCAATACCTCACATTATAGTCATGTATGACTGTATCTTCCATAAACTGCTTGAAGGAAGGTATCATTGATCTTATTTGCCCATTGCCACTACGATGCATCACTTACGTAAATGCTGAATAAAATTTGTTGTAATAAAAAAGTAAATAAATAAAATAAAACTTTCTTCCCCTTTGTGAAGTGAGAACTCAGATTTAGCAGTAACAAGCTACTCAAAAAAATAAAATAAAATACCAAAGAAAGTACAAAACTAATCATAGCTATAAAACGAAAACAAAATTTAAGTGGTTTACCAGCATCAAGAGTAGAAGGAGAATATTTTTCACAGAGAAGTAAAAAATATCCTACTTTCAGTTTGCTGTAGGCTTGAACGTTTTAGACCAGGTTATTGGTGTATAACCAGTAATGGGACAAAATTTCTGATAAGAGGAAACAGCTATACTTACAATAAATCGTTTGCTAAGTACATGGACATCTCTGCGTGGTGCAAACGGTTAAGTGCTTGGCTCCTAACTGAGAGGTTGGCAGTTTAAATCCACCAAGAGGCACCTTGGAAGCAGGGCCTGCCAGTCTGCTTCTGGAAGGTCACAGTCATTGAAAACCCTATGCACAGTTCTACTCTGAAACACAGGAGGTTCTATGAGTCAAAACCACTTGATGGCAACTATTTTTTTGTTGTTGTTGTTGTTGTCTGTTTAAGTACACAGACAACTGAAAAATAAAAATCCTTTGGAAATAATGACATAAGCTAAAATTTTGTTTCAATATTCAAAAATTTAAAAAGTCAGTCCTAAGCACTCAGCTGATAACCGAAAGCTCGGTGATTCACCACCCAGCTGCTTCACGGGAGAAAGACCTTGTGACCTGGTCCTGTAAAGATTATAGCCTAGAAAAACCTATGGGGCAGTTCTACTCTGTCACATCGGGTCACTATGAGTCAAAATGGACTTGATGGCACATAACAAAGACAACAAGTATAAGAAATACATACGTAGCTTTACCATTGTGGGCTAAGTAACAGATTCTACAGCAAAGACAGGCCACTAATATTGTATCCAAAGCACTCTCTCCTACCTGATAAATCATCCAATTCTACCGCGATCACTGTGGGAATCTACCTCATACGGGAGGCTGAACTTGTGCCCTTCCTCTGCTCCATGCTCCTTATCAGAATTGCTTACATCCAACTGTCATAGCATTTCTATATTCCCCAAATTCAAAACTATTTTGCATAAATGGGAAGATTCCATTTATTTTCTTTTACCTTTGCTCAACTATAAAACCCAAAAACTAAACCCACTGCCATTAAGTCAATTCCAACTCACAGTGACCCTGTAGGACAGAGTAGAACTGCCCCACAGGGTCTCCAAGGCTGTAATCTTTACAGAAGCAGACTGCCACATCTTTCTTCTGTGGAGCACTGGTGGGTTCAAACCACCAACCTTTCAGCTAGCAGCCAAGTGCTTTAATCACTGCGCCACCAGGACTCCTTGCTCAACTATAAAGGGTACATTAAATCTTTACATTATTTTTTATTAGAAGTAATTTCTATCATAAAAACCAACATAGTTACATTACTCTTCCTGCCTGTTAGGCCTGGACCAATATTTCTAGTCTACTATTTTCTCCATTTTCAGTTTTGGAAATCTATTATCACTCAACCTAAGTGGGTTACTAACCCAGTCATCTTCCAGTCTTACATTTAAGTGACTATTAGGAAGTACTTTATGAAGTTTGAAGTGACCCTCTATTCCTTCTCATATAAAATATCTATAAGATATCAGTGACACTCAGATACCATTTCTAGGGAAAAGCTACTGTATTTTCTTCAAGGTCATAACTGTACTAAAGCATACAAGGGCAATGTTTTCAGACTGAATTCTATTTTTTCCCTGAGACATATGAACAAGGATTGATAAGCCTATAATTCAATACCCACTTACAGACTTACAGGAAAATTATGTATTTATAAGACTTCTGATGAAAGAACATAGGTCAAAGGCAAAAAGGAAATGGGGCAAGGAAAGTACAAAGTAGAAAAAAAATCCCTGAATGTTACTTGACAACAAAATAAATTTCTCAGAATGCTAAAGGGCTCTTTTAAAAAATACTGAGAGCATGTTCTGGTGGGCTCTCACACACTGTAGTGGGCATCATGGTAAACACTCCATGAACACGTCCTGGCTTTAGAGTATAAAATAACTTGGTGAGCTGTGCAAGGCAGGTTTGACAATGATATCTCCACAATGACCACCTTTGTTGTTGTTGTCAGCTGCCATCAAGTCAATTCCAACTCATGGAGACCCTTATGTGCAGAGTAGACTTGCTCCACAGGGTTTTCAAGACTGTGACATTTCAGAAGCAGATTGCTAGGCCTTACTTCCGAGGCTCCTCTGAGTGGGTTTGAACCACCAACCTTTTGGTTACTGGTAGAACACTTAACCTTTTGTGCCTCCCAGGGACTCCTAATGCCCACCTTACAGGTCTGTACACAGGTTTCCAATACCAAGGTTTCCTTATTGCTGTGGACATCCAGACACTGTACACAGTCCTCTGTCATGCATGCTATACTCTAAATCATCGGAAATACAAGGGCCTGAGTTAATCTCACCTTTTGGGGGGAAAAGAGAATCCCCCAAAGACTTAACATCTGCTCCATTTCACCCAAGATACCTTTAATATGAAGAAAAGTGAAGCCATTAGATGTGACATCTATCCACTTTCCATCCCTTCACCTTAGTACCTGCCAACTTCATATACTTCCTCTGTCATTCTGGCCTCTTCCCCCAGACTGGGGGATGGTTAGCCTTTCTCCTCACCAATGCCAATCCCTCCATCTGTGCCCTTAATACCATCCAATCCCAATTCCTTATGAGTGTTGCTCTGTCAAGTGTTCTCCCTTGCTCCTGTATTTTCTCCCTCTTCAACTAGACTTGCACCTTTCTTTTTGCTTATAAAATGCTCAAGACTCTGTCATCCTAAAAAGGAATTTTTTGGCTGCATATACAGTCTTCCTCAACACACTACACTGACTCCCTCATCTCTTTCTCATTCAAACTCTCAAAAAAGTCAGATGTATTTACTATTTACCCTTCATCATTCACTTCAAATTGTGTTGTCCAGCATCCTGCTGTTAAACAAAATTACCAGTTGCCTCCTAATTATCCAATCTAGTGAATACTTTTTACTCATTTTTTTATACTAACAATGCACTTGTGTTGATAAAGTAGAAGGTCAGTGAAAAAGCAGAAGACTCTCACCAAGATACCTTGACACAGTGGCTGTAACAATGGGTACAAACATACCTACTACTTTGAGGATGGTGCAGGATCAGGCAACTTTTCGTTCTGTTATACAGGGGATCTCTGTGAGTCGAAGCCAACTTGAAGGCACCTAGCCACACCACCACCCCCTTAAAACATTCCACTCCTTGTTGTTTATTTGTCTGAACCTTGTGTTCTTCTGTCATATTTCACTGACAATTTCCTTTCAGGTTTCTTAGCCTTGCCTTAGGAAGATAGTTTTAGGTAAGTTATCTCTCAAACTCATTTGAAAACTGCTAGGTTTTGTATGAAAGACTGATTGACATTTTTCAAGATGTGGAAATGAGGCCCTCTGGGAAAAAAGAAGTCAGGTAGAATCAGGTATTTCTGTAAAGCAATTATACACTTTTTTTCCCCTGAATAAAGTTACCTGAGAAATGCATAATTGACCAAGTAGTTGAGCAACTGTTGCTTGGATGTCGACTTTGATGCCTTGAATTATAGCAATTGTCTCATTATTTTTTTTTAACCATTGTTTATTTTCATCTCCCATTTTACACTGGAGTTTGAAATGAGTCCTATTTCCTAGGAAAGGATCCTAAAAATTATTTGAATTGTTTCTCTGAATGCTGATAGGGCCAAACTAAAACCAAAACCTGTTGCCGTCCAGTCAGTTCCGACTCATAGCGGCCTTATCGGCCAGAGTAGAACGCCCCTATAGGGTTTCCAAGGAGTGGCTGAAAGTTGGACATTTGGGACATCTTTAACCTCCGCCTCATAGGAACCAGCTTGTGCTAATCCTTATAAAAGAAATCATTCGTTTAGCTTGTGATGGACTGGGAGTGAGAGAAAAATGGCAGTGGGGTAGTGGCAAATAAATAGGTCAGAAGAGAAGATGACCATGATCCAAGGAGCCGTTTATAAATTTCCTTGTGGATTCAAACTGCCACCCTTTTGGTTAGCAGCCGAGCTCTTAACCACTGCACCACCAGGACTGCTCTAAAAGGACCAGAGAGTAGTCTTTCTGTGCTCACTGTCCAAGGGCTCCATATTCCTCAGCTGAGATCACTCCATTCTGCAAGTTTGCAGGGAATCTAGGAGAGCCTGACCATAGTTTCCCCTGAATGTTAGATTCATTCTCGTTCCAAGGCTAAAAATATTACTTTTATTGCACCACAAAGGCAGTCAATATAGTGAGCTGTTCTGGAAATTGGCCAATACATGTGCACAAAAACCTGTTGTTTGCAGCAATGTGACTACAGGCCAAAGTCTCACACATTATCCTGGGCCTCTTGCACACCTGCATGCATCAGAAGAGGAACACACTCTAGAAACAATCACTAACACCAAGACAAGAGCCAGTTTAAAGTTTTTTATTTTATTTTTTTCCCGTACAAAACTTTATGCATACATTGTTATGTGACCCTAATTGCTCTCCCCATACTGTGACAGCACATTCCTCCTTTCCATCCCTGACTCCCCATGTCCATTCAACCAGCTCCTAACACTCTCTGCCTTCCCATCTCACCTCCAGACCAAAGCTGCCCATTTAGTCTCTTGTATCTACTTGAGCTAAGAGGCACACTCCTCACAAGTATCACTTTATGTCCCACAGACCAGTCCAATCTTTGTCTGAAGAGTTGGCCTTGGAAATTGTTTTAGTTCTGGGATGATAGAGAATCCAGGGGCCATGATTTTGGGGTTCCTCCAGTCTCAGTCAGACCATTAAGTCTGGTCTTCTTACTACAATTTGAGTTCTGCACCCCACCTTTCTACTGCTCCATCAGGAACTCTCTGTTGTGTTCCCTGTCAGGGCGGTCATTGGTGGTAGCCAGGAACCATCTAGTTCTTCTGGTCTTAGGCTGATGAAGTCTCCAGTTTATGTGGCCCTTTCTATCTCTTGGGCTAATACTTTCCTTGTGTCTTTGGTGTTCTTCATTCTCCTTTACTCCAGGTGGTTGGGACAGATTGATGCATCTTAGATGGCTGCTTGCAAGCTTTTAAGACCCCAGACACCACTCACCAAAGTAGGATGCAGAACATTTTCTTAATAAGCTCTGTTATGCCAATTGACCTAGATGTCCCCTGAAAGCATGGTCCCCAGATCCCTACCCCTGCTACTCTGCCCCTCAAAGTGTTTGATTGTATTCAGGAAACTTCTTAGCTTTGGCTTAGTCCAGTTGTGCTGACTTCCCCTGTAGAGTGTGCTGTCCTTCCTTTCACCTAAGATAATACTTGTCTACTAGTTAGTGAATAAAACTCACCCTCCCTCCCGACCCTCGTAACCCTGAAAGAATGTTGTCTTCTGTGTTTAAACTTTTTCTTGAGTTCTTATAATAGTGGTTTTATACAATATTTGTCCTTCTGTGACCGACTAAATTCACTCAGCATAATGACCTCCAGCTTTCTCCATTTTATAAGATGTTTCACGGCTTCATCGTTGTTCTTTATCGTTGCGAAGCATTCTATTGTGTGGATGTACCATAATTTGTTTATTCATTCTTCTGTTGATGTGCACCTAGATTGTTTCCATCTTTTTGCTATTGTGAACAGTGCTGCAATGAACATGGGTGTGCATATATCTAATCGTGTGATGGCTCTTATTTCTCTAGGATCTATTCCAAGGAGCAGGATACCTGGATCGTATGATACTTCTATTTCTAGATTTTTAAGGAAGCTCCAGATCGATTTCCAAAGTGGTTGTACCATTTTACATTCCCACCAACAGTGTATAACCTCTCCAGCATTTATTATTTTGTGTTTTTTGGAATAATGCTAGCCTTGTTGGGTGAGATGATATCTCATTGTAGTTTTGATCTGCATTTCTCCAATGGCTAATGATCCTGAGCATTTCTTCACGTGTCTGTTAGCCACCTGAATATCTTCTTTGGCCAAGTGCCTGTTCATATCCTCTGCCTATTTTTTAATTGGGTTATTTGTCTTTTTGTTGTTGAGGTTTTGCAGTATCTTGTAGGTTTTAGAGATTAAACGCTGATCAGATTTGTCGTAGCCAAAATTTTTTCCCCAGTCTGTAGGTTGTCTTTTGGCTCTTTTGGTGAAGTCTTTTGATGAGCATAAGTGTTTGATTTTTAGGAGCTCCCATTTATCTGGTCTCTCTTCTGGTGCTTGGACATTGTTACTTACGGTTCGTATTGTGTTTATGCTATGTATTAGGGCTCCTAGCATTGTCCCTATTTTTTCTTCCACGATCTTTATCGTTTTTGATTTTATACTTACGTCTTTGATCCATTTTGAGTTAGATTTTGTGCATGGTGTGAGGTATGGGTCTTATTTCAGTTTTTTGCTGATGGATATCCAGTTATGCCAGCACCATTTGTTAAAGAGACTGTCTTTTCCCCAGTTAACGGACTTTGGGCCTTTGTCAAATATCAGCTGCTCATAGGT
>NW_004443949.1:23762999-23767402 GCF_000243295.1 Trichechus manatus latirostris | reverse complement strand
AGTTTTTTAATTACCTTTTCAATCTCTTCTTTTGTTGTCGATTTATTTAGCTGTTCTACCTCTGTTTGTGTTAGTTTAGGTAGGTAGTGAGTTACTAGAAATTTGTCCATTTCCTCTAGCTTTTCCAATTAGTCAAGGTAAAATTTTTCATAGTATTCTATTATGATTCTTTAAATTTCAGTTGGGTCTCTTGTGATGTCACCCATCTCTTTTCTTACACAGGTTATCTGCTTCCTCTCCTGATTTTCTTTTGTCAGTTTGGCCAATGGTTTATCAGAGAGCCAGCTTTTGGTCTTGTTAACTCTTTCAATAGTTTTTCTGTACTGTATTTCATTTAATTCTGCTCTAATTCTTATTATTTCCTTTCTTCTGGCACCTGAGGGCTTCTTTTGCTGCTCTGTTTCTACTTGTTCCAGTTGTAGGGTTAATGGTTTGATTATGGCCCTTTCTTCTTTTTGGATGTATGGGTTTTGCAGCCAGACTATGAGCACATAATGCTGTTGGCTGTGAGGACTGGGGGGCACCTCTTTTTCACGGGCCCTATTGCAGGTGGCTAGGTGGTGTAAGTGGACCACCAGTCCTCAGTCCCTGATGTGGGTAGGTGAAGACTTTGTTCAATGGGCAGACCAGTGTCAAATGTCAAGAGCCTACCACTTTACAGCTGAAACAGTTGAAGTTAGACTTCCGGTATATACCCTGTTGTACTGTGGTAATGACAGCCTATGCTGTTGAGATGGGCCCCTACAAGTCTATGCAGTGGGAAAGGCACTAAAAGTCCATGGATCCCTTATGCTTGTGCCTAGGCAAAGGAGCTGTGCCTACCCTGGGTTCCTGGCTTAGGGGAGCTGGCAGTTTATTTTTTCTCATTTGTTAATTTGTTCACTCTCCAAAGCATGGAGAATGGCTCTGGGTGTGTGGCACATCCTACTTCGGGCCCAGGGAACTCAGTAATTGCTGAAGCTGGCCCGGGACCCAGTGCACAGCAGGGAGCAGGGAGGTAAATGGGAGAGAGGTTTTTCGCTAAGTGGGGTGTTTTTGATCCGCATGGTAGGCTGTAGGCAAGTACTTATCTTTCGCCAATCCAGGGCTGCTTCTCACCGGTTCTGGGTTGCCATGTAGACACTATGGCACTGGGTGTCTCTCAGTGCAGAAAAGACGCCTCCTGAGCACCGCCGCTTGCCTGCCTCACCACTCACCCCCAAGCTGATCAGGCCTAAAGGGCTCAGGCTCTCACCAGGTTAGGTCTGGCAACTCTTCGCTGCTTCTGAACTGTCTCTCCCTCCCCCTGCCACTCAGTCCAGTTCCTCAACTCTGCCTTTGATGTTCAGGCCTCCCAGATTGCCGTATATAATCGATTCACTTGTTTTTTTTTTTGGTCTTTGTTGTAAGAGGGTCCACCAGAAGCATCTGACTGCACTGCTGTCTTGGCCCCACCTCCACCAGTTTAAAGTTTTAAGTAATTTGATATATTGCAAATACCATAATTTGCTGATGATCTCACATTGGCCCCCAAAATTAGTGTTAATCTTAGGAGTCACATCCAAATGCAAAACTTAACTAATGGTGGGTACTCTTTCTCATGCTGGTGCCCCAAATTAAATGATTTCACTAAAAAAATAAATGAATAAACAAACAAGTGATTACATATAAACAAAATATTAGATTTAACATAATGTAAAATAGACATTAAAATACGCAGAGAAATAGGTATTGAAATTTATACTAAATATATGCATCTTAATATGTATATATAAAATATGCTTTAAATAAATTGGAATTATAATGGTGAAAAAAAGCAGCTATCTGCTTCTTTTTTTCCTGAATAAAGTACTTGGCTCCCAAGAAATGTATGCTTCAGCAACCTTGTAGTAATAAATAAAAATCTGAGGGCTAGAATATGATTCAGAGATACCCAGAGTCTACAATTTATTCCCAAACAAAAGGAGTCGATATAAATCCTGTGAATTTCATTGTCTGCTGCCAGAAAAACTATTTAATTATGAATAAGAAACACTTAGAAATGTTGCCTCTTTAGGGATCACAGTCCTTATTTGGAATACAAGACCTTGTAAGCCCTTTGAAGATTACCCATTGTAAGTACAACACTGTCATGTTGGTTCATCATTGGAGAACTCTGCACTGGAGTAACCTCAGAGCTCCTTAGTATGTTGGAAAAATGGTTAT
Source organism: Trichechus manatus latirostris (assembly GCF_000243295.1). Taxonomy (NCBI): domain Eukaryota; kingdom Metazoa; phylum Chordata; class Mammalia; order Sirenia; family Trichechidae; genus Trichechus; species Trichechus manatus. The sequence goes on along the minus strand of NW_004443949.1, from coordinate 23,765,218 downwards.
GAGAGCACGCTGAGGTTTCTCTGCATTCTCAGAGGTTTTGGTTACTGGACCTGTTTTCATTTATTTTATTACTTGTGTCTGCTTCGTGTGATTTCCATATTATGAATTGGATCCAGCTGTCCAAATAGTAACTTAGACTTACACTTTAAAGGTTTTTTTTCTTTATTGTAAAGATTATGTCCTCTAAAATGTTAGCCTATCATAATATGCCAAAGCAATTAAATGAGAATCATGTTAGAAGTACAGAAAGAAAATATCTGATCCCTTTCTAATTCAACTCCCCCGTATATATTCCAGAAGACCAAGAGGTTTCTAAACTCTGCTCTGGTTTGGAGATCACAGAGTAGTGCAACATCATAATCGTATTAAGCATCCAAGGTCAATGCAAGCCTAACATTACCAGACATTATTTGATTGGTTAGCTATCTGGCCTCCATGACAGGAAATATTTTATATAGGTTTAAATCTGTAATGAGTATGTATATATCTAAATTAGGATGTATTCAGTCTGAAGTTACAGAATGTCCCGAAAACTATGTCTAAAACTAGAACTTTTCAACCAGAGTGTTACAGTGTGCCATGAATGGGTTGTAGATGGCTGAAATGCTAACCTCAGGCCACCCTTATAGTGGCCAGGAGGGGCCTCCTGAGGCAGTTGAGGCCCCTGAGCGAGTTTTCTCTGTCTGTGAGGATTCTTACCTGTTTACTCCAATGCACCATGTAAATGTAATTTTATATGTAGCCAGGAAATGTAAAGGTTGAAAAGCACTGAGAAAAAATAATAGACATTTAATTTTCACCAAAAGAAGAGATTTGGAGGTAGACTTTCTTGGGATTGGTTCTATGACTCAATAATGTCATCAAGGACCTATCTGATTTCATTCTTCTATTTTCGTATGTTTCCATTTGTCTTCAGGCTTGTCACCTGATGGTTTCAAGATGGGTGATAAGGCTCTAGGCTTCACATTCTCAAATGAGAACATCCAAAGCAGGTGAGAAGACAGTGGTGATTCAGAGGTAGAATTCTTGCTTTCCATGCAGGAGACTTAGGTTCAATTCCTGGCAAATGAACTTCAAGTGCAGCCACCACCCATGTGTCAGTGGAGGCTTGCATGTTACTGTGATGCTCAGTAGATTTCAGCAGAACATCAAGACTAAGAAAGACTTGGAAGAAAGGTCTGACAATCTAGTTCCAAAAATCAGCCAATGAAATCCTTACAGATCATAAGGGTCTGATCTCATTGTACATTTCCTCACCTGAGTCAGGAGTGGACTCGATCACAGCTAACAACAACAAAACAGGAGAGAGGGAATGTTCTAAGACAAACTTTTTGTCATGTGGCCATCTCTTTTGTAAGGGATGAAAAGCTTATCCTGAAGTGCTCTACCAAATTCCCTTTTCATTGCATTGACTAGAATGGGCTTACTTGCAAGTGCACTGTACAAACAAGGAATAGGATTACCATGAATGGCTTGGACAAGCAGGATTTATTTCATGAGAGTGAGCACAGTGTCATGTAAAAGAATTAAACAGGGGTTCAGTTAATAAGAAATATAGGAGAATGGCTGCTAGGTAACCAACCAACAGCATCTGCCACTTCCTTAATCAAAAGGAAAGAAATTATGCAGTTCATAATTTTAAGAGTCATAATCAATCATTGGAGCCCTGGTGGCACCGTGGTTAAGAGATCAGCTACTAAACAAAACGTTGGCAGTTTGAACCCACCAGCCGCTCCTTGGAAACTGTATGGGGCAGTTTTACTCTGTCCTATAGGATCTCTATGAGTCAGAATTGAATCAATTTTAAGTTAAAGAGAATATGTAATTTCTCAAATGTTAAGTGGCCTTCTCTCAAACCTTCATATCTACCAGCATCAATTTTTATAGCCAATTAAAAACTTTCATTTATGTAGAAATAGAGTTTTAATATATTGTTGTAGCCACAGATTTGAAGAAATTATTTAAAAAACAGATATATGATAAAGGACTTATATCCAAAATATACAAAGAACTCTTAAAATTCATCAACAAGAGGGAGTTCTGGCAAGATGGTGCTCTAGGCAGAAGCACCACGCAGTCCCTCCACAGCAAAGATCTGAAAAACTAAGCCAAACAGAGAATGCAACAATCCTGAAACCCTAGAACATCAAATGAAGAGATAAAGAACTCAGCCGAGCACCAAATGGAGTGAGAATACTGACAGAGAATGGAGAGCGAGG
>NW_004443949.1:23760454-23761650 GCF_000243295.1 Trichechus manatus latirostris | reverse complement strand
TAGCATTCTTTTTTGTTTGTTTGTATGTTTTTTGGCTGCTGTTCCTCTCTCCTCTCTCCCATATCCAGCTTAGCTCCACACATAACCATCTCCCTGCTGCATCCTGCCTACCTGCACCATGCGCTTGACATCACACCACCAAGCAGTGCAGGTACGGCCTACTGGAACCTGCCCAGCACTGACTACTGACCCGCCCTGGTGGCTGTAGTGAGTGCCACAAACAACGGGTCCCAGTGGCTCCTCTTCAGCTAGACCTGCCCTGCCATACCATATCTGAGTGACCGAACCTGCCAGTTGGAGAAGGAGGTGAAAAGTATTGAGTGCACAGAGAGGCAAACAACAAAGAGCACGCAGTCCGCCTGCTCAGATATACTCAAATTTTTTTCTTTTTTTAAAAAAGGGACAAAACAAACAAATCTACAATCAATAAATGAGAGTAATAACTACTGAATGCCCCGAAAACAGCAAACAATATCAAAACATTTACAAAAACAGGACAGGATGATTCCAGTAGGCGTCCAAATTAAAACACCAGATGACTCTCCTGTGGAAGAAAATGCACTAGAAGTACCTGATAGGGGATTCAAATCTCTAATACTTGGAATTTTCCAAGAACTGAGGCAAAAAGCTGACAAACATGAGAAAAAGATAGACAAATTCATGGAAAATACAGACAAAAAATTGGAAGAATTCAAGAAGATGATGCAGGAACAAAATGCCAAAATTAATTCACAAATAGAAATTACACAAAAACAACAATTAGAAACCTAAAAGATAAACAACAAGATTTCAGAAATGGATGCTGGCATAGAAGGGCTGAGAAGCAGATTTGAAACCGTGGAAGACAGGATCAGTGGAACTGAAGACAAACACTTGGATAGAACTCTATTTCAGGAAAACTCAGAAAAAAGAACAAAGAAAAATAAAGAGACCCTGAGAGTTATGTGGGACACAATTAAAAACAAAATTTACGAGTGATTGGCATTCTAGAACAGGTGGAGAGAACTGAAAACACAGACAGGATCATTGAGGAACTGCTGACAGAAAACTTCCCCAATATCATGAAAGATGAAAAGCTGGCCATCCAAGAAGCTCAAGGAACCCCATATAGAAGAGACCCCAAAAGAAAATCACCAAGGCATATCATATTCACAGTCGCCAAAACCAAAGACAAACAAAGAATCCTGAGAGCAGCT
>NW_004443949.1:23723431-23746200 GCF_000243295.1 Trichechus manatus latirostris | reverse complement strand
GAGGTCATTATGCTGAGTGAATTTAGTCAGTCACAGAAGGACAAATATTGTATAAGACCACTATTATAAGAACTCAAGAAAAGGTTTAAACACAGAAGACAACATTCTTTCATGGTTACAAGGGTGGGGATGGAGGGTGAGGGTTATTTACTAACTAGATAGTAAATAAGAATTATCTTAGGTGAAGAGAAGGACTGCACACACTACAGGGGAAGTCAGCACAACCGGACTAAACCAAAGCTAAGAAGTTTCCTGAATACAATCAAACACTTTGAGGGACAAAGTAGCAGGGGTAGGGGTCTAGGGACCATGCTTTCAGGGGACATCTAGGTCAATTAGTATAATAAAGCTTATTAAGAACATGTTCTGCATCCTAGTTTGGTGAGTGGTGTCTGGGGTCTGAAAAGCTTGCAAGCGGCCATCTAAGATGCATCAGTTCGTCCCAACCACCTGAAGTAAAGGAGAATTAAGAACACCAAAGACTCAAAGAAAGTCTTAGCCCAAGAAACAGAAAGGGCCACATAAACCAGAGACTTCATCAGCCTGAGACCAGAAGCACTAGATGGTGCCCAGCTACCACCAATGACTGCCCTGACAGGGAACACAACAGAGAGTCCCTGATGGAGCAGTAGAAAGGTGGGGTGGAGAACTCAAATTCTAGTAAGAAGACCAGACTCAATGGTCTGCGACTAGAGGAACCCCGGAAAGCATGGCCCCTGGATTCTCTATCATCCCAGAACTAAAACAATTTCCGAAGCTAACTCTTCAGACAGGGATGGGACTGGACTGTGGGAAATAAAGTGATACTCATGAAGAGTGTGCCTCTTAGCTCAAGCATATACAAGAGACTAAATGGGCAGCTTCTGTCTGGAGGTGAGATAGGAAGACAGAGAGGGTTAGGAGCTGGTTGAATGGACATGGGGAATCAGGGGTGGAAAGGAGGAGTGTGCTGTCATAGTATGGTGAGAGCAGTTAGAGTCACATAACAATGTATAAATTTTTGTACGGGAAAAAATAAAAAAATTGAAACAATGAGTTACTGCTACCCACTTAATAGAAAGGCTAAAATCCAAAAAAACTGACAATATCAGCTGTTGTGAGAATATGGAGTAACAGGGATCTTCATTTATTGCTGGTTGGGATGCAAAATGGTAAAATCACTTTGGAAGACAGTTTGGCAGCTTCTTAGAAAGCTAAACACAGTCTTATAGAATACAGCAATCATGCTTTCAGGTATTTACCCAACTAATTTGAAACTATGTCCACACACAAAAAAATTTACAAGCATATGTTTATAGCACCTTTATTCAAAATCACCAAAAATTGGAAGCAACAAAAGCTTCCTCCAATTAGTGATTGGATAAACAAACTGCGATACATCCATACAATAGAAAACTATTCAGCCATAAAAAGGAATGAACCATCAAGCTATGCAAAAACATGAATGAATTTTAAATGCATATTTCTAAGTGAAAGAAGTTAGTCTGAAAAGACTAAACTGTATAGAGATGGTAAACAGATTAGTGACTGCCAGAGGTTTGGGGAGGAAAGAGGGCTGGGTAGGAGAAGCTCAGGGGATTTCTTATGGTAGTAAGACTAATCTGTATGGTACTATAAGGGCGGATACATGACACTATGCAGTTTTCAAAACCCATAGAATTTTATAGTATGAAGAGTTAATATATACAATACCTAAAAAATAATTTAGCAAATTGGGAGATCCCAAGATGGAATGCAGATTGTGACAAAAGAATCAAATTATATTACAAATGCATGAAACAACTTCACTGAAGGGAGTTGGAGAAGAAAGTCTGACCTAAGTAACTTTAGAAATGAGTGGAGACTGTAAGACTACAGGAAAAAGGAACTGTACATAAGCACTGTGGACTCATTGATAAAGCTTTTTCCCATCAGGTATGGGTTAACAATTCTGAAATGACTGTACGTGTATACTGGAATGGAACATTTAAGTAAATGGATGGCAGGATGGTAGGAACCAGGTTTCTCACTGTTGGAGTAGGAGGTTACAGGCAAGCAAAGAAGAAGGCTTGAATGATCCATGTGGTGATGGATTAGAGTTGGTAGGATCAGTATGAACTCATGTTTATTCTGACATAGGTACAGATGGGTCGATACAGAAAGAGTTATAGGTATGCATATACACATATATACACAGGTTAGTACGCACACACGTATTTCTTTGTTGTGCCAGCTGAGAGGGTCTAGAAGTCACAAGAGCCACAGTAGCAACAAACACGCTTAGTACTCAGATCTTGATTTCTGGTCATATTCTCCAATAAAAGGAAACTAGGCTCTGTAAGAAATGACTGATTCTAGGGCTGGGGCAGGAAATAAATTAATCTGGACCATCTTGTAGGAGCAGAAGGTAAGTAAATGCTCACAAAACAAAACAAAAAAAGAACCACAATGATAGGGGTGTGGCTAAGAGATACAGCAACCAGCTGAAAGCATTCCCAGTGGCCAAAGTTGGAACAATTTTAGCAACCAAGTAAAGTAAGTAGTATGAGAGTATACCCAAAGCATAAAATAAATGTGCATGAATCCATACTGATGTAAGTAAATGATTGACTCAACAATAAATGGAGAGAATAGAAAAGTCTCCCCTGATGCAGAATGCCAAATAATTATGTAGATACTCTGTCCTCAAGGAGAGGGAGCATAGAACCCCACTCCATGATTGTAGGCTGTGCATGGTGACTTCCTTCCAAAGTGTACAGTTTGGAAAGTGTGAAACAAGAGTTACTTTACTGTGGAGAAACCTAGCAAACACTGTCTCAGCCAGGTGATCATGATTAACATCAACAGTGATAAGTCATGTTGATAATATGTACCACTGATGTGATGTGATGAAAAGGGAACTATCCCTGTGTGGTCTTCCTCCCCAAAATCCATTAAGTCCCATCTAATGAGGAAACCATCAGTTAAATCTCAACAGAGGGACATTCTACAAAATATCTGACCAGAACTCCTCAAAACAGCCAGTTGTCATAAAAAACGATTGTACTTTTCTCTTGAGAGCTTACAAGGTGGGGTAAAAGGGAGCAGACTTTACAACTATTATATTGCCACGTATTAAAATATATATATATATATATATATATATCACATTTTAAAAAATATCACTTTCAGCTCCATAAAGCTTTGTGCTGCATTGAGTAACCATAGTCATATACATGTATATGTGTTCAGCATGTCGTTAGTCTTTAATTCAGATAAAAGATGGAAAGTCTGCCTTCTTTCAAAAAGGACCCTGATGGAACAGCTTGGATGGAAAATACAACAACTCTCCCCTCTAAACTTGGATGCCTGTTTTCCCAAGTGGACTGCAAGGCCACTTTAGAGGCAGACATGGAACAAAGTAGACAAGCAGCCCAGAATTGAAGTCAGGACACCTGGGCTCTAATCCTGCCCCTTTCATTACTTAACTAGGAGTTTCACCTTAGGCAAATATTTTCAATATTGCTGAGTTTCTTATCTGGAAAATAAGGTGTTGAGCTAGATGATATATTAAACTAACGTAACTTAAAAAATGCCATGGATATGCTCCTTTCCTTTGAATAGCAGGGCTGAGATCTGGGCATTGTCTGTTCAGGACTGGCTGAGCTAACCCCTGACTTCTATGCTGAGCAGCAAGGATACAGCTCCAGACATGGAGAGGCCATTGCCCACCGGGAGGAGAGGAAATGGTCCAGGAACAATTGTTTCCATATGCATTTCCAGAGCTAGCTGAAACACAGGAGTGCTTTGGAGCCAGCAGGAAAGGGAAGCAATTTATCCTCTTTCACATCCTTCAGAGAGCTTCCTGGGGAGTTCATGACCTTGGTCCATCAAACACCTTTTCTTTGTATTATTTGTGAACTGGAGGCAGAAGCCACCTTAGGAGTTAAGGACATTCAATTCTGAATTCCACTACATTAACCTTGTTTAGAAGCATGGTTTGTAGACCAAGCTCTTTGTACACAGGTTTAGCAAAATCTGTTTAAACAGAATGTGGAAAAGTAATTTTACCTATGATATTAGGCAATGCTTATTAACATCATAGACAATGATGTGTGTGTAGTTATTGCGTTTTGCTTAGCCACAAATAATATTCACCTTGATAATAAATTTTGATACTTTGCTCATTGTATTATTTACTCCGATTGCAAATCAGCAGGCAAAATTTAGCAGTGCTTTTACTTCTTCCATTCAAGCACGTGAGTGTCCAATCAGTGATGTCTAAAATAGATAGAATATTCACTTTCTGACTTTCTTTTATATTTTCTTCCTAGACACAAGCTCATACCAACCCACTCCGTGCCAACACAGAGCGGGAGAAAATTGAATTCCCTCAAATGATATTTTAAAAAATTCCCACAGTATAATCATAAATGTATACAGAAAAAGAATAAGGCACCAATGGCCATGGATGTCCCACTGCCCACTGATATTTTTCTCCACCCCTCAATTGCACTGACCTTTGATTGCCATTTGGGAAATTTATTTTTAGTGATGCCTGAAGAAGAAGGCTGCATATAACGTTTTTTAAATCAATAGCTCTTCTTCTCACATATCTCAGGCTGCCACCAAGTGTTCTGGCTATTCTTGTTTCTAGCTTGATTCCACGGGCGTGCACAGCATAGGAGCAAAGGACCAACACTACCACTTCTACCTTCCAAATGGTATGAAATATACTGTCTTCAAACTATAACTAGGATGTCCCACTTAACTGCAAAGTATGGATTGATACTTAATAAATTATAGTGTCACAGGCAATAAAACAAGTTTGATTTTTTTATGAACATAACTAAAATTATGGCTTAGTTATTTTTAAGACTAAATGTATACCAGTAGTGACTACAAAAAAACCAATGGCCTTAATTTTTCAACTGAAGCTTGAGCGTAGACTAACGAGTGTTTAACACTCAATATAGGAAAATAGGAAAGGACATTTTCATCATCTGCCTTCATACCTGTATATTCTAGACTCGGGTTTATTCATGCTTATTTCTATCAAATTGTACTGTACCAGACAAGGTTTATACATCCTTTTGTCCAGATTAGCAGGAAACACAGTCTTCCTCCATCAAGGCCCTTCCTCCCATCAAAGTTACTTAGTTCTAAAGCTTCACCAAGTTTGGTCCATTTTGCTCCCGTCTTGAATCTGGAGCCAGAACTCAGGCATATCCTTTTGAGGTTGGTTGGTTCCACAACCCCTACCAGAAGGAGTTTACTCCAACAATAAGCCCTTGCACCAATTTTAGTATTCTTCTTGACCCACCTGGTTCCCCTACATGTACTCTGATCTTCAAAACTGGACAAATCAGTAACTCCTCCTCACCTTCCACTTGGATCCCTACCTGGGTCTCTTTCCCGGCAGTATGACCTGGACAGTTCCTAACACTTCTTGCTTCCAACAATCCATCCTTCCAGCTTCAAAACTTTCCTCATTATTCAGGGACTTTTCCTCTGTTCTGATGAAAATCAGTTTCCAGGTTAAAATTTCCAGGTAACATGTATAAGTAAAGGAGACTGCTGAAGAAAATGCCTTGGTTTAAAGGAAGTGGTTCCAAAGATAAGCTATAGGAGGTGAGAGGATTGCTGAGATTTGGGGAATAGGGCCCCAAACTACAGAGCTTTTTCATCTTTCTATGCATAGAGTTGGTTATGGCCAAAGATCCATCAAGATAAGTTTCATTACACCAGCTTTTCCCAGATATATTCTTAGAGTAGTGTAGTTGACACGAGAAACTACATTATTCCTTCCTTCCTTTTCTTTTTCTCTACTTGGCAGCTGTCATGGGGGTTGTCCTATAAATCTCCATTAGCAGTTTTATTACTGTTTCATGTATACTAAACATTTTCAAAATGGAATTCAAAGAAATAAAAAGGCAGCGGTCAGATCTTGATGGTCCTGGTATGTCCTGCAGTCTTTATGGAGCACTCGTGTAATTCTTCAACAAATAAATAAATACTGGCCAAGGATTCCAGATCGCTTGGAATAATACTCCTATCACTAAGAGGCAGTAAAGGGTATTGCTTATGAGTACCTGGTATACAGCCAGGCTGTTTGGGCAAAACATCTGCTTCTATCACATACACACTTTATAGCCTTGGGGCAGGCTAACTAAATTATGCATATTAGTATTCTTGATCTTTAAAGTGAGGGTGATAAAAATAGTACTTATCACATAGTGCTGTTTGAAGATTAGATGAGTGAATGTATGTGAAGTGCTTGGAAATGTGGCCTACGGTAAACACACAGTAAATATTTATTCTACCTAGAATGTGAAGTCCATGAGAGCCAAGATTTTTTTTTCTGCTTTGCTTACTTTTGCATCTCCAGAGTTTAAAAACAAAAGGGACTGCAATGAGAGGTGCTCAATAACTTATTGCTGGATTCAAATGAATGAATGAATACTATGTGGAATATTTAAGAAGCTCCCGTCTTGTTGAGACACAGCATCTTTAAGTAGATGACTTATTCAATTTCCATACAATTTGTTCTTCAGAAATCAACTGGAAGGGCATGGCAAGTGTTGCATCAAAAAACCAGTGCCTTAGGTTTTAGTTCATAATGAAAAGGGTGCCATAAGAAAGAATATCGTAAAACTAAAACAATGTTTAAAAAAAGAATGAAAGAAAACCAAACAGCTAAAATATCCTAATGTTTAGCGCACACTCTTCCAGTGTAACTGCACACAGCAAATTTCTTATAGGTTGGTGGGACGAATCACAAAGGAGCATTGCTTCACTGAGGAGGATAAGAACCTAAGACAGTTACTACCAACATCTGAAGAATAATTCTTTGAGGAGCTTCAGGTTTGCCACTGACATCCTCTTAACCCCTGGGATTTAGACAGGAGACGTAACCAGGTGTAGCATACTGAAGACTTTAATAAAGGAAAACCCAAGTCTTTCAATATATTTTAAACAGGATGTTGCTTTCCTAGATTGAGCATGTCATGTACCACAAGAGGTACACTGGTCTCTCCTGAAAACAGCCCTACAAAATAGGGTTGATGAGAAAAGAGGTAACAGGGCCTGACAACTAGAGAATTGGGTTGCCTTTGGTTACCAGATGTCTAATTTTTTCTTTCTTTTTTAGTGTTGTTGTTCTTTACTTTGATCAGAATCATGTCTAGGAACTGGACCATCAATATGAGAATAGCAACAACCTGATTCTGTTGGAATGGTTCTCAAGGAGAATTGTTAGTTACCAGCATTTGGGGAGCTTACTGTGTTTCAATAAAAGCAAGCATTAAAAAATAATGATACAGAATAACTTTAAGAGATGACTGTGTGGCAAATAGGTCGTTATTCACTTAAGAGATACCCTTAATCGTGTCATTAGCCCCCCTATGAATACATGAATTCAGATACTCAAAATGTTATTTTATCAAGGCTCTTAATCTTTCTCTCTCTGTTTATGTCTCTCTCTCTCTCTCACACACACACACACACACACATGCACATACCCTAAGTGTATTGTAATATGATGCTGAAGCTAGATAAAAGCAGTTTTTACCTTTCTAGAGAAATCCAGAAATATGAGTTCCTATGATTAGGTGTGCTAAATGGTCACACTGTGCTATTATGGATCCTAAATTTTTATAAGCATCAAATTCATCATATAATTTGTTACGTTTCATTTCCTGGAAACAATAAATCCAGTGCATTCATTAATGTGCCATCTTACACATACCTAAATGCAACCATTATGTTAAACAATTTCAATTATTTTAAAAGATATATTTGGGGAAAAAAACTTGTCTCTGGGTCCCATTTAAAATGAATCATCATAATTTAAACACAAATAATGAAGGACAATGCTATTGACAAATTGAATCATATAATATGTTTCAAGAAATGAAAATTCAAAGAAAATAATCTTAGAAGATTCTTTATTTTTGTTATTTGAGGAGAGTTTTTTCTGGACAATGTTAGAAATTTTTAATTTAGTCTTTATTGTAGTCAGAACATTTCCAATGGCCAATGAGGGGCCACTCTCAAATTTAAGCAACAAACAAATATAGCTGTTCAAAAACACTGAGAAATCAGGTAGGGCTGGATTAATGTATTCAAATGTGATCACATCACATCTCTCAATCAATCTCTCTCACACGCACACGCGCGCGCGCACGCACACACAGAGTTCTAGTTATCTTTCTATTGACATCATTCTTAGGACAACTTTTTCAGAGTGGCCAGGCTGGGCACTAAAGTGTGTTGCCCAAAACAATTCCCAAATATTATTAACTGGGTTGAGGGTTGCTTACAAATGTTGTTATTGTTGTTAGGTGACTTCAGGTTGGTTGCTACTCATAGTGACCCTAGGTACAACAGAACAAAACACTGCCCGGTCCTGTGCCATCCTCACAATCATTATGTTTGAACCCATGGTTGCAGCCAGGGTGTCAATCCATCTCATTGAGGGTCTTCTCTTTTGCTGACCTTCTAACTTACCAAGCATGATGTCCTTTTCCAGGAACTGGTCCCTCCCAAAGTACATGAGATGAAGTCTGGCCATTCTTGCTTCCAAGGAACACTCTGGCTGTACCTCTTCCAAGACAGACTTGTCTGTTCTTCTGGCAGTTCATGGTGTATATTCAATATTCATCGCCAACACCATAATTCAAAGGCATCAATTCTTCAATAGTCTTCCTTATTCATTGTCCAACTTCTACATGCATATGAGATGATTGAAAATATCATGGCTTGGGTCAGGCACACCTTAGTCCTCAAAGTGACATCTTCACTTTTCAACACTTTAAAGAGGTCTTTTCCAGCAGATTTGCCCAATACAATATGTCATTTGATTTCTTGACTCCTGCTTCCATGGGTGCTGATTGTCGATCCAAGTAAAATGAAATCTCTGACTACTTCAATCTTTTCTCCATTTATCATGATGTTGCTTATTGGTCCATTTGTGAGGGTTTTTGTTTTCTTTATGTTGAGGTGTAATGCATACTGAAGGCTGTAGTCTTTGATCTTCATCAGTAAGTGCTTCAAGTCCTCTTCACTTTCAGCAAGCAATGTTGTATCATCTGCATATCGCAGGTTTTTAATGAGTCTTCAACCAATTCTGTTGCCACATTTTTCTTAGTATGGTCCAGCTTCTCGGATTATTTGCTCAGCATACAGATTGAATAAGTATGGTGAAAGGATACAACTCTGATGTACACATTTCATGCCTTTAAACCATACAGTATCCCCTTATTCTGTTCGAACGACTGTCTCTTGGGCTATGTACAGGTTCTACATAAGCACAACTTAGTGCTCTGGAATTCCCATTCTTTGCAATGTTATACATAATTTGTTATGATCCATACAGTCAAATGCCTTTGTATAGTCAATAAAACGTAGGTACACATCTTTCTGGTATTCTCTGCTTTCAGCCAAGATCCATCTCACGTCAGCAATGATATCCCTCGTTCCACATCCTATTCTGAGTCCAGCTTGAATTTCTGGAAGTTCCCTATCAATGAATTGCTGCAACCATTTTTTTAAAATTATCTTTAGCAAAATTTTACTTGCATGTGATATTAATGATAGTGTTCAATAATTTCCACATTCTTTTGGATCACCTTTCTTTGGAATAGGCACAAATATGTATCTCTTAAAAGTTGGTTGGCCAGGTAGCTGTCTTCCACATTTCTTGGCATAGACAAGTGAGCCCCTCCAGCACTGCATCCTTTTGTTAAAACATCTCAGTTGGTATTCCGTCAATTCCTGGAGCTTTGTTTTTCGCCAATGCCTTCAGTGGAGCTTGGACTTCTTCATTCAGTACCATCGGTTCTTGACCATATCCTACCTCCTAAAATGATTGAACATTAACAAATTTTTGGGGAGACAGTGACTCTGTGTATTCCTTCCATCTTCTTTTGATGCTTCCTGTGTCATTCAATTTTTTGCTGATAGAATCCTTCAATGTTGCAGCTCAAGACTTGAACTTTTTCTTCAGTTCTTTCACCTTGAGAAATGCCAAGTGTGTTCTTCACTTTTGGTTTTCTAACTCTAGGTCTTTGCACATTTCATTATAATACTTTGTCTTCTCAAGCCATCCTTTGAAATTTTCTGTTTAGCTCTTTTACTTCATCATTTCTTCCATTTGCTTTAGCTGCTCTATGTTCGAGAGCAAGTTTCAGAGTCTCTTCAGACATCCATTTTGGTTTTTATTTCTTTCATGTCTTCTTAATGACCTTTTGCTTTCTTTATGTATGATAACCTTGATGTCATCCCACAACTCCTCTGGTCTTCGATCACTAGTGTTCAATGCATCAAATCTATTCTTGAGATGGTTTCCAAATTCAGCTGGGATATACTTATCTTATTTTGGTTCTTGTGGAGTTGTTTTAATTTTATTCAGCTTCAACTTGAACTTCCATATGACCAATTGATGATCTGTTCTGCAACTGGCCCCTGGCCTTGTGCCTGAAGATATCGAGGTTTTCCATTGTCTCTTTCTACAAATGTAGTTGATTTGATTCCTGTGTTTTCCATTCAGTGAGGTCCACGTGTCTAGTCACTGTTTATGTTATCCAAAACTGGTATTTGCAATGAATAAGTCGTTGACCTTGCAAAATTCTTTCATTCCATCTCTAGCGTTGTTTCTATCATCAAGGCCATATTTTCCAACCGACAGATATTTGGTGGTGCTTACAAATAGTCAAATAAATTTGGCACATATTTGGTTAATCGACATTATACTGTTTACTTTACTAGAGGCTTCCCTAAGCCTTTAATACAGTCAAATGCTGATGAACCTCCAATAGGGTAGGGATCATGCTGTGCAACAATTGCCAAAATTACCTGCCACAGAATCCTTTTCTTTTCCTTTTACTGAGGCAGATCTCATAGCAGTGGTGTGACAAGGAAATACGTAAGGAAGGGCACAATAAACTACATCAGCAGAGTCACTCTCAGTCTCAGTTCTCTGCCCCATTTTCTTGGTGGCTTGGTTTGTTCTTTGGGGACAGTCATAATGTTTAAAATGGCCTCCTTATCAGAGTCATGTGAGAGAGCTCCACAAACCCCACACACCTTCCATCAGAAGCGGGTGTGTCTCCAGTCCCTACAGGCTTATTTAGTCTTAAAACGCTATTAGAGATATGTATATGTGTGCCTGTGTGTCTGTGAGTGTGTGAAGTTGCTAGAACAGATGGATGTCTAAAGATTAGTGACTCACCTGCTTATCTCACTAAAAGAGATCAACCATTTGAGATTAACCATTTTTTCCAGCCACATCCTGCTAAGACAAATGCGTCACTCATGGCAAATTTTAAAACACAACATAAAATCTATGGCCATACCAACACTTACTTTATAATCTAACATAGTTTTATAACTTGTGTCTCTCTTTACTCTAGGGGAAAATTTCTAATAATATTTTGTTAGAAAAATCCCTGTATGTAAGATGACAGTATGATTTTCCTCATCATCCATATTAGATGAACAGAACATTAAGAAATTTCTCATATGTGGAGAACAAAGCTCATTCAAAATAAAACAGGAGATGGGGAGAATTGACTTATATTTCTTCTTCATAACATATTTCAATCACATCAATGACATTTTCCAAAGAATTCATAGATATTCTGTATTACAGATTCTACTATATTTGCATAACTTGTTTTGCATTTCTTGGCAAGATCCAAAGCTTTCTCAGTTTTGTATATTTGGTTGTTATTCTGATCACAGGGAATGCGTATGTTTTGAATCAGAGGGTAAGGTGAAAGAAAGCAAGTGTGGGAGAGTTCAGCATCTAATTTACCACGAGGGTAGCAACTGACTCTAGAATATCTTTCTATTCCCTGTGCTTAGCAAAATACTTGATATCTTAGTTACCTAGTGCCAGTGTAACAAAATATCACAAATGGGTGGCTTTAAAGAAAAGGAATTTATTGTCTCTTAGTTTTGGAGGCTAGAAGTCCAAATAAAGGCATCAACTTTAGGGGAAGTTCCCTCTGTCGGTTGTCCTGAGTGTTACTTGACATTTTCTGGCTTGTAGACAATTTCCAAGTGGTCTCTTCCCCCTGAGTGTGTGTGTGTCTCTTGTCTGTTTTTCCTTTTTATAAGACACCACTCAAAGGATTAAGTTTAGGACCCACTCATAACCTACTCTGGTATGACCTCATTAACATAACAAAAGAAAACCTCTATTTCCAAACAGGGCTATTTTTTCAGGTACGGGGTGTGTGTATATATATATATATATATATATGTATATTTATACAAGGGTATAAAAATAAAACTTTTGGGGGGGAAGGCAAAATTCAATTCATAACACCTGGATTTAGTAGAACTTTAATAAATAATCTAATTGAAGTAGAATTTGGGTTTTTGATTCAAAGCATGCTTCTGCAGTTTGGCTCAAATGGGTTCAGATTCTGACTTATCATGTGAGTCCGCCAATGCCCATTTACTAGTTTGGATTATGCTCCTTACTTTCCATAAGCTGATCTGCTGGCTGGTGATTTTTCTAGATTTCTCTTTTTCTCACCATCATTCTAACCATTACTATTTTCAATATTTTTATTATCTATTTTCAGGTAATGTGACAACAGATCACTTTCCACTAGGCATCTGCAGTTATAGTGTTAAGCATTTCTTCTATCAAGCATCAATTCAAATCGTTTAAAAAATATAAAGAGAATGGCCAATCTCTTTACACACAATGATCTAGTGAGAGATATTAAAAATCTAAGGTTATTGCATTCAAGAAAGGTCTAGAACTAACAAACTAACATTGCCATTTTCCATAAACTACATTGTAAAATATTGTAATGAAATGTCTCCTGTAATATTAAGAAATGAAATAAGTAAACCTACAAAAACCCAGGTTCCTGGCAAACTAACCACAAATTTACAGAATTGAAAGGATAGGCTCAATGTATTTAATATGCTACATAATGACTGTAGTTATGCTTCATTTTATAACTAGTAAGTGAGATTTGGAGCCCTGGTGGTGCAGTGGTTAAGAGCTCGGCTGTTAAAAAAAAAAAGGCTGGCAGTTCAAATCCACCAGCTGCTGCTTGGAAACCCTACGGGGCGGTTCTACTCTGCCCTAAAGGGTCACTATGAGTCAGAATTGACTGGACGGCAACAGGAACTGAGACTTATTAAACACATACATATCAATTTACATTTCATAATATGCTTACTGAAGAATCAGTGCCAGATGCCATCGAGTCAATTCTGACTCATTGTGACCCCAGGTGTGTCAAAGTAGAACTGTACTCCATAGGGTTTTCTAAGGCTGATTTTTCAGAAATAGATCACTAGGTCTTTTTTCTGAGGCACCTCTGGGTGGACTCTAACCTCCGACATTTTGGTTAGTAGTTGAGTGTGTTCACCATTTGCACCACCCAGGAACTCCATGCTTACTGGAGAGAAATGGTTTAATAAAGTTTTACTTATGTACCCACCTTCCTGTTGTTGTTTAGAAAGGCCATTATATTTGTGGTTTAAAATCACATTCCAAGCTTCGCTACTTTGTAATATCATTTTTGTAACACATTTCCCTCATATTTATTCTTCTTAGTAAGTTTATTTCAAATTCTACTTCATATTTTCTTTTCTAGGAATTTCTACTGATTTTAATTCTTCTAAAACATTTCTGAATTGTAATTACTGACCTCTAGTGTATAGGGTCTCTATGGGTCGGAATGGACTCAACAGCAGCGGGTTTGGTTTCTGGTTTAGTCCTGTATACAGAGGGCAGTGGTGGCTCAGGGGTAGAATTCTCATCTTCCGTGCTGGAGAACTGATTCTGGCAAGGCCACCACAGGGTAGCCACCACCTGTCTGTCAGTGGAGATATGCAAGTTATTATAACATTAAACAGATTTCAACAGAGTTTCCAGATTCAGAAAGACTAAGAAGAAAGGCCCAGTGATCTACTTCAGAAAGATTAGTCAGTCACAACAGTTCGATCCCATTCTGTATAGGGTCCTCATAAGTTGAGGGCCAACTCAACAGCAGCCAACAACAACAGCATCCCTGTATACATTACTTAGCTGTAAATTTTCTCTAGAAAAAGCACTATGTGAAGGCTCCTTTATAAGTCTCTCCATTCCCATTGGAAATGCCACCATTTGTACTTCCAGTCTCTTAAACTCTTGCTGCTCAAAATGTAGTCCTGGGGCCAGCAGTATAGGCATTGCCTGTGGGTATGTCAGAAATGCAAAATGCCAGGCCCTCCCCAGACCTCCTGAATCAGAATTATCATTTTAAGGAGATTGTCAGATGACTTGTATGTGTAATAAAGTTTGAGAGGCAGTATCTTAGAAGATTTTCCAGGAGTCATTAAAGATCATCAGATAGTTTTTGAATTGCCAAGTCTACAACTTGCATATAGTTTTCTGAAATACTTTTTAGTACATATTTAAATGTCCCTACCATTCTACCACAGGATCTTGTCTTAGTCTGTGTTCTCTAAGACAAAACCAATACACATACACATATATATATATGTGTATTGGTTTTATCATATATACATGTGTGTATATATATATATATATAAAGAGAGAGAGATTTACCATATTTTAATGCAAATAATGCACACTCTCAGCATTTGTTTGGTGGCTGCGCCCTCCCCCCACAAACTATTTTTGTAAGTATGCTATGCTAGTTTCTTTTTTACAGCAACATGTAGAAGAGGACTGGCACGGCAGCACTTGTGAGGGTGCTTTGTCGGGGAGAGTGCGGCTGACAAACAAATGCAGAAGGTGCATTATTTGTGTAAAAATGTGGTACTTAGTTACTTCAAGGAAGTGGCTCACACCATTGTGGGGGCTGGCAAGTCCCAAATCCACAGGTCAGGTGGTAGGCTGGAGACCTCTGCTAGCTCACAGGATTGTAGCGGCTGGCAAATCCAAAATCTGCAGGTCAGGCTGCAAGCCAAAGACTTCTGCAGACTTACATCCCCGAATCAGAGGTCAGGCAATGAGAAGAGTGGATGGTCAAGAGAGAGAGAGACAGAGACAGAGACAGAGACAGAGAGATTTGCCAGAACATCCATTGACATACGAGAGGCAGTCCACACCCTCAAGGAAACTCCCCTTTCAACTGATCGGCTGATCGTATTAGATCACATCATGGAAAGTGATTACATTATATTACATTATGGAAGAACAACCAGTCAGGTGTCTGCCAAACCACTGAGAACCATAGCCTTGCCAAGCTGACACAAAATATTAACCATCACAGAGCTCTTAGAGGGGCAGGAGCAAATTAGACTAGATCTGCAAATGTGTCCCTTGTCTCTATTCCCTAAAGCCACCTCAAGTTGAATGATAATTGGATGCCACTCTGTCTTTTGAAGCTTCTTCAAATGACCGGTTATAATTATTTCAGGAAATAGTCTCCAGGCTGTTCTTTTGTTTCCTTTTTGATTGAATGTTACTCTGCTTTTTATGTTTAACCTGTATCCACTTCAGGAACGTATTATTTATGATTGAACCAAACTCCCTTTCTTGGAGCTATTTGTTCTCCACTTTTTGTAATCTGCCAGTACATAATACGCAGATATAAACGTTCAAAGCAGTAAGATATGGGATATACATAGCATAACCAAGTTGGTGTTGGGGACACTATCTTAGAACTCACAGCTTTCCTTAACTGGTAATTGTATAGCGCTGCAAAGCACTGCTATTTGTTGTAACTAATATATACACATCTATATTCGCTGGACTGAAAACTCTATGAAAGCAAAGAATCTCATCAGCTCATCACTCCAGTGACCAGCACAGTGCTTGCAGAGTAGACACTCAAACAATAATGAAGTAAATTGTATTATCCTCTGTTCATTCTAAACCACAAAGGCTTAAAATATACTGAGTTAAACAGAGGTAGTAATTCTTTTGAAGTCTAAAACGCATGAGTTCATAATAAACCAAAAGAACTTTTGATGGTTCTGTCTCTTCATACCTAAACAAAATAAGGAATGGGAAAAATAGTTCTGCTAATTTCTTCTCCTTGACATTTAAACACTGACTAACATTACACCCAGGTAGCTGGGTAAATCAAGCTCACGGAAATACCAAGGTTTATCTTTAAAAATATAATTCCCTATCACTCTTAAAAATCACATTTCAGAATTGACACAGAATGTACTTTGCAACACAAGTGAGTCAGCAGACATCAAATAAAAACACCCACAAGCACGGATGCAGATCTCAAATCCCGCAGCTAATAAACAAGGTTTAAAGGCCTTAATAGCCTCCAGCATCTGGGAGAACATAAGGGGGTGGAAGAAAAATGCTTCAACTTTCCCATAACCCTGTGCTCCAATCATTTCCAATACTTCCCACCCACTCAGCTAATTTACTAAAAGCTTACTCGTACGGAGGACAGGAATAAGAGTTCCTCAGAGCAATAAAACTCAGACAGTGAGTTTTAAAATTAGAGGAATAAGCAGACTTTCAGCAAGAGGTACATGACATTTCATACTTCTGAAAAGTCTTCAGCCAGACAGAAGCACCACACTGCCTCTTATATTAGCCTTGATAGCAACCAGCTGTGGCTCAGCTAAATTCACACATCACCAAGGGACAACACGGGCTTTGGGCTACCTAGATTGAGTCTTTCACAGCTGGAAAGAGTGTAAACCAAGCAGAAAGTATATGTATGATTCCTAAGAAACCTTTGCTTTCATTCATTTCATCTCCCAAATATGCCGTCCCCGTAATAGATTCTACTAGTAGCCTGTCTAATCACCTCCAAGCATCCACACAAATCCCAGAGACATCAGTATGTGTTTTATTGCCCAGGTTTCTACTGAAAATCCTGCCTAGGTACCAATATCTAAAAATACTCCAAAACCCTGTTCCTTTTCCTGATGCTTTTTCTGAAAAAGCATTCTAACCAGTGCTTCTATGCAGTGGAATTCTGGAAGGATGGTTTTGTCTGTTCTGTTCATCAACATCAATTAATGTTATGTTCGACATCACTCACTATGCATATGTGCATAAGTGTGTTTGCAATTCACCCTGGAAAAGGTAAGACAGAAAAATAGTAACTTGTATTCACACAGCATGCTTTGCCTCTATTGATCTCAGGTGGATTAAATGAAATGATCTAATTCCACATTCTAAGCTTCCTGTAAAATTAAAAGGAACATTTTCCCTATTTTGAATTTACAGAGCGTCTGGCTCTGCTATTGTTTTCAGTCACATCTACGATCAGGTTAACCTGTGTGCCATCCTTCTGACATGGCTCACTTATTCCTCAGGTGCTCCCCAGCCAAGTCAATCCAAGGGACTGGCTTTGGTTTAACAGAATTTTTTATCTTTTGTCTTGAGTCCTTACAATTTTTTTAACAAGATATTGTGTCTCACACACACACACACACCCTTTTAATTGTTTTTTTTTCTCTTCTCCTACCTCCCATTTTTGATTTCTGGATCTCTCTTTACCACGAATTTCTGAGCACTTCCAAGCCTTGGCACCCTTGCCCTCTGGTTAAATGCTGCTTACTATTCCATTGAGAATCAGACCTTATAATTCAACAATGAGAAAAGCCTGTTGTCTGGAAAGGAAGATGAGCTTAAGGGAAGTTTTAAAGAGTCACGCAGACAGAGTGCTTTTTATTGTTTGAGTAAACCCCATTGCTTTCGCATCTTCTTTTACAAATTAGGGCCTTTGTGAATTTCAGGAGAGAATTATGGTTGCTGCAAAAAGAAGGCATAATAGTGCTTAAGATAAAAGCCTTTCATTTTAAATAGAGATGAGAGAACCTTAACTCCCATTCAATTAGTGTCACTTTATTTAGTTTGAGAAAATACCATCTGAAATGCAAATAATAGCCTATTTCTTGTATTCTTAGTTCTCTAGCGTGTGGCTTCTTAACTGTTCTGACGTGCCTTGTGTACAAATTATATTAAATTGTATTTCAATTAAACAAAGAGCACTGAATATCTACTCTATCTAAAGCCCACACAATAATGTACCAGAAAGTCCTGGTCTTCAGGAAGCTTACAGTCTAGAGGAGCCCCCCACAAACCCCCACCGTGAGGAGCGGTGAAGGCGAGCAGGTGTTTCTGGTTCGAGTCCTGGCTCTGCATCACTAGATGTGTTACCCTTGGCAAGTTATTCAAATGCTCTCTGTCTCAGTTCCTAATTTTTACCCTGTGTGTCAGAGTAGAACTGTGCTCTGTAGGGTTTCCAAAGGCTGATTTTTCAGAAGTAGATCACCAGGCCTTTCTTCCAAGGTGCCTCCAGGTAGACTCAAACCTCCAACCTTTTGGTTAACAGTGCATTAACTGTTTGCAGCCAGGGGCTCCTATAGGATCATAATGAAGATTAAATAAGATATTGTCTATATTATGTTTAGTGCCATTCTAGCATATGATTACAGCCCAATAACTGTTAGTTATTATTAAAGGAAGATAAGATGTTGAATGACTATAATTCAACATCTTTTTTCACATTGGGCACCACATTTAGTAGTTTTACGTGTTTACTCATTTTATACTTAAAATAATGCTATATTCTTATCTCCATTTTATAGATGATTAAACTGAGGCTCATAGAGATGAAATAAGTTTTCTCAAGGTCGTAGAATCAGTGAAAAGACAAATGAGAAATTTTGAACTGAAATTTTTTTTTAAATTGTATTATGGACCACAAAGAAAAAAAAATATAACTTCAGATAAAGATGCAGACAGGCATGTCAGAAAGGATCTGAGACTTGAACAAAGGGTAGTGTTTTAACGAGCAGATGAGTGCCCAAGAATCTGCAGATAGGGTAGGGGAAACAAGAAGAAGAAAGGTAGAAAATTTTAGAGAATTCTTGGAAATGTCATATAACTCAACCTGCCTGGAACATACAATATCTAGGCAGTGTAATTATTTATATACCCTTACTATTTAGTACCTACAATGCCCAATTAGGACAGAACGCATCATACTAGGAACTCAGATGGTATTTATTCACTGGTTTAATGGTAAGGGCTGGAAAGATAGAGCAAGCCAAGCCTGGAAAAATCTTAAGTGTTAAGCCAGTAAGTGATATAGACAAGGGAGAGCCATAGCAGGTTTTTAGGAAGGTCCTCAGTGCTCAGCTTGAATTAGGAGAAGGAAAAATTGGAGGCCACTGGGAATGGTAACGAGAATTTATACTCAAGGAGTGAACACAGAAGGGGTAGAACAGATTGCATTCTTATCTGATATTTGAGTGTTTCCTGAAATTTTAATTTATTATTAATAGGCTTTCTTCTTTATAATCTAGAGTCCCTGGGTGGTGGAAATGGTTAAGTGCTTGGCTGATAACAAAAAGGTTAGAGGTTTGAGTCCATGCTTTGGTGCCTCAGAAGAAAGGCCTGGCAATCTACAGTATTTTTACAAAAATAATGCACATATTATACTTTTTTCTTCTTTTTCCACTGCACCCTCCCCACAGTGTGGTATTTTTATAAGCATGCTATTTTTTTTTTTTTTTTTTTTTACATGTTGGAGGTTCAAGTCCACCCAGATGTGCCTCGTAAGAAAGGCTTGTCAATCTACTTCTAAAAAATGAGCCATTGAAAACCCCATGTAGCACAGTTCTACTCTAACACACATGGGGTCACCATGAGTTGGAGTAGACTTGACAGAAGCTGGTGGTGGTGGTGGCACATTCTTTACAACAGTTTTAGATTTACAGAAAAATTGAGCAGACAGTTCAGATTTTCCACATACATCACCACCACCACCCCTGCTCACACAGTTTTCCCTATTATGAACAGCTTACATTAGTATGGCATATTTATTATAATTAATGAATCAATATCGATACACCGTTGTTAACTAAAGTCCATACTTCATTCACATTTTCTTAGTTTTGACCTAATGTTATTTTTATGTTCTAGGATCCCATCCAGGACATCATATTACATTTAAATGTCATGTCCCTTATGCTCTTCTTGGCTATGGCAGTTTCTTACATTTTCCTTGTTTTTGGTGACCTTGACAGTTTGGACGAGTGCTGGTATTTTGTAGGATGCCCACTGTTGGAATTTGTCTGTTTTTCTCATGATTAGAGTGGGATTATGGGGTTTAGGAGGAAGACGTCAGAGGTAAAGTGCTATTTTCTTGACATCATAGCAAGAGTACATAGTATCAACATGATTTATGATTGTTTATGTTGACCTTGGTCACTGGCTCAAGTCCTGCATTTTTTAAGAACAAAATATCTAGGCACGTACCTAATACTGACAGAAGAATAGTTAAGAGTTCAGATTGGACATATTAGGATTTGATGTCTGGTTCTGTTACATAATAGTGTAATATTGGACAAGATAACTTACTTCTTTAAGCCTGAGCTCCCTCATCTATAAAGTATAACTTGTAATATCCATGTCATAGAATTCTTTTCAGGATTAACAATTATATAAAAGGCATAGCACAGTGCCAAACTTTTAGTATGTTCCTCAAAAATAGTAGCTATTATCAATATGTATACTTTTTTCTCATGTAAACATTTATATTATCATACATTAAAATGAAATAACTGGACTGGGGTAAAACCGTCTTTAAAACTGGATCTCCATTTTCTGTTCAGATTACTAGACAGAGGATTTGTCATCTGGTTACATTGAAATCAATTTCTGAGAGAATTAAAATGAGCAAGTAAGAGCAACTGAAGATCTGGGTTCAAAACTCACTTGCCTACGGGAACCAAGTCGGTCACAGATGAACATAAATTGAACCAGATGAGACTAAGATGCAATGGTATCGATGGCTGCTGCAGAATGTGTGCTGTAACTAATGGAATTCAACCTTAAAAATGTTTGCTGCCCAAATAAAATGTCTGGGGTGTGTAGATATGCAGCTCTTTGAAGTACAATGTCATGGTTTAAACCAACCTTTTTTTACTGTGACCCACAGTAAGAAATAAATTTCGTGTCACAGAACAGCACATATGTAGATGTATCCCCAAAATAAATTTTCTAAAGCAATGTTGTTGTTCTTGTTGGGTGCTGTCGTGTCAATTCCAACTCATAGCGACCCCAGGTGACAGAGAAGAACAGCCCAAAAGGGTTTTCTTGGCTGTAATCTTTATGGAAGCAAATATACTTAAGACATATGAATCCTATTAATAGTCTCTATTCTGTTCCATTCTATTCCACTAGATTTCTTTATATTCCCTTCATTCCTACTCTACTGTTTTCTATCCTATTCTATACCATCCTATCTCATTCAAATAAAATCCTGGGGCCAGGTTCTCTAAATTTATTTCTCTAGCCTCTAATGGGTCACAACCCAGAGTTTACCAAACTCTGTTTTATAGCAGTAAATTTAAAAAAAAAAAAAAATTGTTTGCACTCCTGTAGTTGGTTGACTACAGGGTTCTCAAAAACTCATGTCTATCTAGAACCTCAGAATGTGACCTCGTTTGATACTAAGGTATTTGCAGATGTAATTATTTAAGGATTTCAAGGAGAAATTATTCTAGATTTAAGATAGCCCCAAATCCAATGACTGGTGTCCCTACACGAGGAGAAGAGGATGAAGAGAAGTATAGAAGACTATCTGAAGACAGACGCAGAGATTGGAATTATGCTACCACAAGCCACAATGCCAGGAATCACCAGAAGCTGAAAGAGGCAAGAAGAAGCCTTCCCTAGAGTCTTTGAATGGAGTGTGGTCCTGCCGAAAACTTGATTTTGAACTCTAGCCTCTAGATTGTGAGAGAATCAATTTCTGTTATTTTAGGCCACCAATTTCGTGGTAATTTCTTATAGCAGCCAAAGGACTAATACAACTCCCATCGATAAATTTTTCTGAAAATGATACCCAGATATGTGTATTTATTCATAATCATATATATCCACTACTGTTAACATGCTTATTAAATGTTATGTTTTAGATAAAATTATAAATAGAAGTGATAATATTTTTTCCACACCACAGCACAATAATTAATCTTATATACACCTTGGTGAGTTCTAAGCTCAGCTCCCTCAATTTACCACTTGTATGGCTTTAAGCCAGTGACTAAACTCTCTAAACTTAGAATTTGTCATCTGTAAGTTGGGAATATGTATTTCATAGTTGGGTTGGGGTACTTTAAAGCAAATGACATAGTGCTTGATCTCCCCACTAGTAACTAATATTATTTTAAAATCAATATTAACTGAACAAATTCTTATCGACTACCTCCTATGTACCAGGCACTGTGAGAATGCAAAAGTCAATAAAAGATAAGATGTGAATATGATGACGATGACAATGATAATGATGAGGTAGAAGACGATGGAAGATGAAAAGATGGAAGAATGAAGAGAAAGAGGAAAAAGACAATCTAGTGGGAGATCAACTCATAAATATTATAAAACAAGGCAGAATACATCACATCTTACCACTGTGTCTAAACTTTAAGGTGAAATAATTTTGAATATATGTGTGCAATCATGAATGAATGAATGAGCTGAAATCTTTGTAGTTGCCACATAGACATCCAGTTTCTGTTACAGTCTTGCCACCAATAGATGTCATATGTTGTATACCCTTCATTAATGCCACATGGCTATTTAAAATGAAAAATAAATGTGATCTCTAAAATTCTCAGCTTAATCTGTGAAATTAAAAAACGACGTATCAAAGTGTCCATTTCTGAGTTCTGGTAAAGTGGTGCTCTAGGCAGAAGCACCATGCCATCCCTCCACAGCAAAGATCCAAAAAACTAAGCCGAACAGAGAATACAACAATCCTGAAACCCTAAAACATCAAATGAAGAGATAAAGAACTCAGCCAAGCACCAAATGGAGTGAGAAAACTGACAGAGAA
>NW_004443949.1:23721458-23723044 GCF_000243295.1 Trichechus manatus latirostris | reverse complement strand
CTTCTTTTGATTTCTTCCTTTCCTTTCACCACCTCCCCCTCCTTTCGCTCAAGTACCTCGCTCCATGCACCATCTTTGCTTCTTCCTGAGGGGCTGCAGAGCTCTGGTAATTTGTGATAATATACGCTTTCCCACTCCCTACTCTTCTTCACCCACATTCGGCCTCCTCTGCTTCCCACGGACAGTGTCTTCTCCGAGAAACACCAGCCCGCACTAGCTGGCTCTCTGAGTGCAATTTGTTGGCTGCTACTCTTGCTTTTTTTTCTGCTTCTTTTGACTTCCTCCTTACCTCTCACCACCTCCCCCTCCTTTTGCTCAAATAACTGGCTCCTTGCACCATCTTTGCTTCTTCCTGAGGGGCTGTGGAGCTCCATTCGAGTGTGGAGCTGCTTCCCGGTCTGGGATGCCGTGCTGGTGGGATCCCGGGGCTTTTGTTTCTTTGTTTTGAATTGTTTGTTTGTTTTCTTTTCCTTTTCTTGAGTTGGGAGCCCTTTCTGGCCAGGTGGTGCTGTGTGCCAATGAGACTTCCCCCTCGGCTTGCACAGATGTGCATAGGCATTCCTGAGGGCATTTCTTTATCTGTTGGTTTTTTTTTTTTTTTCTGTTTTTTGGGGGGCCTTTCTTGTTCTTTTTTTTTTAATTTGTTTTGTTTTCGTTTCCTTCTTTTTCCCTTTTTGTCTATCTTCATTGCTCAGTTTCTCGTCTCTCTATATCTTCCTTCTCTTTCTGTTCCCTGAATACCTGGCGTTGTATACCTCTACACCTTCTAGCCAGGCTGCACTGCAACACCTGACAGCGACTTCCCCAGACCTCATAGCTGCACTGGTGGGATCCCTGGGAACTTTGCGGTTCTTTAACATTTCCGATTTTTATTTTTTCATTCTTTTCTTCCTCTTGCCCTTTCTGTTCTTCTCCATTTCATAGTCTCATTTCTCCTCTCCAACAGCAAGCTCCCCTAGCATTCTTTTTTGTTTGTTTGTATGTTTTTCGCTCCTGTTCCTCTCTCCTGTCTCCCATATCCATCTTAGCTCCACACATAACAATCTCCCCGCTTCATCCTGCCTACCTGCACCATGCACTTGACATCACACCACCAAGCAGCAAAGGCATGACCTACTGGAACCTGCCCTGCACTGATAACCAACCCACTCTGGTGGCTGTAGTAAGTGCCACAAATAACCCGTCCCAGTAACTCCTCTTCAGCTACACCTGCCCTGCTGTACCGTATCTGAGTGACAAACCCCACCAATTCGAGAAGGAGGCGAAAACTACTGTGCCCACAGATGAGCAAACAACAAAGAACACAGTCTGCCTGCTCAGACACAGTCAACTTTAAAAAAAAAAAAACAAAGGGGATGAAACAAACAAATCTACAATCAATAAATGAGAAGAATAACTACTGAATGCCCCGAAGACAGCAGACAATATCAAAAAATTTACAAAAACAGGACAGGATGGTTCCAGTAGGCGTCCAAAATAAAACACCAGATGTCTCTCCAGTGGAAGAAAATGCACTAGAACTACCTGATAGGGAATTCAAATCTCTAATACTCAGAATGCTCCAAGAGCTGAGGCAAAAAGCTGAC
>NW_004443949.1:23691467-23714396 GCF_000243295.1 Trichechus manatus latirostris | reverse complement strand
GGATATTGTTGATGTGTTGTGAGATTGTTAACCATTGTCATAGGGCAACATTTGTAGAAACTATTTTGTTCTGTAAGCCTTCATCTTAAGTGAGAACAACAGCACAACTGGAAGAGCGTAGTCAATGTCACTGAACTGTGCATGTAGAAATTTTTGAAATGGTGTATGTTTGGCTATGTGTATTTTCACCAAAAAGAAAGGTTGTGAAGTTAGAGGGTTGATATGTTGTGAGGTTGTTAACCAATGTCATAAAACAATATGTGTACTGCTGTTTCATGAGAAACTATTTGTTCTGTAAGCCTTCACCTGAAGTACAATTAAAAAAAAAAATTCAAAAAAAGAAAAACAAAGCGCCCATTTCTGAAATGATGATTGAAATAGAGAATCCCAACTTATTGTTATTACAGATTTTTCATTTGCATCAAAATTTCATGGAGAGGCAATAACTGTTATTCAACCTTCTTTTCCTCTTATTTAGTATCAGACAGTAAAGGCATCCAACAACATACATGTTAAGTAATGGAGCATATATTAATAATCCAACAGCTTCTTCAAATAAATTGAAAATGAAGTTAAATATTTTTATAGTTATGTCGCTTTATAAATCAATAGACAAGGCTGTTACAACTATATCATGAGCTCTTTCCATATAAACACTAAAAGCCCATCTTCAAATATATGTTCATTTTTTATCTTTTCTCACTCACCGCTTCTTTTCTATTTCAAATGCAATAGAAAAATCTACTTAAAGAGGTCTCATGTTATGGAGAATCTAGAAATGGGTTTCAGATTTACTTTCTGGTGTAACAAAGTATGTTTTATCATTCAGAGGATGCAACATATAAGGTGTCACATTGTAACGAGATAGAGAAGTAACATTTTTCAATTGCTTTTGGCTATAGTTCTGCTTTTATTAACCTTCTTGCTGGTTAATCTGAATGCAAGCTCTATGGAGTCAGATGTGAAATAATAACTTTCTTTAGAGCCATTCAGGCAATAGAGAATTATTTTCCATTTGTGGAAATATCATCTAGGAAATAACCTGCAAGGGCAATTTGTCAAGAAAAGAAATCCATCACCAAACTTGATAACACTAGCAGAGAGTGAGGCATGTGCGTACAGATTCACAGTTACCCTTTGACCCCAGAGGTCCTCATGATTATCAATCATCCTGTGATTTTTCCTACTCCTCCTTCATTCTCTCACCAAAGAGGCTTGCAGCTGTGTTTCTGGATTCAAAATGTGGGATGCATGCAATTGCTTTTAAAATATTTTCACAGACATTTTCTCATTTCATACTTTCGATAATCCTGTGAAGTTGATAGGGTAGGACTATTATCTCTGTTCCATAAAAGAGAAAAACTGAAGTCATGGTTAAGTGAGTTGTCTAATGTCACACATCTGGAAAGATGTAAAGGTGTGGGTAACACTGCTTTTTGGATCATTGCTCTTTGGTATACATTGATGCTCAGTGACCCACCAAGAGTTAAATACCAGCTGCCACCATGTTGACTCCAACTTATGCCTATCCCATGTAAGTCATGGTAGAACTAGGGTTTTCAGTCGCTGATTTTTCAGACACAGATCTCCAGGACTTTCTTCCAAGTCACTCCGGGTGGATTCAAACCTCCAAACTTTCAGTTAGCAGCTACATGAGTTAACCATTTGTACTATCCACGTGCTGCTAGGGGATAAATGAAGGAGGCCATAAAAATCAAAATGCCTTGAGCCTATGAATACTGAATGTTTCACCACCTTCTCATTATTTAAGTCATTTTTTATTTTATTGAACAAGTAACTGATATACTGAGAACACTATATCAGTTATGACTTGCCACAATAATGCATAGGTTCTTAGAAAAACCCGCTTTAACTGCAAGATATATATTTTTTTTTCTTGCTAAAATAAGCCAAATGGACCCTGTCAAATAAAACCTATTACTTCAGCCACACCATCTCCCTACCTGATAATTTGCTTCCCAGTGACTATATCCACTCAGCCCCTACTTAGGTGTCAATGTTAAATGTTAAGTTGAAGTCTGTTACTTTTATGATTTCACAGCTAGGAACCCTGATGTGTTTATAATCTACCTTGGCCTCTCTTTCCCATGGAGACCCTTAGCACCATATACACAAGGAATAATAGAAAAACAGGAATCACAATCCTAAGCCAGCACCCAAAGCCCTAACACAGGGCTTCTTTGGTAAGGTAACCTGGAGCACAGAACTTAGGCTTGCGTTCAAAGCGAGACCTCTTACTTCTCCTTCTAATATAAATCTTAGGCCCAGTAAGCCGAAGTGTCCCTGCAAACTCAGAGAGGGAAACACGGCTCCCCTGGCAGAGCAGGTGAAGGTGGGAGGAAAAAGAGAGACAGGAAAGAAAAGACCAGCTGGAGTTGCCCTAAGGAGATAGCCCTAACTAGGCCTGCTCCTACGTGACACAAGGAGTATCAGCGAGGAGGGTGTGTTTCTTCCTTGCAGAGAGTAATACCCCCTGCCAACAAAACCTTGTTGTTGTTAGCCATCTTTGAGTTGGCCGTCAACTCATGGTGACTCCATAAACACAGAATGAAACGCCACCCAGTTTTGTGCAATTCCCGTGACTGGTTGCACATTAAACCATTGTGATTCATAGGATTTTCAGAAGGATATCACTTTGTGCATCTTAGTCTGGAAGTTCTGTTGACACCTGTTGAGCATCATAGTAATATGCAAGCTTCCACTGACAGATGGGCGGTGGCTGAACAAGAGGTGCATTGGCTGGGAATTGAACCCGGATCTGGCTCAGGATAGAGAAGAGGATAAAATCAGCAACTCATCCTCCCTTAGGAGAAAGCCAAAAGAGAGTCTGGGTGAAGCTGACTTGCCATGGAGTGAGGATCAGTGTTATGGACTGAACTGTATCCCGCAAGAAGACAGGTGGAAGTCCTTACCCCAGGACCAGTAAATATGACCCTGTTTGGAAATTGGTTTTCTTTTGTTTTGCTAATGAGGTCATACTAGAGTAGAGTGGGTCCTAAACCTAATCCCTTCTGAATGGTGTCTTACAAAAAGAGCAGAACATACACAGACACGGGGAAGACAGACACCACATGCCGACTCAACTACAAGCAAAGGAACATTAAGAATTGCTGGCAGACACCAGAAACTAGGAGAGAGGCCCAGGGAAGGAATCAACATAGTTGAGACTCTAATTTGAACTTTTAGCCCTCAGAATTCAGAGAATACATTCTTGTTCTTTAAAGCCACCCATCTGTGGTGTTTTTGTTACGGCAGCACAGCACCCTCCCCTAATAAAGGTATGCATGGCTTTTTTTTTTTTAAATCAACAAATCTTTTTTCAGTTAGTACAAATCGTTCTTATGACAGTTCAGAGAGATTTATGGGAAATCAGAGATATTATCTATCTTCACAACTGTAAAGATTTTGATTTAGTGTCACATAGCATGAGTATCAATACTTCATCAAAATAGAGGCAGCACCATCATTCGCTGGATACGTAACTAGTTTTAGGATCCTACTTTATAAAACGTCTATGAATAAATCAATGTCAAAGTAGAGAGGCATAAAGCAAACGCTCATACAATGGCCAGTTCTGTGTTCAGTGCTTTTCCATGTGTTAATCCGGAAGGAGTCCAAGTATATGATCATAGGTGAGTCACTTTGCAGAAGAATGCTGCCTCAGTAAGCACATACAGCACCTCAGAAGAGAAAGCCTGAACTACAGTCACCTTGTAACTGAAGGAGTAAGAGAAGAGGTTCAAAAGAGAAAATTGCTGTATAATAGTCCCAAAGAGAGAGAGAGTTTGCACAAGTTCCAATAGGCAAAGGCTTGAAAAAGTATGGTTTTGACAGAAAAGTAGGACTTGGTGGATGACAACCTTGCTTAGAGACTGCAATGGATCCTTGTTTACATGTAAAAAGCAAGTATGACATTGTATGTATCAAAAAAAAATCATGCAGTAGTCTAGCATCATCTTGAGGAAAAAAAAAATCAGTCAGAACATTGTTGGCACAAGCTTGGCAAACTAATGAGGGTTGTAGAGAATAAGAGAGGTTTTAAGAGAGGTTTCAGAGATTAGCTGTAAAGATTATTTAATGGTATATAACACCTGAAAGAAATGTTGAAAGAACAAGGTTTATTCTGTTTGCAAAAAATAAAACTGAGAGAAATATAATAATAGTTATCCAATATAAAAACGGATCTCTCGGAGAGAATAGCGATAAGCAGTTCCCTTGACCCACAGTCGACAAAAATCATAGAAAACTGTTTTAAACTGTATCGGCCTGACATATTCATAACCACATCTCTACTTAGGTATACTTGAAAGCTTCACTGTGTATTTATGAAAGGCAATTAATATATATATATACACACACACATATTCACATATACACGTACATACATACATATAATATTACAAATGTACATATTTATTATATATAAAGTTATTTGCATGCTCTGGACAGATTATTGAGGTTTCTTTTTTTTTAAGTCCAAGTCCTGCCATATGGTATTTAACACAACACTACTTGCAATTAAACACTTAATATGGTCTTTGGATGGTATAATAAATAATAAAGATTTTCCTGTCTTGTAGCTGGTGAACATTGGTAAGGTGTGGAATCTCATTCTGCTTTTAGCTTAAGAAACATTAGGCTTCCTTGGATATTGATTTACGGAAAGAAGCCAAACAGAAAATTAGCTCCCATGTGTCTATGTCAGCTTTTATGATAAAGTACTTTGGGCTAGGCTTTATTGTCATTCTTTTTAAGAGGTCATAGTCTATTATGCAAATTAATCTTTTAGGATCTAAATTACAACAAAGTATAACATCCTTATTATACCATTAATTTTTATTTACACTGTACCTATTATAACCTTAATGTGACTAATTTGTAAAGTTGTTTATTTGGCCAATTTAAATACTTTCTAAAGAACATATTTGTGCAAGGATTCTTAAGCAATCAAAAAGCTGCTCCAGGATGGGCTATCTGGTGATCTTGAAGAAAGGATTAGATCCTCATAGTCTGCAATAGAGCTTAAGAAAAAGTGGTCTATTGGTAAGGAAATGGAATGTGGGGTGTTCTCTTCTATTCTAAGTTATTATCCAGTTATTATTGGTACAAACACATTCAGTGGAATTGACTGATGATACAAGATAACCAATAGATTATGGGTAGATAATAGATTGATAGTTAGAAGGATGGATGGATGGATGGATGGATGGATGGATGGATGGACAGAGCAGTAGACTGAATGATTTTAGACACCTTCCTATCCGACGCCTTTATATCATGAATGAGTAAGGAAGAAAGGCTGAGAGAAGTTACACTTATGGTTGGTCCTGGCCCAGGCTAGAATTCAGAATTTCTTGCTCCTATTTGTAATACATGGTGTTGCCTCTGCTGATTCATTGTCTCATATGGGTAGACATTATCTTTTAATAATGCTAGGAAATATATAGGGAAGTTGGAAACCAAGAAGAAGGATCAGTAGTTGGAAAATATGGCCTTAGTAATAGAAATGACACCAGAGATTGCATGATAGAATTTTGCAAGACCAATGACCTATTCACTGGAAATACCTTTTTTCAACAACGTAAACTGTGACTATATGTGGACCTTACCAAATGGAATACACAGAAATCAAATAGACTACATCTGTTGAAAGAGATGATGGAGAAGCTCAGTATCATTAGTCAGAATAAGGCCAGGGGCTGACTGCGGAACGGACCGTCAATTGCTCATATGCAAGTTCAAGTTGAAGCTGAAGGAAATTAAAATAAGTCCATGAGAGCCAAAGTATGACATTGAGTATATCCCACCTGAATTTAGAGAACATCTCAAGAATAAATTTGACACACTGAACACTAATGACTGAAGACTAGATGAATTATGGGAAGACATCGAGGGCACCACACATGAAGAAAGCAAAAGGTCATAAAAAGACAGGAATGAAAGAAAAGACCAAAATGGTTGTCAGAAGAGACTTTGAAACCTTGTTTTTATTTGTAATTTTTTTTATTGTGCTTTAGGTGAAAGTTTACAGAGCAAATTAGTTTCTCATTAAACGATTAATACACAGATGTGTGTTATGTGTCACCGCCCTCCCATTGTCCACCTCAGGTTTCCTGTTTCCATTCATCCAGTTTTCCTGTCTCTTCCTGCTTTCTAATCTTTGAGGTGAGCCTCAGAGCCCAAACCTTCTAAGAGACACCTCCTCTGGCTTATCCTCCTACACCAAGCAGAATAAGCTGCACTTTCTTTTGAAATTGTCTTTGACAAGATAACCACAGAACCGGCCATCGATGGCCTCAACCCATCTCTGGGTGGAGACTTCACATCCTAATGAAAGAAAATCAACCTCTTCCTCCATCCTGAGGGATTGAACCCTTATCTAAAGAAAATATATAGTTATCCCCAAGCCCTGAGCACCTGTGTGAAGGCCAATCCTGAATATTCATAATGAATTTACATTTCCTTGTCTGCTCTCTATAAAAGCCCACCTGACCAAGCTGCCCGGCAGTAGTCTTGGAGGCAACAGCACCAATTGTTCCTTTCCTTGTACAATGAAATAAAGGTGTCTTTCTGATCTCCCACCTCGGCTTCTTGTTTATTGGCTACAACAAATCACACCAAGTAAAACTGGAGGTTGTTACCTGGCAACAAAGGCACTGGCAAAAAACAAGTCTCCAGGAATAAACAGAATACTAACTGAGATGTGTCAACAAATGGATGCAGCGCTGAAAGTGATCACTTGTCTATGCCAAGAAATTTGGAAGAGAGCCACCTGGCCAACCAATTGGAAGAGATCCAAATTTGTGCCCCTTCCAAAGAAAGGTGATCCAAAAGAATGCGGAAATTATTGAACAATATAATTAATATCACACGCAAGTAAAATTTTGCTGAAGATAATTAGAAAAAACTGTTGCAGCAGTACATCGACAGGGAACTGCTAGAAATTCAAGCCAGAATCAGAAGAGGACATGGAAGGGGGATATTATTGCTGATGTCAGATGGATCTTGACTGAAAATAGAGAGTACCAGAAAGATGTCTACCTGTGTTTTATTGACTATGCAAAGGCATTCAACTGTGTGGATCATAATAAATTATGGATAACATTTTGATGAATGGGAATCTCAGAACATTTAATTATGCTTATGCAGAACCTGTACATAGACCAAGAGGCTGTCCTTTGAACAGAACAAGGGGATACTATGTGGTTTAAAATCAGGAAAGGCGTATGTCAGGGTTGTATCCTTTCACCATACTTATTCAATCTGTATGCTGAGCAAATAATCCAAGAAGCTGGGCTACATAAAGAAGAACATGGCATCAGGATTGGTGGAAGACTCATTTACATGAAGAAGAACGTGGCATCAAGATTGGTGGAAGACTCATTAACAACATGCAATATGTAGATGACACAAGCTTGCTTGTTAAAGTGAAGAGGACTTGAAGCACTTACTGATGAAGACCAAAGACCACAGTACGGATTACACCTCAACATAAAGAAAACAGAAATCCTCATAACTGGACGAATAAGCAACATCATGATAAAGGGAGAAAATACTGAAGTTGTCAAGGATTTCATTTTAGTTGGATCCACAATCAACACCCATGGCAACAGCAGTCAAGAAATCAAATGACATATTGCATTGGGCAAATCTAATGAAAAAGACCTCTTCAAAGTGTTAAAAAAACAGGGCTGTCATTTTGAAGATTAAGACATGCCTGACCCAAGCCATGCTATTTTCAACTGTCTCGTATGTATGTGAAAGCTGGACCATGAATAAGTTTGACTGAAGAAGAACAGATGCCTTTGAATTATGGTCTTGGCGAAGAATATTGAATATACTATGGGCTGCCAGGAGAATGAAAAAAATCTATCTTCGAAGAAATACAGTCAGAATGCTCCTTAGAAGCAAGGATAGTGAGACTTTGTCTCACTTACTTTGGACATGTTATCAGTAGGGATCAGTCCCTGGAGAAGGACATCACGCTTGGTATAGTAGAGGTTCAGCGAATAAGAGGAAGACCCTCAACGAGATGGATTGACACAGTGGCTGCTACAATGGGCTCAAACATAGCAACCATCGTGAGGGTGGCACAGGACCAGGCAGTATTTCTTTCTGTTGTACATAGGGTCGCTATGAGTTGGAACTGACTCAATGGCACCTAATAATGGGAAATACAAAAGCACAACCACCGATTTCTTTTGTGACTTTATGTCTTTTAACTAGGGTAAAATAAATTCTTTTAATCAGTAAGACAGTTCAAGTTTCAGGATTTGATGCTAAATTTTAATCCAGAGAACAAGACTCCTTAGAAAATTTTTTAAGGAAATTCTGAGAGATATAACTTACTAACCACTATGAGTCTCTTCTATAAAACCATCCACACAAAGAGCCTTGTTCATTTATCTACAATGTCATCAACATTGGCATTAAATTAAACACAATTTAACAAGATGCAACAACACAAAGGTCATGATTTACTTGCGATATAGATGACAAAATCATGAAAACATCAAGTCACCAGAGCCAGCTTTTTGCATCTTTATAATTCTTTAAATTAATTTTCATTTGGGGTTTGCAAAAAAAAAATCAAAATAATTTTATATGACATCAATATGCACAGAATATAATGTATCTAACAGTTAAAGTTTTCTAAAATATTTATTGTAACTACAGTAATTTATTAAGTAATAAACCAGGAAACTCATTAATGCAAAACCATTAATTTTCTTCTTCCAATATTCTTTTGAGAGAGATTTCATTTTAATTTCAACTGTGAGTAGTTGATATAAGAGTGTAATTTTTATACCTGTAGTTGAAGAATGATAACATTTTGTTTCTGTCAAATAATTCTCAAGATTTAATATTATTTTGGAATGGTACTTAGCATTTTGTTAACAATAATAATACTATAACAAGTTACCAGCTCTTATATGTATCTGATGTGTGCCAGGTGGTGTGAGATGCTTTGGCAACGAACAAAGCAAACTTTTTGCCCTCAAGGTGCTTGTAGTCCAAAGAGAGACGAACATAGATGCAAATAAGCACTGTGATCAATTGCAATGATAGAAGTAGTTTCAAGGTGTAGTGGGGAAAGCACAGTGTTTCCTATAGACTCATGCTCACGAGAAAATTAAATATGTAACAGATAGACAAGAACTATTGATGAATGCCTCCTTCTTGGCTCCCCAAGCTACCTGCTGACCTCTTTCACTTATGTAGAGAAAGGAGAACACATATGTGTACCTTATTTAACTTCTGAAGTTCAAAGAAGAGTCCTTTCTTGGTAGTCAGACACCCTATCCAGGCCCGCAGGCAGACTGAACAAGTGTCTGGGAGGTTTGGAAAGTCAATGTCCCTAATTCTCCCAATCCAGTTCTGTCTTAGTTATCTAGCAGTGCTATAACAGAAATACTAGAAATTTATTTTTTCACAGTTCAGGAGGCTGCTGACAACATTGTTAGGTGCTGTTGAGTTGGTTCTGACTCATAGCGACCTTTGTACTACAGAACAAAACACTGCCTGGTCCTGTGCTCTCCTCACAATCATTGTTATGCTTTAGCCCATTGTTGCAGCCACCATGTTAATCCATCTCATTGAAGGTCTTCCTCTTTTTCCCTGACCCTCTACTTTGCCAGAGCCCTGATGGCTCAGTGGTTAAGGGATTGGCTGCTAAACAAAAGGTCGGCAGTTAGGATCCACCAGCCACTCCTTGTAAACCCTATGGGGCAGTTAAACCCTGTCCTATAGGGTTGTTACTTGTTGAATCAACTCAACGACAACAGGTTTGGGTTTTTTTGTTTTTAGTTTTTGGTTTTCTACTTTACCAAGCATGATGTCCTTCTCCAGGGACTGATCCCTCCTGATAACATGTTCATTCTTTTGGTGGTCAATATTCTTTGCCAATATCATAATTCAAAGGCATGGATTGTTCTTTGGTCTTCCTTATTCATTGTCCAGTTTCTGCATGCATACGAGGCGATTGAAAACACCATGGGTTGGGTCTGGTGCACCTTCGTCTTCAAAGTGACATCTTTGCTTTGTAACACTTTAAAGAGATCTTTTGCAGCAGCAGATTTGCCCAGTGCAATGCGTCATTTGGTTTCCTGACTGCTGCTTCCACCAGTGTGGATTGTGGATCCAAGTAAAATGAAATTCTTGACAATTTCAATCTTTTCTCCATTTATCATGGTATTTCTTCATGTAGGATGTCCTTGATGTCATTCTGCAACTTGTCTGGTCTTCGGTCATTAGTGTTCAGCGCATCAAATCTATTCTTGAGACGGTCTCTAAATTCAGGTGGGATATACTCAAGGTCGTACTTTGGCTCTTGTGGACTTGTTTTCATTTTCTTCAGCTTCAACTTGAACTTACATGTGAGCAACTGATAGTCTCTTCTGCAGTTGGTCCCTGGCCTTGTTCTGACTGATAACATTGAGCTTCTCCATCGTCTCTTTCCACAGATGTACTCATTGGTCTTGCAAAATTCTATCATGCGGTCTCCGGCATCATTTCTATCACCAAGGCCACATTTTCCAACTACCGATCCTTGTTCTTTGTTTCCAACTTTTGCATTCCAATCACCAATAATTATCAATGCATCCTGATTGCATGTTTGATCAATTTCAGACTGCAGAAGTTTGTAAATATCTTCAGTTTCTTCATATTTGGCCTTAATAGTCATATGAACTGGTTTTCCTTGTAGGCCTATGGATATTATCCTATCACTGACAGTGTTGTACTTCAGCATAGATCTTGAAATGTTCTTTTTGACTATAAATGCAGTGCCATTTCTCTTCAAGTTGTCATTCCCGGCATAGTAGACCACATGATTGTCTGATTCAAAATGACCAATACCAGTCCACTTTAGTTCATTAATGCCTAGGATATTGATGTTTATGGGTTCCATTTCATTCTTGACGATTTCTAGTTTTCCTAGATTCATACTTCAAACATTCCACTTTCTGATGATTAATGGATGTTTGCAGCTGTTTCTTCTCATTTTGAGTCATAGAAGTCTGAATTCAGGGTGCTGGCTTTAGGGGAAAGTTTTGCTCACTTTGAAGGAAAATCCTTGTCTCTTTCAGCTTCTCTTCTTGGTTCCTTGGTGATCTCCATGTGGCATCAATCTTTCTTTATTTGTGCTTCCTTGCTTCTGTGCACAGGAGCCCTGGTGGCACAGTGGTGAAGGGCTCAACTGCTAAGGATCGAAGCGACCTGCCACTCAATGGGAGAAAGATGTGGCAGTCGCCTTCTGTAAATATTTACAGCCTTGGAGACCATGTGGGATGGTTTCACTCTGTCATATAGGATTGCTATGAGGAATGCACTCAATGGCAACAAGTTTTTTTTTTTTTTGCTTCTGTGCCTAATCTGCTCTTTTTATATCTCAGAAGTGATTGGTTTAAGACACACCTCACACTGATATGATCTCATTAACATAACAAAGGAAACCCTACTCCCAAATGGATTACATCCACAAGTATAAACCCGTTGCTGTTGAGTCCATGCCAACTCATAACGATCCTATAGGACAGAGTAGAATTGCCCCATAGGGTTTCCAAGGAGCAGCTGGTGGATTTGAACTGCTGACCTTTTGGTTAGCAGCCAAACTCTTAACCACTGCACCACCATGGCTCAATCCACAAATATAGGTGTTAATATTTACAACACATTTTTGGGGGACACAATTCAACCCATAACAACCTCTACTTCACCCACTATTCCTCATGCCATTGTCTCTATGAACATGTCTGGGAAGTTGGAAGAGATGAAAGTTGGGAACACGAGATGAAGAATGACACGCATAGCTTCCTCCTGGGTAATGTGAATAATGGAGGCAGTGGATGAATTTCTTCTCAAGCTTGGTAGTGATTTTGAATATATGACTTCTTCTTTCCTGGTGTTTGTTCTTTAGAAGAACCCCAGACTGGGATAGAACTTCTGTCCTATAGGCAAGAATAGAAAGAAGGCATAGTGACAGAGCAAGGTGGAGGAAGACATAGACTGCCCTAGGTGTGCAACGTAGGAATTGCCAAGTTTCCCATGGGCAGAGTGTAGGCTGCAGGTGTTAGCTGAAAGCATGAACTGGTTTGCTGTCAATCCAAACCTGCCCAGGAAGACAAGGAAACATGATTAATAGAATTATGAATGTAGAAACGTCACTGGGTTGGCAGGGTGTTTGAAGGGTGAGCAAGGGGACTCTTGCCTTATTAAGATTACCCTCTCCAAGTAGCTGCTTTGAAGGCCCAGCTGAAGGTGCTAAGAGTTTCTTGCGTGCCTCATGAGAGAGCAAGCATGGGGCACCATCCATGCTAACAGGGGCAACCATCAAGGCCTTAGAAGTTGGGCATTATCAAAGCCATAGGACCATACTAGCTTATGGCCTTGTACGCTCCTTTAGAGGTTCCTTCCTGTAGTTATGCACCATTGTACAAAGACACTATGCAATCTAGAGGCAGCAGCTTTCATTAAACAGTTCCTACAATAATAATGCCTAGTTTACACTGGACTATTTTTGGATTACACTGAGCTTACTGAAATGGGACAGCACAAGCAGTTTATTTGAAGCAGATGGGGGGCTCAAGAATCAAGGAAAGCATGTCAGGTGCAAAATAAAGCAAAGTCCTTGTTTGCAAACATCTGATTTGTGAAAGTGAAATTTATACTTGTTACATGCTGGAGCAATATTCATTGCCTCACATGTGGAGCATGTGGGAATTAAATACTGGAAGAAATCGATTTGGGGCAAAGTTCCAATTTCTAAATACATGGGGAGGAAAACACAAGATGAAAATTAAGATTTACTAGGGAAGGACATGCAGCCATAAAAAAATTTAAAATATTATTTTCCATTGTAGGCTTCCTCACTAAATCCTCTCACCAGCTCACTGAACTCTCTTAAATGAATCCCAAAGGCCTATTCACCCACCCCTCCAGATGCCCCTGTCCTCGGTAATCAGCTCCAACCAGAGTTGAGTAGAACCACTGTGGAAACAGAAACAAAGAGGGCACATACCGCTCAGGATTTGAAGGATGTCTGCAGAGCCAGTGTTTCTGGTAGAAGAGATTTGAGAAAATGATGGCAGGCTGGAGATGATAAAGAAGGAAGCCTACAGAGAAGAGTGGAGAGACATGTTCATGGTCAGGGAAATGGGAGACTCTGGAAGCTGACTTTGTGCCAAGTTGTTCTCCTGCTGCCTTCAGAGCCATCAGATGGAGAGACATCTCACAGTGTCTGAGATGATTTCCTCAGCTCTTACGTCACCTCCCATCATCAATTCTCAGAGGGGGTTTCACTGTCCAACAGTCCTGGACACTGGTAGGTCTCCAGAAGAGAGTCTGAAGGAATTTGGCACCTTTTCGAAGGATGATGGCAGGAAGCTTTAATCCCTGATCAATGTAAAGCAAATGGAAGCAGCTTTAATTGTCCAAGTTATACTTTTTAAATATCATATACTTTATGGATTTTAGGATGCCATTGACAGTAACATATGTCATTTTTTATGGGCCACTGTCTTAGCTTCCTAGTGCTACTGTAATACAATTACCACAAGTGGGTATATTTAAGGAACAAAAATTTATTTTCTCACAGTCCTAGAGGCTCAAAGTCCAAATCAAGGTCTCCACCATGTCAATTCCTTCCTCGTCAGTAGTCCCGGGCATTCCTTAGTTCCTTGGCTCCTGGATAATCCTCACATGATGTCTGTCTCGCCCCCCAACCCCTGTGTATCTCTGTGTCTAAACTGCAGTTTGTATAACTCAGAAGGGATTAGATTTAGAACTTTTCCTACTAGGGTATGATTTTATTAACATAATAAAGAAAATCTTATTTCCAAACAGGATCACAGCAACAGGTATGGGGGTGAGTATTTTAACACATGTTTTGGGGAGAGGCACAATTTATTCCATAACAAGCATTAATAAAGAAAAAACTGCTACACTATGGTCTAATGCCCCTTATCATCAAGAATTTTTATTTTATCCCTATTTAAAAAGACCTTTTTATGCATATAATAGATTTATTTCATATGACTTTTCTGCGGACATCAAACAGAAAATATGAATGACATAAACCTCTTGAAGTATTACTAAAACTTCCAGAATTTGGCTCTCTGAATCCCCGATATTTAAATTGTTAATCATTCTCTAGGACACTGGTTCTGAAAATGTGATCCCTGGACCTGCAGCTCAGCATCACCCTGGACACTTGTTAGAAATCACATTCTTGAGTCCAAAGCCAGACCTACTAGAATAGTTTCCTAAGGCTGTAGTAAGGAACCCTGGTGGCACAGTGGTTAAAGCACTTGGCAGCTTTCGAACCAGCCAGCCTCTTCAGCTGCCCCATGAGAGGAAGACGTGGCAGTCTTCTTCATAAAGATTCAAAAACCCAAACCAAAGCCATTGCTGTTGAGTCAATGCAGACTCACAGCAACGCTATAGGACAGAGTAGAACTGCCCCAGAGGGTTTCCAAGGCTGTAATATTTACAAAAGGAGCCCTAGTAGTGCACTAGTTAAGCGCTAGGCTGCTAACTGAAAGATCGATGGTTGTAACCCACCAGCTGCACCCCAGGAGAAAGATATGGCAGTCTGTTTTTGTAAAGATTTCAGTCTTGGAAACCCTCTGGGGCAGTTCTACTCTATCCTATAAAGTCACTGTGAGTCGGAATTGACTCAACAGCAACAGGTTAGGGCTGTAGTAACAAAGGACCACAGACT
Organism: Trichechus manatus latirostris; assembly: GCF_000243295.1. Taxonomy (NCBI): domain Eukaryota; kingdom Metazoa; phylum Chordata; class Mammalia; order Sirenia; family Trichechidae; genus Trichechus; species Trichechus manatus. The sequence goes on along the minus strand of NW_004443949.1, from coordinate 23,699,656 downwards.
GGGTGGCGTATAAGAACAGACATTTATTGTCTCACAGTTCTTGAGGCTAGGAGACCAAAATCAAAGTGTCAGCAGTGTTGATTCCTTCTAAGGACTCTGAGGGAGAATCTATTCCAAGCCTCTTAGCTTCTGGTGATAGATGGTGATACTTGGCATTCAGTCTCTGCCTTCATCTTCATGCGGCCATCTTCTCTCTGTTTGTCTGTCTATTCTACTCTTCTATAAGGACATCACTCATACTGGATTTAGGATACACCCTACTCCAGAATGACTTTTTGTTAACTGATAACATTTTCAAAGACCCTATTTCTAAACAAGATCACATTCGTAGGTACCAAGGGTTAGAACTTCAACATATCTTTTTGGGGGGTACAATTCAATCCACAACACCTACAGAATCAGAAACTCTGGATTTGAACCCAGCAATCTGCGTTTTAACACAGTGGCATCATTAAGGTTGGTGTCACCCAGTGTGGTAACTCATGGTGTTACCCCTCCCATGGACCTTCTCCCATATCAGATCATACAGAATCCTTAGTAATGTTTCTTGTACTAATGTTACTCATAAATTGTAATCCTGTATATTACCCTTTCTTTTCCTTTAAATACTACTTAATTCTCAAAAAAGTTATTGATACAGGTTCACCCCCCACATGCCCCTAGCGACACCACTGTTTTAACAAGCCCTGATAAACACTCAAGTTTGAGAACCACTGCTCTGGGATATGAGGGTCTTGGTAAGAAAGCAAAGCAGACATTCAAGGCACTGAGGACAAGACCATTTCCTGGGAAGGAACCAGGACATGAATTAACTCTAGAATAAGATCCAAAATGATGGGATACTGGCTTGCTCGACTATGGAGCCCAAAGCCTAGGGTGAGACAAGTCTATGGGTAGGAGGTTTGTGGTCCAGTCATGGGAATTAGAAGGATCCATTCAGGTCAGTGCACAATTGGGAAAGAAACAAACCCCAGACATTGAAATGTTGTGAACAGGATGCCACTCACGAAGAAAAGAATGAAGAAAACTCTTCCAGACACCTTCACAATTCTGCCTTCAGGTGACCCATCTATCTCCAGCTGGACTCAGACAAATGATACGTATGTGGGTAACATGTTTTTATCCTGCCTGGGCAAATATTTGCATACCCTAACTGGCGTTATGGACACAATAGTGTATATCGGGAGTAAGGACAGGAATGCTTTGGCATATGGGTCTTTTAAAATGGGAAATAAGGGTCAAGAAAGTGTCAACTAAAAACAAGATTGAACCTCTGACCTAAGAACTAAAGCGTCTTTCCTAAGTATATGACTTCAGTTTAGGAGATCAGTATCTGTCCCTTTATGCCCTCGTGGGTCACGTCATACGAGGCATGCAGCAGCTAATTCTGTACTTGGTTTTTGTGGGAGGTTTTTGTGACAGGTTTATCACAAGTTCATATCTCCTTCTCATTGTTAGTTTCTAAGGAAGTCTAAAATTTTTTAACTTGAAGTTCCCACTCAGCTCCATGAAAAATTAATCTTTATATTATTCCAGCTAACTCTGCACATTAAATGATATTCAATCCATTTTTTTTGGGGGGGGGAGATTTTTTTTTTTAAGGAAAACTTTAGAATACACATTGATTTTTTTTTAATAGTACTTCAGGTGAAGGCTTACAGAACAAATAGTTTCTCATGAAACAGTAGTACACATATTGTTTTATGACATTGGTTAACAACCCCACAGCATGTCAACCCTCTCTTTTCTTTTTTTTGGTGAAAATATACATAGCCAAAGATACACCATTTCAAAAATTTCTACATACACAGTTCAGTGACATTGACCACGCTCTTCCAGTTGTGCTGCTATTCTCACTTTAGATGAAGGCTTACAGAACAAAATAGTTTCTCATTAAACAGTTAGTACACGTGTTGCCCTATGACAATGGTTAACAACCTCACAACACATCAACACTATCCTTACTCAACCTTGGGTTCCCTATCACCAGCTTTCCTGTCCCCTTCTGCCTTCTGGCCCTTGTCCCTGGACTGCTGCCTCATTAGTCCTATTTGGTTTTATGGGGCTGTCCACTCCCCGGCTGAACGGTGAACCTCAGAAATGACTTCACCACTGAGCTCAAAGGGTGTCTGGGGGCCATAGTCTCGGGGTTTCTCCAGTCTTTTTCAGGCCAGTAAATCTGGTCTTTTTTTCTGTGTTAGAATTTTGTTCTACGTCCTTCTCCAGCTCTGTCCAGAGCCCTCTGTTGTGATCCTGGTCAAAGCAGTCAGTGGTGGTAGCCAGGAACCATCTGGCTGTACTGGACTCAAGTCTGGTGGAGGCCTTGGTAGCTGTGGTCTATTAGTCCTTCGGACTAATCTTTTCCTTGTATCCTGTTCTCTTCATTCTCCCTTGCTCCCGAAGGGATGAGACCAGTGGAGTATCTTAGATGGCTGCTCACAGGCTTTTAAGACCCCAGACGCTACTCACCAAGATAGAATGTAGAACATTGTCTTTATAAACTGTGTTATGCCACTTGAGCTAGATGTTCCCTGAGACTATCATCCCCAACATTGATTTTTTTTAATTAAATAGTTTTATTAAATGTTTTAATTAAATAAAAATGATATAAAATCTAAAATTATTTTAATTGAACAAATATAATCAACAAAAACCCATGGTTAACTTAAAATAGGAATAATCGTTAGCATACTTCATATCTCCTTAAAAATTAATCCCATGCTACACTAGGGATATATTAAGGACAACTGTACAGGCATGACAAAATTGGGCCCATATGGAACATATTAGAAGATTAAGCATATTACTCCAAATGAAAGCCTTCAATGACTGTGTTTGGAACCAACATTTTCTGTAGAATAAATAGTTGTGATTCTCAATTGGTTGGTTGTGATTAACCAATTCATCTTTCAGGCCAGTTTAGCCTTTCAAGCTCTGTGTCCAGTGAAGTACTCCATGAACTCCAGCCGTAGGATATTTTTTTGTAGGGTTGGGTTGGTGGATGCTAAGGAGGGTCTTGGCCTTGGAGAGGGCCCTACTGAACCTCAGCCTCAGCTCTTTCCTTCTTCTCACCCAGGTTTAGCCTCTATGTATATCCTCAGGTGAATTTTTATTTCAACCATTTTTCAGCAGAAGTCTCCTTTGTTTGAAAGAGGTATCACAAATACAAAAATTTTCTTGGTGAAAAGCAGTTTATTCCCGGTAAGAAGCCAATGTCTCTCACATTAGTAATACTGGCAGGAAGGCGGGGTGGAGAGAGCTCTGGAATTAGAGTGACCTGGGTATAAATCTTGATTCTGCCACCCATGATGTAAGCACATTATTTAATCTTTCTAAGTCTCTGTTTCTTCATCTGTATGGCGGGGCTCATAATATCTACCTCTCAGGATTACTGTAAGATAAAGTGGCAAGATCATAAAACTTAATCGATCCTACAATTTGGATATGTAGAAGAAAATGTAGTACTTTTATCTAATATCAATCTTCTCTTTCTCTTGGGTCCCCAACCAGGCTTAAATGGAAAATAAATAAACAACAAATACCTGTATTAAAGTAACACTAACAGATAAACTCTCATATCTAACTGACTTCTTATAGAAAATAAGGTATATCTCTCATCCATGCAACAATTCAATGTGGGTGTAGTCTAGTGGGTGTTGGCTTCTTCCAAGTGGTAACTCAAGGACCCAGGCTCCTTCATCTCTTAATGATGTCATCTTCAACACTCCCATGGTCACCCTGGACCTCGACATGTAGCTGGTGGATGGTAAAATGGAGGTGAAGAGGGCATGCTGATACATAACCATCTAGGCCAGGAAGCGTTACATATTACTTACAATCACATTTTATTGATAATAACTATTCAAGTGGCTATAAACTATCTCTTCCAGGTCATATAACTCTCAAATATTCAAGCACATCTTCCCACATACAAAACATATTCGCCTACACATCGGAAGACACAATCCAAAGTTTCATCTAGTTAATCTTACTCTATTTACCTGTGACAGGAAGGTTAGCTCAATGAAATGGAAAGAGTATGACATAGAGCACCTTGAAGTGGAGGGTTACCATTTAAAAAATCTAAAATAATCAGTATTAGTTTAGTGATTGCATCAGCAGGAGATTTAAAAAAAAAAATCTTGGGATTGAAGCTGTTTAAATAGTGCTTGTCTCCTCTCTTTATTGTTCAGCGATCTCCTGAGGACTGAGGATAATGGAGGCATAGGGGATGAGGACACTAGTCCCTCCTCCAACACGGAGGGCAAGGATAGTGTTTCTGCCTCTAATTTAATGCTTAAGGAGAGTAGTTACTCTTCCTTGGGTTATGCAATCCCATTAGATTATGAACTTTGGACAGCAAATCTGACTTACTCATTTTGCATCTCCAGCAACTAGCATTGTCCTGAACACGCTGAAAATGCTTAATAATGTTTGTAGAATAAATTATATAATATCGGTAATTAATCAGCAATATATCTTACTTTAGTTCAGTGGTGCCTGTGAGTTTCCTGGACCAGCAGCATCACCATCTGGGAACTTGTTAGGAATACAAATTCTTTGGCCTACTTTGGACCTACTGAATCTGGTCCCACAAATCTGTGTTTTAACACGCATTTCCGTGATTCTGATGCACACTAAAGTCTGAGAACCACAGCATTTGCCCATTATAACTTTCCCTAGAAATATCTAGAGTTAAAAGCTTTTATCCACAAAGAAGCTAAAACTGATTTTTTTTCTTTTGAAGACAAGCCCATTGAATTTGATAAGTAAGGCATTTCCTTAATATTAAAACTTTTTAAAAATTTCATTTGGTAGACAGCATATCAACGGTCTATGAGTTTATGCACAATATGTTTTGAATAGTTCTCTCAAGAGCCCCAACTCTTGGTAACTTTTCTGGAAATATCCTGTCATTGTTTAACATACAAGATTTTCACTGGAGTTAGTTAAAGTTCTGAGAATAGGTCAATAGCAGGATGTGGTCTCAGATTAGAGACAGGGCGCCTGGCCTCCTCCCACCACTATATTCTTGGATGTATCAGACTTCACTGTGGGCTACACTGGTTACTTCCTTGTCAAGTTATGAGGCTGTCTCTAATCCCATGTTGTCTATTTATCACAAGGTTGAAGTTTGAGTCATTTTCACCATTGTTTGAGGAGACTCTTGCTGTCTAAGAAGATTATCTTTTTATTTTCTTTTTTATGCAACAGACTAAATTTGAATTATCTGTGTTAACTAATACAATCGTATCTGAGACATATGGTTTCAATTTAACTGGCACCGAACGTCATTCTCAGCTGGCTTTATGGCAGCTAATCAATACCGCTAATGAGATGCTACATGATGTCATCATTTCCTTGAAATAAATGTCCTAGAATATTTTTGCAGTGTTCAATGTGATTAAAGCAAACACATTTCTACAATGGTTCAAAAATATATAAATATTCATTGCTTTGCTTTTTATTATTCCTATAAATTGAATTCTTCCAATGCTGTCCATTTCAGCCAAAACACTTAGAAAACCGTGTAGGTTGAGATATTGACACGTGGTTTGATTATCTGGCAACCTTTGGTAAATATTATAATCAGTATTGCCTGAAGTAAGTGATAGATGTAATTAGCGACAGAACTTAAGTCTTCTTGATTGTACCAGGACAGTTTCTCAAATTTTAATGTGTGTGCAGATCACCTGAGGATCTTATTAAAACTCAGATTCTGATTCAGTAGATCAGGGGTGGAGCTAGACATTCTAAATTTCTAACAGGATCCTAGGAGATGCTGACGCTGATGGTCCACAAACCACACTTTGGGCAGCAAAATCAACAGAAGACATTGAGCTGAGAAAGAAAGAAGACCAAATGCAAAATAACTTACAGGTAGCTGTTCTGTCCTGTTCATTTTATTTAAAAAATAAATAGTTATTATAAAAACAAACAAACTAGCAGTTCATGCGCATACAGAGCACTGCTACTAATTTTACAAATTGTTGCAATTTCTCTGTCTGTTGGTGTGCTACAGTACATATTCATTAACTATCCAAATTTTAAGAATCTTTGGAGCAGTGTGTTTTGACTGTAACATCTTCTCAAGTGAAAACAGTAATAGCACAGTCTTTATATTACCGGATTCTGCAGAAGCTGGGAAGTGGGGAAGTGTGTCTGTGTGTGCAGCTGCACGGTTTGTGAGTGGAATGTGGTGGGACAGAACCAGGAAATATAACCCCCAACATGAGATACTCCATGAGAGCAGACCACAGAACTATGTGTAGGAATTTAATTGCATGTCTTTAGGATAAATGCCAGTACCAGCACCAGTTGTTGTCAAGTCGACTCCAACTCGTGGCAATGCTATGTGTGTCAGAGTAGAATTGTACTCCATAGGGTTTTCAGTGGCTGATTTTTCGGAAGTAGATCACCAGGCCTTTCTTCTGAGGTGCCTCTGGGTGGACTCAAACCACTAATCTTTGGGTTAGAAGCCGATCACTTTAACCATTTGCACCACCCAGGGTTTCCTCTAGGATAAGAAAATTAATCCTAACTTTAGGGGAATCAAATCTGTGAAATGGGACTATCTGGAAAACATAGAATAAAGGGGCTCATGTTTTTCACTTCCATGTTAACATGGAAACAAAGGTGAGTACAGGATGAGTAGAGGTGGCACGGAGTCTCTGGGTGGGGCAAGTGGTTAAGCACAGGACTACTAACCAAAATGTGGGCGGTTCAAACCCACTCAGAGTTACCTTGGAAGTAAGGCCTGGAGACCTGCTTCCAAAAGGTCACAGTCCTGAAAACTCTATGGAATGGAGTTCTATCTGGCACGCTTGGGGTCGCCATGAGTTGGAATCAACTCAACAGCAACCAACAACAACAACAGAGATGGCAGGTTCGTTTTCAAGCTTGTAAGAGTAATAGCACATGTAACTTTTTGCTCTATTTACTGTCCCTGTAAGAGCTGGAAGAGCAGCCACTTGTCTGAAGTACAGGCTTTTGCCTTTCATAAACATTACACGCTTTCTCCCCACCAACCTGCATTTGGACGCAGATCTAGAAACTATACTTACATAGAAAATGATCCATCCCCATCACACATCTTGGCTGGTTTTATGTGGGCTCCCAGATATTTCCTATCTCCCCTCATTACAGCAGAAGCCTCTCTGTCTTCTGAGCTCCGCAGACTTCCCTCACCTCACCCACCCCCTCCTTTGGGTTCTTCCTGGTGATGCTGATTGAACAAGGAGCAGTCAGCATTGAGTGGTAGTCTTTCTCCTTTGCAGTTACTATTATTTTTAACTTGAGAAATCCACCTAGTTAGACTACTGCCTGTTTGCCAGGCAGAGGCAGCTGCTGTCAGGGTTCTGCCACAGCCCTGGGACAGCCTATTGGGAAATATGCTCACGAGCAGAGTTTGGCCTGGGGTCAGTCTGGACCTCGGACCGCTCAATAGCTCTTCTTCACAGCGGTTTGCTGGCATCGAGAGTAGACGCTACACCAGCCCAAAGAAGATGCCACTGTTTTTACTCTGTCTTTTCAGCATACACACGCACACACACACACACACACACACACGAATACGGACAACATGCACACACACACGCTGACATTTGCTTTCTACATCCACTCCTTGGAATAAAAAGGAAACCCTTGTAAGGAAATTGGCTGGGTGTCACATGGCCATAGGCGCTACTATAGGTGTTTTGGATAAAGCTCATGTAGGAACATATGGGCCTCATGAAAGAAACACCTGCTTGTTCAAATTGGAAAATAAAAAGGAAAAGTGGCCCCACTGCTAATTTGGAACCCCTAGAAGGAAAGCTGACTGTGATTAAATGAAGGAGGCTGCTTGAGGCTCTTTTCTGCCTGTATCCTCTCGGCTGAGGCATTTCCATTCTCTCTATTTTTTTTCATATTTAAATGTTTTTATTTAAGAAATTACTTTTCAGGGCCCAAAGTCCATCAAATTGGGAAAAGACAGCCTTTTTAACAAATGGTGCTGGCAAAACTTGATATCCATCTGCAAAAAATGCAATAGGACCCATACCTCACACCATATACAAAAACTAATTCAAAATGGATCAAAGACCTGAATGTAAAGCCAAAAAGTATAAAGTTCATAGAAGAAAAAATAGGACCAACACTATAGGCCCTAATACACGGCATTACCGGGATACAAACCATAACCATCAACA